>NW_028317808.1:0-305714 GCF_062004578.1 Staurois parvus
CACGCCGAGCCTTATCTGTGGGCACGCCAGGAGAATACCGTATTTTTCGCTCCATAAGACGCACTTTTTTTCCCCCAAAAAAGGGGGGAAAATGTCAGTGCGTCTTATGGAGCGAATATAGAGCGGCCGGTCCGGTATTTCCACCGCCGCCGTGTCAGAATACCGGGCCGGCCGCTCAGCTCTGCAGTGGGACCGTACCTGTCCCTCTGTCCAGCTGTCTTCCCGGCTTCTGTAGTGTGCGTGACAGCCGGGTCCCAAGTGCGCATGCGCAAGAAGCAGTGCTCTTTGTGAATGGTAAGACGGTACCTGGGACACATGACAGATCCCAGAAGCCGCCGGACCAATCACAAAGCGCAGCGCTTCTCGCGCATGCGCACTGGGCATATGGCTGTCCGACGAGCGCCCACACTACAGAAGCCGGGAAGACAGCGCGCGGCTGGATAAAGGAACAGGTAAGATAAAAAAAAAACTCTGCGGAAGTAAGAGCGGGTACCTGTCAAATTCAGGTACCCGCTCCCCCTCCCTCCCCAAAGGTCAGCAGTCATCTGTACTGTCCGCAGTCTCTGGTCATCTCCTGTACTGTCCGCAGTCTCTGGTCATCCCTGTACTGTCCGCAGTCTCTGGTCATCCCTGTACTGTGTCCGCAGTCTCTGGTCATCCCTGTACTGTGTCCGCAGTCTCTGGTCATCCCTGTACTGTGTCCGCAGTCTCTGGTCATCCCTGTACTGTGTCCGCAGTCTCTGGTCATCCCTGTACTGTGTCCGCAGTCTCTGGTCATCCCTGTACTGTGTCCGCAGTCTCTGGTCATCCCTGTACTGTGTCCGCAGTCTCTGGTCATCCCTGTACTGTGTCCGCAGTCTCTGGTCATCCCTGTACTGTGTCCGCAGTCTCTGGTCATCCCTGTACTGTGTCTGCAGTCTCTGGTCATCCCTGTACTGTGTCTGCAGTCTCTGGTCATCCCTGTACTGTGTCTGCAGTCTCTGGTCATCCCTGTACTGTGTCTGCAGTCTCTGGTCATCCCTGTACTGTTAATTAGTTTGCACTACTGTACGAGTTGTTTTTTCTAAACCAAAAGCTCGATATTCAGGTTTCATTGCAGTGTTGGCACTTTAAAAGAAATAAGTTGGTTTTGGGTTGCAGTTTGGGCACTCGGGCTCAAAAAGGTTCGCCATCACTGCTCTAGGGCAAACAGTAGGATCGAGATTGGGCTCAGGTACGTATTTGGGGGAGGTTGGGGGGTGCAAAACATGAAGGGTTTTTTACGTTGATTATGAGGCATTAAGGTAAAAAACAAAAACTTTAGCCTTTGCAATCACTTTAATGCTGGCCATACACACAATTTTTCATTCAATCATCCATTTATAATTTTATTGCAGCACAAATCGTGAATTAATCAATGTCAATACAAAAAGTTAACTGAAAAAAAAATAAATTAAAAATGGCAATTTTACGATGGACCATTTATCTCCTATATATAACAAAACCTGCTTAAACAAGGTCAGACATTTCCAAGCTGTTCATCTACAACTCAAGTCCGCACAGTTGGTTGTAAGAGAACGAAAGTAGTGAAAATGACTATCACTGCCAAGTTCATTCAGGATCGCTAAACAAGTGTATTAAATTTACGGAGCAGTATGTGTGTATGGCTGCATTGCCTAAAATCAAATTCAAAGCTGTTCAAAGCTCTTTCAGGTGTATGATGCTTTTTTTGCACTAGCAAATGTCAAAATGGAAAAAGGGGAATTTTTGTTATACGCTGTAAAATCCCCTTCTCTGAGTTCATTGACAGATACAGCTGTTTCTTCTTTATACATTACCAACAGGGTAGCACCACCTACACGAGTAGGACACTAGGCAGACAAAAACTCGGCACCTCCTATGGGCAGTCCTCTCTGGCTATAAAACCCCCTCTCTACTATAGGCAACCCAGTCAGTCACAGGTAGTGTCAAAGCAGAAAACTCCATAGAGGTGTGGGCACTGTGTCCGTAAATGAACTCTTAGAGTTTTCTTTGATGTTCATTGACTGACATTGACTGATGTTTTTTCTTTATTCATTACCAAAAAGGGATGTCCCCAAGCAGTGCCATAATGAGGGGTGGGCAAATCAACTAATGGAGAAAAACCCCAGGGCAACATTCCAACATTCTGAACCACTCCAAGAGGTGCCCAGGAATCCTAAACAGCCGTCTGCAAAACATAGTGGCCAAAGCTAGCATCAGAAGATGCCAACACGGAAACCGCTTTTTTAATTATTATTATTATTAATTTAGGAAATGTGTGCACAGATGAACAGGTCGCTTCTTGCAACTTGAGAAACAGACGCCTGAAGTTGAAACACCCATGAGGCATCAACCGCCCTAGTGGCGTCCGCCATCGCGGGGAAGAGAGGCTCCCGCCCCGTAATAGCATACACCTGCACCTTCATGTGCCATTCCAACAGGAAATAGTGGTAGAAGAAGCCACCATGCCTGTCCTCGGACCATCCATGAGCACAAAAAGAAAATCAGACCACTGGAAGGTGGCCGTCAAAGAGAGGAATGCTTGAATCACATCCAAGGAGTGCAACACCATCTCCTGAGGTTACGATGGCCAACGACACAAGGAAAGGACATGTCCTTATTCAAGTGCAAAGCCAAGGCCACCTTCAGTGTAGAATAGAAGGGAATAGCCAAATAAGGCTAATAATAGGGCAGCTTACAACACAGAGCTGTCAACTCAGACACCTGCTGAACAATAGCAACTAGGAAGGCAACCTTCTGCAAGAGTGTAAGCAAAGGAACATTCCATGGGCAGCACAGTGGCTAAATGGTTAGCACTTCTGCCTGGCAGAACTAGGGTCGTTGGTTCGAATCCCAGCCACGGCACCTCCTGCCTGGAGTTTGCATGTTCTTCCTGTGCCTGTGTGCGTTTTCCAGTGTAGCTTAATTTCTGGACCAGAAATTTCTGGACTGGTCCGTCAGTTCTCTAGACACTGGGGGCATCTTCCCCAAGGCAAACCTACCACAACACAACGACCTTCTCCCTAAATGCCAGGGGCATCAAAGCCTTGACCAATACTGTCCACAGTGTCCTGCAGGTGAACGTAACAAAGTATGTACGACTGCTGCCGCCTACGGTCCCGCAGGGAACTTTGGAAGGCAGGGATTCCTCCACCAACAACCTGGATGCTGTGAAAAATCTGGAGGTGTGGTTCCACTACAAATGAAGCGATCCGCTTTTCCAAAAGGGCTTCCACAAATTGGTAAGATACCAAAATACAGCTAGCCGCTACAAACAAAACGCCACAGCCATGGAAAGAATATATCTCCAGGCCTGCAGGGGTACCGCCATTAGTGGAGTGGCCCCCGCGTCTATTCCCACAGGGAATGGTGACAGATGAAGCCTTCTCCCCTAAGTACAATGGCCAGGAGACCCACTTAGCCATGCCATCCTGCGTCCGCCACTCACCGCATTCCGCCCCTGGAACAGTGCAGAGCAGCACCACAGGACACACAGACACATCTGAACCCAGCACAAGCCTTAAATCGCTCCTCCAGCAGGAAAAGCAAAAGCAGCAACGGCAGGGAAACCTGAAGGAAACATACCCATAAGAAACATGGGGGCGCAACAGTCTTTGCAAAGTGCTGCCTGCTGAACCCCGCCCCTACTGTTCTGCTCATCAGTAAAGGAGGGATGGGCCAACACACAGCAGAGCGCGTGAGAAAGTTACTTCCGGGGAAAAGGGCAGGTACCTTTCACCAGCTCCAGTAGGTCGTAAATCCCTAGCCTAAATTTTGCCAACAGCCCGACCACGGGTACGCTGTTGGGGGGGGGGAGATGAACTGAGCGCAGCAGCACAGGAAAGAATACCTCAGTTGCCAGTTTCTAAAGCCAGCACCATACATCCCCAAGGCTCTGCACATAATGACCCCGGGAGGGGGGCAGGGGCATCCAAACGCACTGGTGGATTCCCTCTGGAAGGGCTAGCCGCCACCATTAGGTACTGTGACTCCATGAATGCCCCAAAAGCACATCCCCAATGCTCCCAAGCAGGGGAGGGAGGATGATAGGATCAGAAACCCAGGCCTGTTGGGGAGGAGGAGAACCACATACAGACCGACCACCCCAGGGAGTACTCACGTCTCATGCCGCATCCAGAGATGGAAGGGAGGGGGCATCCACTTACCAATCTAGCTGGAGCATGTGGATATGGATCCCACAACAGATCCTCCTCTCCACCGAAGTGGGGGCTGTTGGCCAAGGGTAACACTAACACGGTCATGTGTGTCCCCATGAGAAGTTTAACTCACTGGCTGCCTTGGTCCAGGATGGGGCACAATCACAGCAAAACGAACGTGGAGCTAGCGGCCTGTACTCACTTGCTGGTCAGAATTGGGTGACCACTGGATCTAGATTATGCAGTCTGTCGCCCAGCCCCAGTGTTGATAGATCTCCGCTGAAAAAGAAAAATTCCAGAAAAAAAAAAAGAAAAGCAAAAAAGCCATGGGACCACAAGTCCCAGTAAAAACATCACATCCATACTCCTGAAGACACTAGGCAGAATGACTGGGTTGCTTATAGCAGAGAGGGGGTTTTATGCCCGGAGAGGACTGCCCAGCTATTTCTGCCTAGTGTCCTACTCCTGTAGATGGGGCTATAAAACCATTTGTTAAAGGGCAAAGAAGAAACAGCTGTGCCCCTCAATGAACATAAGAGAAATATTTTTACTTGACCACAATGTCTTAAAACATACAGATTGAAAAGGTCTTCAATGCCAGTTCACAATGATGAGGTGTGGCACATCGCACGTGTTCACACCCATGCCATCCAATTCTGCAAACTGCACTGCGTTTTGCAAACCAATTTTGAGGTGTTAATATACACACCCACAGTGGCTCCCTTGAATGGAGTGCAATTTTGATGCGGTGCAGGAAACGTACAAACATCAGAGTGAATTCCGCACTACATTAGTGTGAACCGCCACTTAAAGAGAGAAGGACAGTTAGGAGGAAGATAAAATGGTACAACAATCCACTGCAACAGTTGGAGTACCTGAGGTGGTATTGAGATTATATCTCGCAGGAATGGAGAGGGAATTTCTTTCAGTTCAGACACCTTCACAGAAGCAATGGTTCCAGAATCTAAAAACTGAACATCTAATGTGCGACTGCTGTGGACACTTGTTATCTGCAAGGGAATGAACACCATAAACATATTCAATAATTTAAACCCTCATGTTTCACTGTGAAAAAAACAGTACAAAAAGAAAGGAGCCCATAGTGCAGCACTTTAAAAAACAAAAAACAAGCACTTCTATTAGGTATTATACTCTCAAACAGATGAAATGGGTACAGTTTCTTTCAAATACATTAAAAGCTGCACTCCCGGTTACTGTGTGCATGTGATGTCCGGTCAAAGCGCTTTGTCATGTGACTTCTTCAGGACATTATCGGTTCCTTTCTTTCTGCATACTAACTAGTGCAAAAAAATAATGGATGGCTGACTCGCAGCCTGGGAATTGGCTTCAAAGAGACCTCCTGTTCATACAAGATAAAACTCTGAAGGAGATTTTCTCTTATGGGCTGCTGGTTTATATATACCTTTCTTAAAGGGACAGTACACCAGAGTTGTATGGTGGGCTGTTACTATATATTTTTTATGGTAACCCTTCAATTCAGAGCATAAGTGATCCTGCCTCTTAAAGGGACAGTATGTGGAGAATTGTACAGTGGTCTTTTTGTCACTGCAGACACTAGTGATTGGTATTCTTAAAAGAACAACGTATGTGGGTTATTGTGTAAGCATATAAAGTGCTTGTGGTAACTAATTGAACCAAGATATACTGCACGATTGTCCCATTTTCGCTTTTTGTTTTGTCTGTCTTTTCATTTATAATTGCTCCTGAGAAATGGTTGGATGAAACCAACGGTGGATTTATAGAAGGTAAAAATAAAAAGCTTGAAAAACTGGAATTCTTATGAAAAGCGCGTTTGACCTACATAAAACTAGTGGGTCATAATTTCTGGAAAGCGTCCTACCCATTTTGTCTATACACCATAGGGGGGTTATGAATGATTGTTACCATCTATATGAATAAGGTTTTGGACCTATGCATGTGTAGTGGGTCATATACTTTTGGTGAGCGCACTACCTTTCAGTTTATTATATAGAAAAGCTGTGAATGATTTTTGTTTTGTGAGTAGTTTTATTTTGAAAGTTTATATCCAACAAATAGAATATACTACACTATGAGATTTCTTCTTTCCATGAGTAATATGATAGAGCAGAGATAAATAAAAGAGTGGTCGAACCTCTTACCTGAATATATAAGGGGAATACCTTGAGAACCTGCCAAAGATATTATTGGGGACGTTCTGCTTTAAGGACGAAGTGGTTAGCACTTTTTGCTAGCAGCACTAGGGTCGGCAGTTCGAATCCAAACTGACACTGCCTGCATGTTCTCCCTGTGCTAGCGTGGATTTCCTCCGGGTACTTCAGTTTCCTCCCACACTTCAAAGACATGCTTGTAGGTTAATTGGACCCTGTCTAAATTGGCCCTAGTATGTATGAATGTGAGTTAGGGACCTAAGATTGTAAGCTCCTTGAGGGAGGGACTGGTGTCAATGTGAAATAAATAAAAAAAAAAATACACACACATATACATACATACAGAGGTGAGTACACCCCTCACATTTTTGTAAATATATTATATCTTCCATGTGACAACATTGAAGAAATGACACTTTGCCACAATGTACAGCTTGCACAATAGTATAAATTTGCTGTCCCCTCAAACTAACAGCCATTAATGTCTAAACCTCTGGCAAAAAAAGTGAGTACACCCCTAAGTGAAAATGTCCAAAGTGGGCCCAATCAGCCATTTTCCCTCCCCGGTGTCATGTGACTCGTTAGTGTTACAAGGTCTCAGGTGTGAATGGGGAGCAGGTGTGTTAAATGTGGTGTTATCGCTCTCACTCTCTCATACTGGTCACTGGAAGTTCAACATGGCACCTCATGGCAAAGAACTCTCTGAGGATCTGAAAAAAAGAATTGTTGCTCTACATAACGATGGCCTAGACTATAAGAAGATTACCAAGACCATGAAACTCAGCTGCAGCATGGTGGCCAAGACCATACAGTGGTTTAACAGGACAGGTTCCACTCAGAACAGTTGAGTGCATGTGCTCAGTCTCATATCCAGAGGTTGTCTTTGGGAAATAGACGTATGAGTGATTCCAGCATTGCTGCAGAGGTTGAAGGGGTGGGGAGTCAACCTGTCAGTGCTCAGACCATACACCGCACACTGCATCAAATTGGTCTGCATGACTGTCGTCCCAGAAGGAAGCCTCTTCTAAAGATGATGCACAAGAAAGCCTGCAAACAGTTTGCTGAAGACAAGCAGACTAAGGACATGGATTACTGGAACCATGTCCTGTGGTCTGATGAGACCAAGATAAACTTATTTGGTTCAGATGGTGTCAAGCGTGTGTGGTGGCAACCAGGTGAGGAGTACAAAGACAAGTGTGTCTTGCCTACAGTCAAGCATGGTGGTGGGAGTGCCATGGTCTGGGGCTGCATGAGTGCTGCCGGCACTGGGGAGCTACAGTTCATTGAGGGAACCATGAATGCCAACCTGTACTGTGACATACTGAAGCAGAGCATGATCCCCTCCCTTTGGAGACTGGGCTGCAGGGCAGTATTCAAACATGATAACGACCCCAAACACATCTCCAAAACGACCACTGCCTTGCTAAAGAAGCTAAGGGTAAACGCGATGGACTGGCCAAGCATATCTCCAGACCTAAACCCTATTGAGCATCTGTGGGGCATCCTCAAATGGAAGGTGGAGGAGCGCAAGGTCTCTAACATCCACCAGCTCTGTGATGTCATCATGGAGAAGTGGAAGAGGACTCCAGTGGTGACCTGTGAAGCTCTGGTGAACTCCATGCCCAAGAGGGTTAAGACAGTGCTGGAAAATAATGGTGGCCACCCACAATATTGACACTGTGGGCCCAATTTTGACATTTTCACTTAGGGGTGTACTCACTTTTGTTGCCAGCGGTTTAGACATTAATGGCTCTGTGTTGAGTTAATTTGAGGTCACAGCAAATTTACACTGTTATACAAGCTGTACACTCACTAATTTACATTGTAGCAAAGTGTCATTTCTTCAGTGTTGTCACATGAAAAGATATAATAAAATATTTACAAAATTTTGAGGGGTGTACTCACTTCTGGGAGATACTATATATATATATATATATATATATATATATATATACATATATACACACACACACACACACACACACACAGTGCTGCGTAAATTGATAGCGTGGTATAAATACCAGTAATAATAGCAAATAAGGACTGGTTCCCTGACCCCGGCAAGAAATTGGCACCTTTGGGGAGCGGGTACCAGATTTTGACAGGTACCTGCTCCCACTTCTGTTGCAACCGCCTAGGTTTAAAAACGTTGTTTACAGGAAACTAGCACAAGTCTGAAAACATAGGTGCAGAGTTTTGAGAGGAACTCTAAATGATCTCATTATGGCCCTTGCATGAGAAGACAGCTGCACTCCCAGCCCAACCGGAATAGGTGCATCAGTGTGATACAGCCTTGGACAGCTCTCCTTCCCATTTCCCTTCTGACGTCTGCCATAATGTGGGGGGGATCTCCAGAGGGATACTCACAACCTTAATTAGTGCAGAGACTGTAGCTGAGGAGCATAAGGGATGCAGCTGTTCTGTGTGAAAGCTGTTGTGGAGACTTGGGCCACAATCTTGGAGTAGGATAACAGCTAGAGCTGTATTGACTCATCTGTAGCATAGCATGTGCTCAGGTGTCACCTGGAGTCAGGGGGAGTGCTGCACTAAAATGTCCCCAGCCTGTGAAAAGTGGCTCACAAGCCTTATAAAGTGGCACATGCAAGACCATGGCTACAACAACCTATTGGAAATTGTCATAGCCCACGTGTGACACGCTGTTCCCAGCCTAGGTACTCTCACTGCCCACCCTGTATCCGGGTTCCAGGAACTACCAACAGGCTGCTGTGTAAAGAGTGGAACCTCACAAAAAAAAAAAAAAAAGCTCCTTCTTGGAGGTGGTCCTCAGGGACTGGAACAACCAGAATTCCAATCACCACTAACCCCTTGGAGCTGTAAAGCACTGTGCAGCTAACTGCACCATGTTACACTTCTGTATTGAGAGTGAGTGCCAAAGGCAAAATTACAAGCTGGCCCAACTTCTTCCATATGGCAAGGTCCCAATACAATTTTTAGAATTACAAGCCAAAAATTGATCTCGGTTGTGAGAGGATGTTCATCACATAAGGACAGAAGAATTTAAAAAAACCACACACGCACGCACACACACAAAAGGCTTATAAAGGCTGTCCTAACAACTTTGCCAGAGTCATCACCTGAAGGTGTGCAATTAAGAAAACAATTGATCCAATCATGTGTAAGCAAATTCTCAATTTATTTCATCTGCACAAAATTGGATAATTGAAGTGAATCTTCACTGTTTTTGTGTGAACATTCTCAAGTACTTATCAGCCTAATTGTGTCACTCTTTACCCTGAAAAGAAGAGGAGAACCACCCACAATATACTGTGAGAGGTGACACGTCAGGGACTAGCCTTGTATGTTGACATTTCACTTTGTCTGTAACTGTCCCTATGCCAGTCTCAAGAAAAAGGCCAGGTTACAACAGAGGTTAGAGATGAAGACGCATCATCAGAAAGATCATTTGTGGGAGATAAAATTTGGTTGGGGGTGTGGGGGGGAAGGAGTTTGCACAGTTAACCAGAAGATCAAATTTCTGATTAATTTGTAGAAATGAGAAAGCCAACTTCCCTGCACTGAGACAGGGTCATTTCTAGATTTGAAAATTTACATATTTACATGAAAAAACATGATAAAACTCACCTCCACACGTGCCCATTTTCCCTTGTTGTGGAACAAGCATATCTTTCCGCAGAAGGGAAGGGAAACAAATAAATCCGAAGAGACAGTCTAGTAAACAAAAATATTTCCATCTTTTACTGATAACATATTAAACAAAAATATTTCCATCATTTTCTACTGTTATACATTAAAAAAAATGTTAAATACTGCATGTTCAACATATGCCCAAAAAAGCCAACAAATGTGCATTACATAAAATGATTTTTAAGAAGATAAATGACTACTAAATCATTTAAACTCCAATTGCTTTTACAGTCAGTAGATAAAGTTTAAAGGGTAACCCCCACTTTAGCATTAACCAAAAAGCTAAATTTAAAAAAATAATATAGCGTATACAATGACACAAGTTATATTGTAACGAATTGTAGCTTTCCTTTTCAATCTGAAGCGCTGTACTTTTCTGTAAAATGCAATGTAATATGACTGCTTGGAGGCATTCTGTACACAGGTGGTGTACAGAACGCACCCAAGAAACATTTCCTGCTTGTGTGATTTGCTCACTGATTTTCCCAGAAGTCTGCACTAAGATAAAAGTCAGATTTTTGGCATATCCTGCAACAAAGTTATTTTTGGTGAGATACTCCCAAAGGGCAATCTCATCTAAAGGGATGCAGACCCTGTGATTTTCCTCATTAGAGCCCTGCAGTTGCAGCAGCTGATTGATAATTATAAAATCCCTTCCATACAGATTCACTCTCCACATGGACACACACAAACAGCTCTTTCTTTAGAATACCAAAAAGGTAGGAATCTGCAACAAAGTGTGTTAAAATCCTTGCAATGTACATAGAAAACCCAGAGAGAAATGTTTTTTTTTTTATCAACAAAAGTGGAGTTACTCTTTAATTAGACATATCAACAAGACTGCATAATAATCAAGCTGCCTATATAGAACCTCAGGAAGACCATCATCAGGAAGGGCCGGCTATCTACCAAGCTTGAATGGTTACCTCTGGGCAACTATATACCAAACAATGTACAATGTGACTATCTTCTGAATTTCATCTACCTAGTATGAATCCTACCTTGCCTATGTGCAACTGTTGGTTATAGTGAATGTAACAAAAGCCACATCAAGCAGGTTGCTGAAAAATAGCATAAACTGCAGAATCTGCTTGCTTCAATTAAAAGCTTTTAACCTCCCTGGCGGTATTCCCGAGTGTAGCTCGGGGTAGAGTTTTAGTACCAAAAGCGGTAACCCCGAGCTACACTCGGGCTTACCATGCGGCGCTGCAAAGGGAGTCCCTGCAGAGCTTACCTTGTCCTTCGCTCCCACGATGTGTCCCCTGAAGCGTCCCCGGCCATCTCCTCCGGCTGATGCCGGCATCCAGCTTCTGTGTTCCGGTCCCCGTGACGTCGGGACGTACGGGCGGCGGGAAATTTGAAAATTTTAAAAAATGTAATTTTTTTCAAAACACATTTTTCACAGTAAAACATTGCTGTTTCAACCCATTTCACATACATATTGTCCCTAGTGCTTTGTCCTGTGCCCTGCCTACATTTTGTCTGTTCTTTCTGCCTGGAAACTTAGAAAAATCCATGGCGTCCAAAAAGTGTCCCTTTAGGTCAAAAGCGGTTTTAGACCAGCTAGAGAACAGCGATAGTAAATCAGAACCACTTGCAGAATTGAGTGATAATGATTCGTGGGGGAAATTCGTCATCAGACACTGAAAACGATTTTGCGACTTTGCTCAGCAATGTACGAACTTGGCGCTCTATTTCAAATTTCAGTGTTTTCGGTTTGATTATATTATTGAATTAAATGTATTATTATTATATTATTATTTTTTATGATTATTTATTAAATTATAATTTATGATTTCGTGTTTCAAATTTTATCATACCCGGGATGTTTAATAGACTCTTGTTCGGACAGATTTCAGTGAGTTATTCCTAAAAATTACAGCCTACAATAAAAAAACTACATATTTCCATGCAAAATAATGGTACCGCTTTCAGCACCAAAAATCTGAAATAATCATACCGCCAGGGAGGTTAAATGCCAGTTAAGCTTACCTACCTCCCTAAGTGTTGCCTGTGGTATTAACCACCTCCCATTGGCCAATCAGTGATCACATGCAGAGTAGTAAACAAGATGTCACTTGTGACATTCCTTACTACGTGTGAAATCTGTGAATGATCACAGAGGTCACATGGTACAAGGCTATTCACAACAGCCTTGTACCATGTGACAAGCTGTAACCAATCACAGCTCACACAGTAGTTCTCAATGGCTGCAAGAATGCAGCCAGAGAGAAGGAGAAATTATTGCTTTTACATCCTTTATGGGTGTAAAAGCAATCCGTGTAAAAAAAAAAAACAAAAATATTCATCACCTCCCACAAGTAGTACAGTGTCTCTATGGTGACACTGCAGTGCTAGGGTGACAGTATGTAAAAAAAAACAAAAAAAAAAAAAAAATCAATAAAAAAATATTTAACTTTTTTTAAAAATTAAAAAAAAAGTTTAAAAATTATCATTTTTGGTTATAAACTAATTTGGGTTATTTTTTTTTTTTACTAAAAATATAACGGAATAAATTTTGGCCAATATTTATGATGAAATACTATTTATTTGCAAAATTTTATAAGAAAAACACTTTTCTAAATTTTTGAACTTTTTCATTTATATAGCAAAATAAAAATAAAAATCCCAGTGGTGAATAAATACCACCAAAATAAAATTTTATCTGTCTCAAAAAATTGCTAAAAAAATTAATATGGGTACAGTGTTGCATGACTGCGCAATTGTCATTCAAAGTGTGATAGCACTGAAAGCTGATAATTGGCCTGGACAGGAAGGGGGTGAAAGTGTCCGGACATGAAGTGGTTAAAGCTTAAAGGATAAGTTCACATTTTGCTCAAAAATAATAAATGGACATATTTTTTGCAGGTAAAAATAAAATGTGCATTTATTATTTTTGGCTGCAGGAGCCTGTAAAGTATTGCACCAACGATCATCAGATTGCTGATGCCATGCAGGTCTCCTGCAGATCGGTCAGTATATCTGCTTGCCCATACGGCACAAGGCTGCACGCAGTCACAGGGAGCACCGACTTTTATAAGTCAGTGTGCCAAAAGACATCATCCTGTTTACATCGGGAGCTGTGCAACTGGTGCTATTCTGACCACATGCGTTACCATGTCTGTTATTTCATCATGGACAGCAAGTTAGAACAAAGTGCAAACGTGAAATTCTTTGTGAAACTGGGCAAATCTGCCACAGAGACATATGACATGATTTGGTTTCTGCGGACTTCACCCTCTTCCCAAAGATGAAGATCCAGCTGAAAGGTTGCCCTTTACACAACACTGAAGAGATTCAGAGCAAATTACAGAACTGGCTTGATGCTCTTTGAAAAAAAATACTTCCAGGACACATTTTAGAAGTGGCAGGAATGCTGGGAATGCTTTATTGCTGTGCAAGAGGACTATTTTGAAGGCGATAGTGTGTAAACATAGATAAAAAGTAAACAACTAGTCTTGAAACTTTCTGATGCCACCTCGTAGCTTCCAGCAAAGAAAAATGCTCTATGTATGGAGAACAGGCAGATAAATGAAAGCTACACCTCCTCCATTGGTAGAGCGGTTTTCATTGGGGTCAGAGGACAAATAATTTAAACAAAGAGCAGCCACCAGCACAAGGGACACTTCTCATTCAATTTAAGTACCATATCTTGTGCAGCTTAAAAAAAAAACAAACAAAACAAAACAAAAAAAAAAAAACTTGGGCTTTACCGGGACTAACTAAACTTGGGTTTTAACAGTAGCTCAGATACGGTTTAGTCATGCAAGAGCTGTGATCAAAACAAGACACACTCAGCATGATTAGAGAGAAAACACCATTATCCCCTGCATGCTTGACTGGATTACTGCAACTCCCTCCTCACTGGCCTGCCTCTCCACAGGCTATCCCCGCTTCAGTCGATCCTGAATACGGCAGCCAGACTCATCCACCTTACCAACCGCTCCGTTTCCGCCACCCCCCTCTGCCAATCCCTCCACTGGCTTCCGATTGCCCAACGGATCAAATTCAAAATCCTAACACTGACATACAAAGCTGTCCATAATTCTGCCCCAAACTACATCACCGACCTAATATCCAAGTACCGCCCAGCACGCACACTCTGCTCCTCACAAGACCTCCTTCTCTCTAGTTCCCTGGTCTCCTCCTCCCATGCCCACCTCCAGGACTTCTCCAGGGCGTCACCCATCCTCTGGAACTCCCTACCCCCAATCCATCAGACTATCACCTACTCTCCTCTCCTTTAGGCGTACCCTGAAAACCCACCTCTTCAGGGAAGCCTACCCCACCCCCTGATAATTCCCAACCTCCTCCACTCTTCCTACCACTCCATCCCTCACAGCTATTTCCTCCTGTACCACTATCCGCTCCCTCCTAGATTGTAAGCTCCAAGGGGCAGGGCCCTCGAACCCCTCGTGTATCGCATTGTATTGTTATTGTACTGTTGCATGTTCTGTCTCCCATTGTAATGTACTGCGCTGAGCGAACTGTTGGCACTTTATAAATACTGTATAATAATAAATAAAAATAATAATGTTAATGAGGAATACTGGACTCTGGGAACATACCTAGATTGCTTCCCATATGTTTGCATAAATTTAGCACAAGATAGTCAAAATGACCAAGAATGATGTAAGATTCAATTTTCACACTCCGTAATTAGGGTAACTGGCTTTCAGCTGTAAATCAGACCTAAAGTCAAAATGAGGATTTTGAGGTTTACCTGTAAAAGCCTTTACTTGAAGAACATTACGTGTTAATTACTACTTGGGTTATGTCCTCACTTTCGGGTGAATAGACAGTGGCCAATAAAGGCTGCATTCCCTGCCTAGGTCTAACCCCTCCCAAGTAAGCAAAGCTTTGGTTTTGTAACAAGCATTGAGGAACACAAAGGAAGGGATTCCTGTGTTCTGTGAAGTACTCTAAGAAAAGGATTTTTATAGGTAAACCAAAACATTTTTTTCAACATAATTGTATACAGCGGGTAAAATAAGTATTAAACACATCACCATTTTCTCGGTAAATATATTTCAAAAGGTGCTATTGGTATGAAATTTTCACCACATGTCAACAACCCATGCAATCCATACATATAAAGGAACCAAAAAAAAATGTTCAGAAATTAAATTATCTGAAATAACACGGAATGACACAAGTATTGAAGACATGAAGAAAGGGAGGTGCAAAAAAGGCATGGAAAGCCAAGACGCCAGCTGAAATCTATTGAAAATTAGAAAGCAATCCTGCCCCTTGTCAGTGCAAATAATATCATCTGGTTCAATCTCAACTGATGGCCTCATTACCAAGGTTCTCGCCAAGAAACATCTCATGATGGGTAAAAGCAAAGAGTTCTCTCAAGACCTTTGCAACCTTGCAAAACAGACTGAGGGCATTGGTTACAGAAGGATTTCAAAATTTCTGAATATTCCAGTGAGCACTGTTGGGGACAATTCGAAAGTGAAAAGAACATCAGTTCACCATAAACCAGCCAAGACCAGGTGCTCCTCACAAGATTTCTGATAGAGGAGTGAAAAGAATTATCAGAAGAGTTGTCCAAGAGCCAAGGACAACTTGCAGAGAGTTTCGGAAAGACCTGAAATTATCAGGTACAATTGTTTCAAAGAAAACAATAAGTAATGCACTCAACCACCATGGCCTGTATGCAAGCTCACCAAGCAAGACTCCATTACTGAAGAAAAAGCATGTTGAAGCTCATTTAAAGTTTGCTGCCCAACATTTAGACAAGCCTGTGAAATACTGGGAGAATATAGTCTGGTCAAATGAGACCAAAATTGAATTCTTTGGATGCCATAATACACAACATGTTTGGAGGTCAAATGGCACTGCACATCACTCCAAATACACCAAACCAACAATGAAGTTTGGAGGTGGGAACATCATGGTGTGGAGCTGTTTTCCCGTATACGGTACTGGCAAACGTTATATCTCTGAAGGAAGGATGAATAGAAAAATGTACAAAGACTTTTTTGATAAAAATCTGCTGCCATCTACCAGGATGATGAAGATGAAACGAGGGTGGACATTTCAGCAAGATGATCCCAAACAGAAAGCCAAAGAAACTCTCAGTTGGTTTCAAAGAAAGAAAACAAAGCTGCTAGAATAGCCCAGCCAATCACCTGACTTGGACCTAACAGAAAATCTATGGAAAGAACTAAAGAGCAGAGTTCATGAAAGAGGCCCACAGAACCTTTAAGATTTTAACCCTTTTGCGCCGGCGCCTCCTGGCCCTTTAAGAGTTTCAGAAGCCGGGAGGCGGGGCAGGGTTTTAGGGTCATGTGACTGCTGTGATTCGCCATCACATGATCTGAAAAGGTCCCGATCGAAAGGGGAGATCGGGACCTTTCCGGGAGTTGCGGACACGTGTGCTGAGAGTGCGCAGGGCGCGCGCTCTCAGCATATATGTATTTTCTAATTGCACGCAAATATACGACCGCTCGGCGTCAAGGCCCAGACGCCGCATATTTGCGTGTGATCGGCGTCAAGGGGTTAAGTCTGTGTGGAACAATGGACCAAAATCACACCTGAGCAGTGCATGTGACTAGTTTCTCCATGCAGGAGGTGTCTTGAAGCTGTCATTACCAACAAAGGATTTAGTAGGAAGTATTCAAAAATTTTCAGCTAGCATGTTAAATACCTTTTACCTGTGTCATTCCATTTTATTACACATAACTTAATTTATGAACCCATTTGTTTTTGTTTCTTTGTATGTATGGATTGTACGGGTTGTTACCGACATGTGGCGAAAATTTCATGTCAATAACACCTTTAGAAATATATTTACTGAGAAAAATGGTGGTGTTCAATACTTATTTTACCTGCTGTAGATACTGCTTGGTTGAAAAGTCAGGATATCAAATTATACTGCATAATAACAGTCATGCAAGCAATATGAAAACAAAAAGTATTTGCATCTGGTCAGCTGGCCTATCATGGCAGTACATGCTTAACCACTTACCTACAGGGCACCTATCCCCCTTCCAGCACAGGCCAATTTTCAGCTTTCAGCACTGTCACACTTTGAATGACAATTGCACGGTCATGCAACACTGTAGTCAAATTAAATTTTTATCATTTTTTTTTTAGACAGATAGAGCTTTCTTTTGGTAGTATTTAATCACCTCTGGGTTTTTTATTTTTTTGCTAAACAAACCAAAACAACTGAAAATGTAAAAAAAAAAAGTTTTTTCTTAGGTTTTTGTTATAAAAATTTGTAAATAAGTGCTTTTTCTCCTTCACTGATGTGCGCTAATGAGGCTGCAGTGATGGGCACTGATGAGGAGGCACTGGTAGGTGGCACTGATGGGCATTGACAGGCATCACTGATGGGCACTTAAAGGCAGCACTCATATGGCACTGATAGGCGGCACTGACTGGCACTGTTAGGCAGCATTGACTGGCACTGTTAGGTGGCACTGAAAGGCAGTTCAGATGGGCACTGATATGTGGCATTAATGTGCACTGGTAGGCACTGATATGTGGCACTGATGGGCACTAGCAGGTGGCGTTGATGAGCACTGACAGCTGGCATTGATGGACAATGACAGTTGGCACTGCTGGGGCCACACTGATCATCAGTGCCCTGATGATCAGTGTACATGTCCTCTCTGAGGAAAGCCGATTACCGGCTCTTCTCCTCACGAGCTGTCAGCGTGTCAGCTTGTGAGGAGAAAAATGCAGATAACCGACATTTCCTTATTTACATGCGATCAGCTGTGATTGGACACAGCTGATCACATGACCGAGCCGACGTCTTCGGCTTTTTCCGTTGATCGGTGATGGACACAGCGCACCACCGATCGCAGCTCAAGTGTGGTTAGAGTGGGAGGACGTCATATGACGTCCTCCCAGAATGAGAGAACCGCCTTGCGCCCCTCATTTCCTTATATGGGAGGCGGTTAAGGGAGCAAAGTCTGCTACCACATACAACATAGCACGTATAACTCCCTGTTAATTAATAAAAAAAAAAGGGGATGCGTGAAAAGGTGGGAAAAAAGGGGGGTAAGTGAGCTCCAACAGAGAACAGATGGTACAGGAACGCTAGTGTCAGCCAAAATAAGGGAGGGAGGGCAGTCCCCTCACCTGAGTCTTGTGGGTCCACCAGTCCACAAACTACAGTGCTGGTTGTATCCAGTAGAGTTCTGTAGTCAGGGGAGTACACAAATTCATGCCAAGAGAAAACATTTTTCAATAATTTTTCATGCGTGCCCTTCGCTGTTGTAATCAGGTCTTCCACCTTGTTGATTTCCACAATTTTTGCCAATCAGACGGTGATCTAGGGTGCTTGATGTCCTTTCCATAAAATTTGCATACAGCTTTTTTCTGCATTCACCAGGAGTGGGACAACTGAACGTCTGTAGATTTTAGTTGGGGTTTTATGATGGTGTAACAGGAAAAAGGCAGTGTCCTGAAGGATCTCTGAATGTAAATCTCTGGATAATGCAGCGTACTTCAGTCCACAAGGTATGAAGCTACATGGCCAAAAGACATGCCTCCTGTCTCCTATCACTTCCCAACATCTCCAACATGTTTCTGTACATTGTGGAAATATTTTATGTATCCTGCTGGAAGTATAGTACTATCTTGTCAATTTTAAACCCTTGCTTATGGTAATTGGAACATATTGATTTTTTGCACGTAAAGAGGAGTATTCCATCTTTCTGAAAAAAAAAAAAAAAAAACCCATGGGGGACAGGGTTAGCAGAAGGCTATTGAAAGAAGAAGGAAGTGGATGAAAAACTAACTCCTGGATATACTCTAGAGGCACTCATGACTTGGTGGCTCGCTGGCCTCGAGAGTGTAGGCATATGTAGGAGAGACTGGCGATAGCTCAGAGAGAGATACCCCTCTCCCAACCAAAAGACACCTTGTACAGTATGTAGTAACATGGATGTCATACGCTCCGTAAACAAACAGGAACAGGAGCATAACTAAGAACAACCAAATGGAAAGAATCTTCAAAGGACAAATAATTCAAACTATGACTCGATCAACTCTAAAATGCCTACTGTCCAACTCTAGATCACATAGACAGACCCTCTTAACGTTTGGAAGTCATGGCTGTGAACTAGGTGAGAACATGGAGCCAGGACTGTTAGATCCAACACAGGCCCTGGCACCCAGTGCAGCAGTGGGGTCAATAACTGAGAAGTAATACCAACGGATATATACATACTCCGATTACAGTTGTGAACGAAGCCAATTCAGCAGCTAGGTCACTTAGATGGGCTAACATATCTGAATACTAAATGTTGTGTCCCCAATGAGGATCTCAGCCCAGCATCTTGGGACCACACGGACCCTGGTAAACACCCCCCACCCACTGTCAGGCCACCCACTGTAATGTATAGGACTCCTCCAGTTTAATTCAGGGTCCCAACATGCCATCCTCTTGGAAGAGACCCGTTACAACCCCTAAAGCAAAATTAACATAAGCTCCACCACAGAGCTTATCCATCCAGTACCTGCCACTGAAAAAAAACATATTGGTATTCAGATATTAGAAATGACAGCGTATGTGGGTACTTGAGCACGAGCAACTTGCATAGTATGCTGCCTGAGCAATGTATGGGATCTAACCTCAATGGGCAGGTATGCTAGTATAGACACACTTCCATTGGCAGGTTGGTTGCCCTGAAAAGGGGCAATACAATACAATGAAAATATAATTCCGAGTTGCATGATAGGAAAGCATATAAGCCAGAATACAGAACAGTAAAGAACTACCATTTAAAGAACAGTAAAGCGGCTGAACACAGAGCAGGTCATGACCAAGGGAAATTCTAAGAGTAAAGCACTGCAATGCTATAGAACAGTTAAGAGGTAACATTAATACAACCCCAATGGGAAAGCCTCCATGGCATTGGGGTGGGCGGGGTTAGGGTGGGAGACGCACAAGGGAGAGAATAAATGAACCAAGCCTCCATGTGCGCACTGTACACTGCAAGGAAGAAACCATTTGTCTTAGCTTTCACCGATGGATAGATGGATAGTGTCACGTTTTCAGGTAGGGCTCTACGGCTCATAGCAGTATTATGGCAGGGTCAGGATTCACGTACAGCTACAGGAGTTGGGGTTCAAAGCTTGTGTCTAGGTCTGGGTTTTCTTGGTGACAGGCCTTGTCCATGGAGTGGCTGAAGCCAGTCTGGCACCTGGAACCGATCGATCTCCTAGAAGGTCAAGAGATCCAGAAGGTCTGCATGCCTCTGAAGAGAGAAAGAAGCATTGCCCTTTCGGATGATCAAGTGAAATGGGAACCCCCATTGAAAGGAAAGTTCCAGTTGGCGAAGCTTGTCCAGCAGAGGCCGTAGTAAGGCTCTTATCTGTAGCGTAGCTCTGGAAAGGTCCTAGAGAATTTTAAACTCTGCTCAAAGTCCACAGCCCCCATGAACCATGATTTCCAAAGAATTGATTCCTTATGCAAACCAGTGTAGGTGGCAGAAGACATCCCTCAGTCTGGTTGGGTCTGCTGATCTGGTGCCCAGAGCTCTAGCTTGATATTCTCTGTAGTGAGCAATGTTCAATACCTTGTGGAGGATGGCAATATTGGTGTCATGAAGGTTCTTGGCTGCTGTAGTTTTGGGGAGGCCTAGGATCCACAAGTTGTCACAGTGGCTCCGCTCTTCCAGTTCCTCCATGTGCATCTACATGACTGATAGTCAATAGGTATGGGAGGCATGGCCAGTCTGCCACCTCGGACCTGAGTAGCTTCGTCTTGCTTGTGGGTCTCTTCAATCAGATGAAAGAGCGCCTCCATGTCTGCCTTGGTTGGGAAAGTACAGATCAGGGCTTTCAGATGTGCTCAGTCTGTCAGATGATCTGTTTGCAGTCAGGGTGGGGGGGGGAGAATGAACAGGTCCAAGAAGCTCCAGATCAGAATAAGTGTCAGAAGTTGCCTGAGAGGGATAGAGATGTTGGTGGGGCTTGCAGAGAAGATTCCCCCTAAGTGCCAGACTTCTGGCTGCTGGGAAAGGAGTGCTTTAACTCAGACTGGGCAGGTGTTATATGGGAGTCCTTGACTGGTCTAGTTTCCTTCTAGCCATGTCATGAAGCCATGCCTCTGCTGTCCCCTGGCAAAGTGGCACAATTTTGGTCTATATATTCCTCCAGACAGGACTGGTTTACGCTGCACTGCTTGAGAAAGTCACTATGTGTGATGACTAAACATTTTGCACTATACGCAGTGTCTACTTCAGCTGCACATGGGTTTTTTGTGGATTAATTTACTTAATTTAACTTATGTTTGGGGACCTACTCCAGAACTACATTCCCTGTATGCAAATTTGACTATATCAGGGATCACATGCTAGATTTTATCCACCTTTTTTAAACATCGGTACTGTGGCATTTCTCTCTGCACACAGATACCAGCCTGCATTGCCTCAAAAGAACCAGGAACACTTTTAGGGGAAAATTCCACATGTTCCACCACATAGGCACATGCAATTTCTGGCAGCAGAGTCAGAAAGCCCAATCCTCAACATCATGGTGAGCATGTCCCACAGGGTCTTCATGGACTCAAGACTCAGAGAGGGCCCCTAAGAGCTGGTCTTACAAACCAGAAATGGCTGCAAAATATTCCTCCCCCAACAAACAGAACTGGAGTTTGGGCCCCTCCAGTGCAGGGATTCAGAGATTATCTGACCCTTAGGAGAGCCATTACAGGGAAAATCATGTTGTGGTCCTCCCTACTAATAGAGGGATTTGCATCTCTGCACAATGCCCTGGCTGGCTGAAGGGTCAGTATACCTGTTAATCCAATATGGGATAGGCCATCTAGCTAAGAGGACTGTCTGCCAAGGCCAAACACCTAACTGGAAAGTCACCCCATGAAGTGTCACAATACTGGAGGCGCTGTAGGTGTGCTGTGACTGTTCACACATATACACACACACTTAGTTCTATACTTTTTATCTCACTCATAAGGTTTTCCTTTTCTTGTTATAATTAGGCACCCTAAAGATATTGATAAAAAACATTCCACAACATTAGCATACCTTAGAATTGAAGTGGCTTTCAACTTTTTGCAACGTTTCAGAAAGTCTGGATAGGCCCTTTGATGGAATTTGACAAAATAAGGTACCATCAGAACAAACATTCGTCACAATTACATTTGTGTAGGAGGAGTTCACCTGAATTTGTAAAAAAAAAAAAGAAAACCCAACATGTATTTTTTGCCAAAAATAGAAACAAATTTTTTAAAAGGATATTTTGAAGCAAAGCCATTATATTTTCGAAAATAAAAAGCAAAGGTCTGTGGTAAGCTTTCAACAACACCAGATGTGGCAACCTTCTGACATGCCAGCTACAGAAGTTTGTTTTTATAAACTAGTCCAAAACCAGAAGTCTGATCGCTTACCTTCAACTGTACGCTCAGAGAGTGATCACATAATTGCCTCAGACAGATAGAATTTATATTTACATCATCATCTCCTGATGTATCATACAGTACGACAAGAGGCTTTTCTGTCTTTTGCAGTATCTCTACCGCAAGAATTTTACCACATGCTTTAGCCTCTACTGCTTTCACTAGAACAGGATCATCACAGAAAGCTTCCAAGCCTATAAAATACAGTAAATAAAAGGTTATAAAATGTGCACAATGATAAATGGTGCAAAAACAATTAACTGCTTCCCGTTTGTAAACAATACAGTTCTCTCCCATCAGCTCCTGTACACTGCTTTTCATGGCTGTGCATCGCACAGCCATGAAAAGCAGGGTTCTTACAGTGAAACATAGACACAGCCCACTATGTAAAACAGCACACAATTAACCCTTTGATCGCCCCACATGTTAACCCCTTCCTGCCCAGTGCCATTAGTACAGTGTCAGTGCTTTTTGTTATTACCGATCACTGCACTGGTGTTACTGGGGATGTCAGTGACACCAAATCAGTTCCCTCCAGTGTCAGAAAGCCCGCCGCAGTCCCGTTATAAGTTGCGAATCACCACCATTACTAGTAAAAAACTACTTTATTTTTTAGATTAGGGGCTTTGGGGGGGATATGATCTTCATGTATAATACATAAGGGGGATATGATCTCCATGTTTGTAAGCGATTGTAGGTATGGGAGGAATGATATATTTCAGGTGGGGGTCTTGTAGAAGGATATTCCAGTGTTTTCTTAAAATGTTTTTTATTTTTCGATGTTTCCCATTGAATTTGGTGGTGAATCTTACTGCATAGTCAGGGTCCTCTAAAGGTCGATTGCTTTTGAGTTTGCCAAATAAATAGAAGTTGTAGGCTTCTTCTACAAGTTTCTCAGGTGCTGTGTCTTTTGCGTTTATTCCTCTACTCTAGAGTTTTGCTTCACTCCATCACAGCCTGCCCTATTGCTACTGGATTGCCCCTGCCTCATCTGGAGCTTTATCCATTTATGCACTACTACATGGACTGCATCATTATGCGCCTGTCTTTCCTTTAGTACAGACTTTTTTGAAACCTTTCAGTGCAGCAACTATGTTTTGCTTTCCATGTCTCCTTTTATATAGAATTTCTATATAATTTGCTGTATTAACTGTTCGTTGTCATCATTTATTGACCACCCATTCGTACACATACTTGTTTTGGTTGTTACCCTTCATTATTCATTTATCCCTCTTTCCCCCTTGCGGTCCCCCCCACCACTTTTTTTTTTCTTCCCTAATATGGATCTTCATTCTGACATAGAAACGCATAAATACGGCACGCTAGAGGACCTCTACTCTGTCCTACCCAACACTATGTTTTCCCCTCTCTGTACACTTAAAAATTGGAAAGAATTATCCACTCCGCCAATACCCAATGGCGGGACGAATTCTTCTTACACAATTATAGATCATTCAAAATAACCCTTAGAGGTCTTGGAATTTTAAAAACCTGTCCCTTCTTGACCCGACACCCAAAAAGAGTGGACAGCTGTGTGAGCTTTGCACATCAAAATGGATAGACATACTTAATACCCATAGACACTCCAGGGTCAAACAACTGGCCGATCAAATACAAAAATGTTAGCCACTGAAATCACAGAATTCAACATCCCTATTCCCACTTCTTGGCTGAACACTCTCAAAAAGAACACCTAATTAAAACCAAACAAATTCTGTCGAGACCTGGATGACTACAATTCCAATATAGTCTTCACTTGGAACAAACACCATCAGAATATCCCCTCCCTCCTTATCATGGATCTGTCGATTGTACACCCTATAAAATCGCCCACGTCATCCCTGTGGCCCCCATATTTCTAGCCTCTCCCTCCTGCCTTCCCATCTTCCAAAAACTCCTCCCAAGACACTACTACCTTCCAGTTCCACTCAGAGAACCACCCCCATTAAATTCCAACTCTCCCCACATGAGAACAATGATGGGGACTCCACTTGCAACACTTGTTCTCTTTCTAGAGCCGTTACTTCATCCACGTCTAATTCAGTTAACTACCCTACAGCCCATTGTCATCCCTCCTCTTCTACTAATAACAGCAATTCCCTTCATATCCCAGACTCCCACAACACTGGCCACCCTTTACACAACCCATTGGATATCGCCCATGGATCATCTACTCATCATAATGAGACTACTGCTTCACCCACCAACCACTCTATATCGAGAATTGAGACTGCTCTCATCCATACCCCTACTCCTTTATCCCAAAGTCCCCCTTCAAACAAAAATCTAAAAAGAAAATTCACAAAAGAGGATGCAGAGGGGGACAAAAACGAAAACCAAGGCTGCAGAAAATTTGCAGACTATAAAAATCTTCAAACTTTCCTCCCATAACCTTTTGCCAGATGAAGCTTCCCTCCTCAAACGTTGTCTTAATTTTGCCCGCACCACCAGTCCTAATTCGTTCACATAATTCAAATTTATTAGACAAATAACCATAAAAAGGTATTATCGTATCCAGTCTCTCAAAACAGATTTCACTCCATCGGATACTAATGTTCCTGTCCCGGTATCTCCTGCCTTACCACCTGACATTGATTTTGACCAAGATAACCTTCTCATACTCCAATAGCTTCACGATGATAACCAAGATGAACTTGATCTTCTGACCCAACATTTAGCCACTTCCCCACCCAATACACACACTACCTTCAGACCCAAGTCAACTTTTTTTCCCTCCCACTCCAAGGGTCTCTTTTTGGAGAGCTTTTACAAAGCTGTTTATTCCGATCTACTTACACTATGTAATACAAAAAAATCTCAACCCAACAACCTCGAACCCTCTGAAAAAACAGCCCTAAACAATCTTATGGATAATACCAACATTAACATCAAACCTGCAGACAAGGGATGTGGTATAGTTATTCAAGACAGAATTGAATATATAACTGAAGCTACCAGACTACTTTCAGATTCTGCCACCTACACCAAACTCAAAAAAGAACCCCTTACCCGAGTTCCAACCGCTAGCTAAATCCCTGGTTGATTCAGCACTTTCTACAAAACTCTCTACTTTTACCACCTCCCAAAAGTACACAAAAGTCTCACTAACCCACCAGCCAGACCCATAGTTGCCTCCATTGGCAGCATCATCAACGGTTTCTCACAAAACGTAGACTTTTTCCTACAACCCCTAGCCCAGAGTTTGCAGTCGTATATCAGGGACGGAACCCACCTCATACAATTACTCACACTGTACAACCGGAACCTCATCTACTGTTGGGCCTCTTTAGATGTCAGCTCACTCTATACATCCATTCCACGCCATCTGGGACTCATGGCTCTAAAACACTTCCTATCAGATGACCCCCTCATCAACCCCAAACAAGCTGACTTTATACTTGAGGCCACCAATTTTTGTTTGACGCATAATTATTTCAATTTTGATGGGGACTTTTTTCTTCAATTACAAGACACTGCCATGGGAGCCACCTTTGGTCTATTGGGAACATCTATACATTTGGCGAAACAACCCATTTGTGGCACACCTCACATTTTTGGGCAGATATATAGATGATATCATTATCATCTGGGACGGGTCTCCGTCCCTCATTGATGATTTTGTCACTCACTGCAACAATAATTCTTTTAGTTTATATTTTACATTTGAAAAAAACCCAGACCACCTTGCCTTTCTAGACCTAGAACTGAGCCAAAAATTACACCAAACCAACTTCCGGTAATTCCTATTTACATTATCAGAGTTGTCACTACCCCACTTGGATAAACAACATTCCAAAAAGTCAGTTTTGTTGTCTTTGTCAAATCTGCACAAAACTGATTACAAGGAACTAAGTCTCACCCTCAAGAAAAAATTTGCAAAAAAAGGATACCTGATAAACTTGTAGAAGAAGCCTACAACTTCTATTTATCTGGCAAACTCAAAAGCAACAGACCTTTAGAGGACCCTGACCATGCAGTAAGATTCACCACCAGATTCCATGGGAAACATCAAAAAATGAAAAACATTTTAAGAAAACACTGGAATATCCTTCTACAAGACCCCCACCTAAAAGATATCATTTCTCCCATACCTACCATCATTTACAGAAATGCTCCTAATCTAAAAAAAGTAGCCCCTAGTAAATTAAAATCTGTGCAGCCTAACACTGCACCCTCTCTATTCGCCACTCCCATTATAGGCATGTATCAGTGCCGTAAGGGCCGCTGCAAAACATGCCTCTTTATATCTACAAATATATGTTGCGCTCCTAAATATTTCTCAATAAATAATAATTAAATTAATGCCATTAAATTAATTCAAATTATGATGCAAACAACTAATAAGAGTGTATGAATACCAAAAAGATATTTAAATAAATTATTAAAACTAATCAATCACCTTCAAATCAATTTAATAGGTCAATCACTCTTCCATTGCCAGCTTATATATATATCTCGTCCTCCATTTTCCCGTAGATGTACAGGAGGCGGCCATGTTTCTGGGGACAATTGGAAGCACAATCCCTCCTTCCCTTTGACACATTTGTTTCAATTACTATGCTACTTATCTCGGAAGGATACTTTGCATATGACTCATCGGACTGCCTGGATTTAAACAACCTCTTCTTTTACTGTGCATTGCAACCTTTTAATGATACATATAACGATTTTAAAATGGGTATGCCAATTACAGAATGGCATAAATACATTATATGATGCAAATAATGATAACATTTAAACAAATTATAATTATATATAATCAAAAAATCAAACATAATTTAATTAAAAATAAAAAGTAAATAAATAAAAAATAAAAATATAAAAAGACATAATAAAATAATAAAAAATATAATTATTAAAACAACATTTTTTATCCTTACTCAAATGTGCCAAAGGGAAGGAGGGATTGTCCTTCCAATTGACCCCAAAAACATGGCCGCCTCCTGTACATCTACGGGAAAATGGAGGACGAGATATATATAAGCTGGCAATGGAAGAGTGATTGACCTATCACAACCCCCTGATGAAGCCACGTGACTGGTGGCGTAACGCGTAGGGGAGGGGCTACGTCATCACTCGGAGAGGAGCCGCACAACACGATAGACGGCAGGTGTATGACTCAGAGAGGCCAGCAGAGGATTTCCAATGCGATATTGCGATACTTAAACCTGTGCAATGTGAGTTTAATACTTGGATGGTGGGAATAAAAAGTTTTAAAAGGTAAAGCACTATGTCTTCAATTTCTTCTTGCATGCGGAGAAACATAAGGAGAGGATAATTAGGAGGTCTGGGATAACAAAAGGAGTGAGTAATCCCTGAGGGGATAATCAGCCATCAGAGGATATATCCATTACTCCTAAAGGAAGGATCTCCCTATTTAACCAGGGAAAGTATATGTCTAGCAGGTTCCAGGGGAAGTGAACCGAAAGCGTGTATAGCCTAATTGCAGGCATTAAAGGAGGTGAGCGCACATCTTCCCTATTTGAAGGATTCACAAAAGTCACTAATTGAAGAACAAGCAGCACCAAGTCACTATAAATTTTTTATTCAATGGGACTATTATTTTGATGATATTTGGAATTATATTAATCACTAATTAATGATTTATGAGCATTTGGTTATTTTTATTTATGGGGGATCATTTAAATGTGATTAAGTTGAGGGTTATAAGTTGGTTTACATTTTTTTTTAATTAAATTAAATGAGGGTATTATGAATTTAAATGAAATTGATGGTATTCGTAAGTATACTATGTCACTAATTGATGATTAATGAGCACTTGATCATTTTTTTTAGAGGAGTATATCATGTGGAATTAATTTGAAATTGATTTGAAGGTGATTAATTCGTTTTAATAATTTATTTAAATATCTTTTTGGTATTCATACACTCTTATTAGTTGTTTGCATCATAATTTGAATTAATTTAATGGCATTAATTTAATTATTATTTATTGAGAAATATTTAGGAGCGCAACATATATTTGTAGATATTTCCATACACAGTTGTAGTTATGTGTTTCATGTTTGCGATCCTCTAGAAATTGTCACATCTGTGGCTCGCAAGTTATTCCAATTCATTTATGCCTCTTTATATAACATGGCCAAAAGGGTTTCCACCACAACGGAAAATATCATAAGTTCACAGATTTTTAGAATTGCTCATGCACATTTATCTACTGCCTCAGGTGCCCTTGCAGCCTCCTTTATGTAGGTCGCACTACACGCACCCTTCGTTGCAGGTTTGGCAACCATCATCGCCTAATCAAAGGGGGAAAAGATGAGCACATTGTCCCCCGACACTTTCTAGACACCCATAACAAATCCACTGTTGGACTTAAGGTTTGGGTTGTTAAGATCATATCCCACCATCTCCCAGAGGTGGAGCGCTTCCACAGGCTCTGCCACAGGGAAACATTCTGGATACATGCCCTTAACACCCTGTCCCCAGCTGGCCTTAATGAGGAGCTGGAGATTGCCACCATTATATAACCACATCTCGAGATAATATTCTATTGTAACATTACCACTACTTTCTTGGGGTACCTATACCCCAATACCCCAGGGTGGTTATGTTCCTTGGCAAGCACTGTGATGGATAGATAGTACACTAAATGCATTTGCTCTAACTACTCCAGGCTTCATAGTCATACATGCTTGAGGAGACGGATGACACCAGTGTCCTTTGATCCATTCATATACATACACACGCTTGCATTTCCAGTTAATAACGTTGTATGTATAAAACATCTTTGCTAAAATTGTTTGTATATCCATTAATATATTATTGCAATTTCACACTTTTTTAATCCTTTACTGTATTATATATATATTCATTTTTTGTCTCTCTGCCTAGAGTAGACTTTTTCATATAAAAAATATATATGTATATGTCCCCCCCCCTCTCCCCTTTTAATTTATCCCCTTATGAGTCATTTCTATTATTGTCATTTTTACCACGTTTAATATTCTTGTGTATTATGATGATCTTTTGTTGTTTTTTTATCATTTTATATACATATTTTATTACTGTGTTTTGTCATAATTGGATTCCCTATGTCCCGTAGATAGACATCGTTCCGCTGTCTTGTCACACATTTTCCCTGTGTCTCCCCGCACCTGGCTCTATCCATCATCCTCCATCGCTCTATTTAGGGCTTTCCCTCTCCCCTCCTGTTCCTATGCTCAACCCTATGCCTGATGAAAGAGCGCTCTGGCCCACACTGGTTCCCTCGCATGCTCAGAAACACGTCACATCCCGATGACATCAGACGCCCAACACCACTACCTCTGGACATATTGGAGACCCAGCCAGGCTTTACCATCTATGCCTTACCT
Source organism: Staurois parvus (assembly GCF_062004578.1). Classification (NCBI taxonomy): domain Eukaryota; kingdom Metazoa; phylum Chordata; class Amphibia; order Anura; family Ranidae; genus Staurois; species Staurois parvus. The sequence goes on from NW_028317808.1 coordinate 29,696, forward strand.
AGTGCAGCGCCTCCTTCTTATCGGCCAGCTTCCTCTTCTCCAGAAGCTGTCCTTACATCTGGCGACAGACATACTGCACCTTATCCCTATGAGCCTGTTTATTATATGAAGATGTAAGTTGCTATACTTACCTTTTAATTAATAAACTGTTGTACAGTCTACACTTAGAGGATCTGCGTCTTTTGCTTTTATTCCTCTACTCTAGAGTTTTGCTTCACTCCATTGCAGCCTGCCCTAGTGCTTACTGGATTGCCCCTGCCTCATCTGGAATGTTATCCATTTATTCACTACTATATGGACTGCATCACTTCGTGCCTGTCATTCCTTCTGTAAAAAAGGGTGGACACCCCTGTTTTAAAGTAATGACCAAATTACTACAGCCTTTGGGTAAATTGACTCTAAGTAAACTATAACTATTGCTAAGACAGGCACAACACTGAAGAACACTGAAATAGAGGTTAAATGAGAAAGAAAAAAAAAATTGCAAACCCCCCCTTCCCCAATAAAGACTTTCTCTAAACATAATGGTCCAGTGGATCATGGTGACCGGCTGAAACACCCAGTGAACACCTATGACTCATTATTTGGCTCTAGGCCTGCAAAGTACATTTGAAATACAATAATCTACAAAAAATTATTTGCGCTTAGTGAAACAAAAACCATAGAGTGCTGCTCCCAAACAAGTTGAATAATAACCTTCTAGTAATCTAAACATACACTTGGAGCGCATCTCTACATTTTTAGCAATACAATATACACCTGTGAACCCTCTTAATACAAAAAAGGCTCCATTCCCTGGATGATGCGGATTGGTAGTGAAACATGTTGGGCAGGCCTACCCGGTGATGTCATATACATGATGACACTCGTGGCCTTGGTGTCTGTTTCTTATGTGTTCCTATACTTCTTATGTTTGTGAGTAAATGTCTGCTTATTTAAAAAAAAAAAATTGTTTTAGGATATAACACCATTGCGATCCTTTGATCTCCTCCTCCGGAGGGAATACCCGTTGATTGCACAAGATGATTCCTTGTGGCGTTTGTCATTGCTGAGGAGACGGAGCAAGTATACCATCAGTGAGATGAGTTTGGAGTACGAGCACACAAGCGTGTTTTGATCTCTGGAAAGTGAGATCAATATTTTTGGTAAGAGGCTCATCATTTATTTGGTGGAGGAATCACGTTTGCTCACTGCCTTTCAAGATTTGATTGAATCTAGGAGAAAATATGTTGGATTGAGCACTTTTTTCACTTTTTAAATGTCTGGTTTTTGCTTTTCATATGGCAGATTGCACTTATTTATTATAAAGTTGTGGTTTGTTAGCCTTTTTTTTTTTTTATTAAGAGAGTTCACAAGTGTATATTGTATTCCTATAAACATATAGATGTTCACCAAGTGTATGTTTACATTTGAAATACAGAAGTGACTTTTTTTTGCCAAAGATCTGTAATTCTGTACAATTACTCTTGTAATTAACACAACTCTGTCACATTGCACAGACCTGATTTTTTTCCTGCTTCAGCAATGCAACGTTACTTATCATCTAAAGAACGTGTAGTGTTCCTGGTGGAAACTGAACCAGGTACTGGCAAAATATCACTTTTCAAACCACTAAGCCACTTAACTATCCATATTATTATTTTGTTTTTGGAAGGGGGAGGGAATATTACATTCTATATCAAAACAGATAAAATTTCAAAATTGACTATACTGAACACTACACTTATGTACTACTGTAAAATCCAAGAATGATAGGAGCAATCATGAAACCTAAGGATCAGTGTAATCATGCAAACAGACTAATGAAGACCCTGTCCTGTTAAGAGTCTGTAGAATAATTATAAACATGCATATTATAACCGTAAACAAATACAGAATACTTCATTACCACCTCTACATAGGTTACATTTGCTACAATTCCATTGTGTTATGTGAAAAGAATGCTTTTAGGGCCTCATTCACACCGTATGTGCAGAAAAACAGATGGAAACTGGCACGCAGATTTCACTTGTGGAGATATCAGTTTGCATGCACGCTTCAGTGAGTTTTGAACACGTTACAGATTCCTGCACAGAATAAAATCTGCACGTGATACTAGTGTTGTGGTGTGAACAGGGCTCATAGAGAACAATTAATTCCGTTGTGCCCTTGCAGAACGCATGTAAAAAAAACTGATGTCTCCGCACCATGGTATGATATGAATGAGCCCTGAGGCATCGCTCACACCATACATGCAACAAAACTGATGAAAACTGACGCACAGATTTCATTTGCAAAGACATCAATTTACATGCTCGCTCTAAAGAGTTTTATACATGATGCAAATTCCTGCGCAGAAAAAAATCTGGATGTGAAACTAGTGGTATAGTGTGAACGGGGCACAAATAGAAAAATGCAATTTGTTGTGTCCTTGCAGAATGAGTGATCCATGGTGTGAACGAGCCCTAAATCTTTTGACTAAATTTAGTTACCTGCTAGTCTGCATTTTGTGGCTTGGAACGGAAGAGAATAGAATGGTGTGCTCAACCTGCTGACTTTAATGCTGTCAACCACTTCGCTAAAGCCATAGTCCACATAAAGAACCTATGGAACAAAACATGCAAGAAACTAAATTAGGAATGACAAATAATAAGACATAAAAAAAAAACTGCATAATTCTGAACAAACAGATTCATTGAGCCACCAAAGTTACAAACCAATAGCACTCATTACAGAATACATAAGGCATTTTCTTTCCTTAGGTTAACCACAATGCTGGGCACTTTTACCCTCTTCCTGCCCTGGCCAATTTTCAGCTTTCAGCACTGTCGCACTTTGAATGACAATTGAGCGGTCATGCGGCACTGTACCCAAATCAAATGTTATAATTTCTTTGAGACAGATGGGGCTTTCTTTTGGGGGTATTTCATTGCCACGGTTTTTTTTTGGCAAACAAAAAAGCCGGCAAGTTTTGAAAAAAAAAAAACCAAAAACATATTTTTCTTAGTTTCTGTTATAAAAATTTTCTAAGTAATTTTTCTCCTGCACAGAGGTTTGCTGATCAGGCTGCACTAATAGGTGGCATTGAGGAGGCACTGATGAGGAGGCACTGATGGGCAGCATTGATGGGCACTGATAATCAGGGCACTGATGATCAGTGCCCTGATTATCTGTGTACATGCCCCTGCTACACTTCCCGATTACCAGCTCTCCTCACGCTGTGACAGCACTGAGGCAAGGAAAAGACGATAACCAGCAATAACCAGCAAGTGTATTTACACTGTGATCAGCTGTGACTGGATACAGCTGATCACAAAGTAAAGGGCTGCTGTGATTGGCACCGAAAGACAGAGAGATCACAGAGCGCGCCAGGTGCATGGCACAGCGGGCGTGCTTTTATGAGGATGTCCATTGATGCCTTCGCAGAACTAGACGACTACACTGTAGCTGTCTTTTGGCTATAGAGCGGTCAGGAAGCGGTTAATCAAAGAGCCTTCCATTAACCAATTAAGCTCCAGAAGGTTTTTACCCCCTTCATGACCAGGGCATATTTTGCTATTTGGCACTTCGATACTGTAACTGGCAATTGCACGGTCATGCAACACTGTACGCAAATACAATTTATATAATTTTTTTTCCACACATAGAGCTTTCTTTTGGTGATATTTGCTCACCACCACAAATGACAAATATATACATACAGAGACACAAATAGAGAAACGTTATTTCTTTTTTATACTAGTAATGGCAGTGATCAGTGACTTATAGTGGGACTGTGATATTGTAGCAGGCAATCTTGACACTGTGTGGGAACAGACACTTGACATCTCCAGTGATACAGTGCTAATACCATACACTGTATTAATGACACTGGCTGAGAAGAGGTGAACATCTAAGGGCAATCAAAGGGTTAACGGAGTGCCTAACAAATGTAATGTGTGGTGCTTTTATCAAGAAATGGGGTTGTTTTTCCTCTCTGCTTCGCAGGGAGAAAAAAAAGCCACATCTCTGCTCCATGTACAGAGCCCCGTGCTGTTAGTAAACAGTAAACTCTGTACTAGTAAACTCTGTACTATCATTTGCTGAGCTGATCAGCAGGTCCTGATCATAAATCATTGGCTGGGACCTGCTGATCGACTTGTGCTGTACAGATTGACAGCACAGATGGGGTAGATGGCACACCCCCTCCTTGGAGATGCAGGATCACGTACATGTGATCCAAAGCACAGCGGTTGCCCTGCCTCAGCAAAAGTACATGGGGTGATTCACAACTGGTTAAAGCCCAATGCCAGGCCAGGGGAAGTAAAAATCCTACCTTGCAGTGGGACTACATCTGTACTGCAAGGGTTGGTTTATTTTTTTTTTTTTTCTTAGCAATTTTACTTACACGATCCTCTGCTACCCTAGCAACCTCTTCTCACCTACATTTCAAAATACAGAATTTCCCTCTGCACCCTCACATCCAATGCAGGACTATAGGTTCTACCCTGTACGCAATGATGTTGAAAGACCTGCAACCCCGAGACGTAGCGAGGGGGGGGTGGGAGGTTAGGAAAAGAGGCTGTAGGGACCGGTCTAGCAATGTGGAGAAAAAAAAAGTGCTTTTTCCTGAACCATACCAGGCCACATGCCCTCAACATGGGGGGAGGGGGTGTGCTTTTGGAGGGGTTACAGTGATATCACCACCTCCTTTTGACATCATTGACCTAGCATGCCCCAGCTGATGACGCCACAAAGGGCAGGGTCACACACGTGATGTCCCCGGCTGGCCCCGACCCTTACATATTTAAGGACTGTCAGGCCAGTGGAGCAGTCAGACGGCCAGGAGCCAGTGTCGGAGCTGAGCCTTTTTTTTTTCTTTGTTCGGGCATCGTGACTGACATTGGATCTACTTTGGGGGAAATTCTTTTAATAAAGGACTTCATTCACATGGAGGTGGGGCGGGATCTGGAGAATGGGAAAAAGTGTGGGGGGTTAAATATGGGGGTGGGAGGAGGGATGTATTGGGGAAGAGTCTTGGGGAAAATATGTATTAGAAAATGTACTTGTAGTGATATATATTATGTTGGTTTTTATAAGATGAAATTTATTATTATTAATAAGAAGTAAAAAAGAAACAGAAAAGTGATGGCAGAAAAAGACAGAGTGGTCCATCGAGTCTGCTTGGTTTTTTTGTCTTATTTTTGTGTGAGATTTTGGTGTTGGTGTGTTTTTTTGTCTGAGTATAGATCTATGCCTGTCCCAAACATGCTTGACGTTTTACTGTTGCCTGGCTCACTACTTCTACTGGAACTTTATTCCAAGCATCAACTACTCTTTCAGTAAGATAGTACTTACTGAGATTAGTTATGAACTTTCCTCCAGTTAGTTTAAGGTCATGTCCCCGTGTTCTTGATTTTGGTTAAGTGTTGAAAATACTGCCCTCCTGAACCTTATTCACCCCCTTGAGGTATTTGAAGGTTTCAATCATGTCTCCCCTTTCCCTTCTTTCCTCCAGACTGTACATGTTAACCTCCTGAAGTCTCTCTTGATACGTTTTATCCCCCAGACCTTTCACCACTTTTGTTACCTGTCTCTGGACTCGTTATATCAATATCTTTTTGTAAGTGAGGTCTCCAGAACTGGACAGTATTCTAAATGAGGTCTAATTACAGTAAAGATCTATATAGGGGAATCAGGACCTCCTTTCTCCTGCTGGTGATCCCTCTAGTGATGTATTCTAGAATTCTATTCGCTTTCCCCACTGCCTGGCCACACGGTTTGCTCATTTTGCAATCATCTGAAATAAGTACCCACAAGTCCTTGTCCTCTGAAGTGCTGTATTCCCAATGTTGTACTCTCTCAAGGGATTCTTTTTCCCCAGGTGCATTATTTTACATTTAGAATTGAACTGCAATTTTAAATTTTTTGACCAATCTTCCAGCAATGCCAAATCACGTTCCATGTTACAGACACCTCTAGGGATATCAACCCTATTACACACCTTTGTGTCATCAGCAAAAAGACATATCTTACCCAACAAACCTTTAGGTAGATCACTTACAGATAGAATAAATAGAACAGGACCTAGTACAGAGCCTTGTGGTACACAACTAGTGACTGGTCTCTGTTCCAAGTGAACCCCATTTGCAACCACACTCTGGTATCTATCCTTTATCCAGCTGCATATCCACTGAACCACTCAAGGGCTACGTCCTAGCTTGTACAACTTTTGTATTAGATCATTATGTGAAACTGTATCAAATGCCTTGCTGAAATCAAGATATGCTATGCCCACAGCACCACCCTGGTCCAAAACATTGGTAATATAGTAAAAAAAAAATCCAATCAGATTAGTCTGACATGATCTGCACTCAGTAAAGCCAAGGGTCCTTGATACAGAAGCCAGGAAATCTCCCTGATGAAGGGAGGCCACCGAGTGAATGGATTCCATCTTGAACTTCTGAGCTCGCACAAATGAGTTCAAGGCCTTGAGGTCCAGAATCTGATGCACCCCATCCTTCTTTGGAACTGTGAACAGACTGGCGTAAAAACCCCAGAACCGTTCTAAAACCAGAGTGATCACTGCGCCACCTCAAACAGCACCCGAAGATGCTGGAGTGAGAGGCAAAGATTGGAAGGAATGATTTTCTCTGGTGGAAAGGAATGAAACTCTGTCTTGTAACCATACGTCACCAGGTCTAGGACCCACTTGTCAGAAATGAGAAAGGTCCATGGTTCCAAGAAACAGCAAAGACTACCTCCCAGCCCAGACTTGGGTGGGGGCGTATGTTCAAGCTAAAGAGACTTATCCACAGCCTTGCAGGGCTTGTGGGGCCAGGAACTCTTGGCACTGCCTGCGGGGCCAAACGAAAAATCCAATACCAAGCTGAAAAGGAAAGTCTTGGCTTCCATAGTGGCTCCATCCCCTTCTTCAAATGAGGGAGGATGGTATTCTTGTCATCGGTTAGAATTTAGGAAGTACAAAGGGACACTTCAGATGCTCCCAGGCCTTGTAGACAAACTTGTAAAAATATGTGTCATAAGTAAAGACCTTAAATCTGCATAGCATTTGAGTACTGAAAGTTACAGGGACTCTAACGCCTTCCCTAAAAGAGAACTCAACCTTAAGTGATGTGTGTCAATGAATGAAAGAGAAATGGTGTTGACATTTAATATAACAGGCTGAGCTATGCTAATCTTATTTTATATTTCAATATTTTTATTGAAAAATTGGTATACACAGAAATAGAAAATTTGCCCACCTACATGGAGAGTTGGGGTGAACAAACATGTTCATAAAATATATAGGCACATAAGAAAACATTAGCCGATGATGTTGTAAACAGGAAACACCATCCCCACAGGGTAGCAAATGTTCCATCAGTCAGTAAACATAGGCAGTTTCATATAGATATTTACCAACAATAAGAGAAGCGAAAAAAGAAAAAAAAAGATTAAAAACAGAATAATCGAAAGGAAAGATCCAGGATAGGTCAGAAAAGAAGGGGGCTAATCTTATTTTAGGTTGGGAAAACTACACATCTAGAACTGCTGATATCAGAGCTGCCCTTTATTGGATGAATTTCACTAAACATGTACATTGTGTTTATCAATACAGTGCATCCAGAATGTATTCACAGCGCTTAACTTTTGCATATTTTGTTATGTTACAGCCTTAATCCAAAATGGATTAAATTCACTTTTTTCCTCAACATTCAACAAACAATACCCCATAATGACAACGTGAAAAGTTCATTTTGAAATCTTTGCAATGTATTAAAAAAAACCCAAAAAAACATGTACATAAGTATTCACAGTCTTAGCTCAATACTTTGTTGAAGCACCTTTAGTACCAATTACAGCCTCAAGTCATTTTGAGTATGATGCTACAAGCTTGGCACACCTATTTTTGATCAATTCTCCCATTCTTCTTTGCAGTACCTCTCAAGCTCCATCAGGTCGGATGGGGAGCATCGGTGCACAGCCATTTTCAGATCTCTCCAGAGATGTTCAAATCGGGTTCAAGTCTGGGCTCTGGCTGGGCCACTCCAGGACATTCACAGAGTTGGCCCATAGCCACTCCTTTGTTATGGGGGCTGTGTGCTTAGGGTCGTTGTCCTGCTGAAAGATGAGCCGTCACACCAGTCTAAGGTCCAGAGCACTCTGGAACAGGTTTTCATCAAGGATGTCTCTGTAAATTGCTGCATTCATCTTTTCTTCAATCCCGACTAGTCTCCCACTTCCTGCCGCTGAAAAACATCCCCAAAGCATGATGCTGCCACCACCATGCTTCACTGGCCAATGGTATTGGCCAGGTGGTGAGCGGTGTCTGGTTTCCTCCAGACAAGATGCTTGGCATTCAGGCCAAAGAGTTCAATCTTTGTTTCACTAGACCAGAGCGTTTTGTTTCTCATGGTCTGAAAGTACCTCAGGTGCCTTTTGGCAAACTCCAGACGGGCTGCCATTTGCCTTTTACTGAGGAGTGGCTTCCATCTGGCCACTCTACCATACAGGCCTGATTGGTGGAGTAATTCGGAGATGGTTGTTCTTCTGGAAGGTTCTCCTCTCTCCACAGAGAAACGCTGGAGCTTTTCAGAGTGACCATCGGGTGCTTGGTTACCTCCATGGCTAAGGCCTTTCTCCCTCAATTGCTCATTTTGGCCGGGAAGCTCTAGGAAGATTCCTGGTGGTTCCAAACTTCTTTCATTTAAGGATGATGGAGGTCACTGTGCTCATTGGGACCTTCAATGCTGCAGAAATGTTTCTGTACCCTTCCCCAGATCTGTGCCTTGATACAATCCTGTCTCGGAAGTCTACAGACAATTCCTTGGACTACACAGCTTGGTTTGTGCTCTGACATGCACTGTTAACTATGGGACTTTATATAGACAGGTTTATGCCTTTCCTAAGGATGTCCAATCAGCTGAATTTCCCACAGGTGGACTCCAATCAAGTTGTGGAAAGATCTCAAGGATGATCAGTGGGAACAGGATACACCAGAGCTCAATTTTGAATGTCATGGCAAAGGCTGTGAATACTTATGTACATGTGTTTTTTATTTTTAATAAATTGCAAAGATTTCAAAACGGACTTTGACATTTTCATTATGGGGTATTGTTTATAGAATATTGAGGAAATTTTTTTAATTTAATCCATTTTGGAATAAGGCTGTAACATAAAATATGGCAAAAGTTAAGCGCTGTGAATACTTTCTGGAAGCACTGTATCCTCACTTCTCGCATGCCAAATAATACCCAGACAGCCAAACAAACCCTTTCAAGAGTTTAAAGTGCTTACCTTGATTTTATTATCTTCAACTTTGCATATCTGTGCACGTAGCCATGCATCCTCGTCTGCTTTTACAGCCACAAGCTGCCCCAACTTTAGTAAATATGATGGCACAGGATTTGAATTTTTACTGTAAAATTCCTTCATTTCATCTTCCATGCGTTCTTGTGCAGCAGAATAGTCTTCACCCACATACCTAAGGAGTACATATGAGTGCATATGTGCTTACTAATGTCATGCACACTATTTTCAAAGAAAAATTGATATCTTAACAAAAACACACACTGATTTATCAAATAATTACAGAGTAGACCAGCGTGTGCGCTGTATAGCAAAGTAAAGCATCGGCCCCACTATTAAGACGCCTGGTCTACGAAAACCTGACCACAAAAACTAGTATCAGGCTGAAGATACCACTCAGAGTAATGAGGATTACTTACAGGTTGACACCAACACCCTGACTTACAGGCTCAATATCCTGCGTAATATGCCCCCAGAGGTTAGGGTAAAATGGCTCACAAATTCACATTTATTCTTAAAGAACCCCTTTTTTGACTATTTAATTCTGTGTAGCAGTGTGGCCCTCATTTCATGAGCAGCTACCTCATAGTGTACGAAAATGCGTGACTAATGCTAAGCATACTGTAAAGAGTCTCAATAGGATCCTTCTGGGTTGCACTTGTGAAAAGAGCATTGGAGAGCATGTGCACACTTCAGGACTGTTTTTCGTATATATAAACACTACAAAAGCAGGTGTATAGAGAGAAGTTATGACATTTTTTTCTAATGTTCATTTGCAACATGTTTGTTAAAAGGCAGCCACTATATCTCTCTCATTACAGAGTAACCTAATAAGCCATCTATATGAACCCTTATTAAGAAGTTATGTTGCCTAATTCCATAGGACAAATACACCATTTTCAATATTCAAAGAAAAAACGAGGCACATATTATAAAGGGTATAACTGATTTTCACTTGTTGGTATATAATTAAATTATATAGCACCATAAAAACTGGATTTTTTAGTTACCCGTAAAAACCAATTATTGGAGACAAGGGGCACAGAGCAGCTCCACTTACCCTTTTACTGTGATTACTATAAACCTTATGGCGATGACAAGGTGCTGTTGGCTGTGCGATGAAAGCGGTCAGTTGTGAGTGCTGGCTCCCCCCACACTTTTCCCAAGCTCTGCACACCCATCGGCGGACGTGGCCAGCCAGACAGGAGGGAGATCAGCGAATGTCTGTTCGCAGATTCTCCCTACCTCCCATGACCCGCAAGCGATGTGTAAAACTGTACTTCTGGGTTCTGGTGTCACTTTGCTTATACACGAAGTTGTTTGCACTACACGTTATATAATAGTGTGCACGTCAGAGTGAGAATAAGAATTCTAGGCCCATTATTCAGAGTTAACTCTAAACTGATGACCTGTAAGGGCTTTTAAAGTATCACATACGGAAAATATAGAATACAAAAGTTTGTTGCCATTTCATGGACACATGCAATTTTAAGGCTCAACATGCTAGGTATCCATTTACTCGACACAACCTCATCTTTTAGAATTCACAAAAAATTGGGTAATATATTGTGTTTATGTGCCCTAAAATAAACTTTAGTGCATTTCTTTACTGAAATTTTGTTTAATAAATGGCTATACTAATATCATGTGATACAAAAATTTGGAACTACCACTTTTTTCATCTCTAGGGTGTCTGCATTCAGAAAATATGCACATTTCTGGGGGGGTTTTATGTAATTTTGGGGCCAAAAACGTTTTTTAAAAACAGCAAAAACAGCACTGGCAACGAATCCTTATTCACAGGGTTATGCGCCACCTAAAGGTGACTGGACAGTGGAAATAGGACAGTAAGACATCCCATGCCGCAAGTACTTCCAGTTTTGTAGCAAGTCATACATTGCAAAGGGAGGGGACTTTGTGTCCTGTGATGTACACCAAGAAATGGATTTGACATGCAAGTCAAGAACCCAGTTTTCTTTATTGTAAATCGCAGGACACGGAGCAGCTCTATTAACCTTTACCCACAGGGATGCCCTAAAGCAATGCCCATAAAGGGAGGGAGACAGAGAAACTACCAACAGGCCACAAGGGACCTACACAGCAGCTTGCAAAACACTGGACCATAAGCAGCATCCTCAGAAGCACTCACATCCACCTTGTAAAAGTGTGAACTGAAGACTGGGTTGTGGTCTTGCAGACCTTAGACTGAAGCCTGATGACGGATAGCCCAGGAAGCTCCCACACTCCTGGAAGAATGAGCCACCACCACAAAGGGCAAAGCCTTTCCTTTCAAAGCATAGGCTTGAGAGATTAGCTCATTAATTCACTGTTAAAAAGTAGACTTGATAGCAGCATGACCCTTCTTTGGTCTTCTCAGTATGACAAACAGTCTGATTGTGGAAGTCAATTTCAGATACATTTCAGACAGCCAAAACCACATCCGCAGTGTGTAAGACATTTTCCCCAGTCACTGAGGGATGGGGTGAGGAAAGGGAAAAAAAAAGGGGGGGGGGGGGTGAAACAGCTCTCTGCAAGAGCAGGCCACTAGTTCACACACCCTTCATGCCAAAGTAGTGGCAACCAGGAACACAACCTACAAACAAAAGGAATAAGGGAAGGTCTCAAACTGACTCAAAAGGTGGTTTCTATTAAACAGACAGAACCAAACTGAAAACCAATCGAGTCAAAAGCAGCCTGACCATAGGAACGATATGCACAACACCCTGAACAAAGGCACGCACTAAGGAATGAATAGCAATTGGACTTTGAAATAGGACTGCCATAGCCGAACTCTGGCCCTTGATTGTACTCAAGGCCAGTAACTGGAGAAAAGCCAAGATATGGCCCACAACATACTGGTAAGGATGAAACCTCCTAGCCTCACACCAGGCCACACCGGATGTCCAGGCCCCATGATAAATCTTACCTGGCTCAAAAGTGTGGGGATGACCGCCTCACCCCCCCCCCCCCCATCTTTTAAGATTTTGCCTTCAATAGCCATGCCATTAAAGTCATTGACCATAAAAGGATGGAAGATTCGACCTTGAAAACAGCGGTCTGGGTGGGTCAGAAGCATCCAGAGATTGTTTATCGACATGTTCATGATGTCGGAAAACCACATTCTCTTGGGCCAAACTGGTGCATTCAAAATCACCAGTGTTCCCTCCACCTGAATTCTGTGAATCAGACTTAAAAAAAGCTGTAATGAAGGAAAGGTACACATCAGAGTGGACTGATTCCAATGCATCAACAAATAATCTACTGCAAATGCTTGAGGATCCCTAGTCATAGAAGAACATGTCCAGTTTTGCATTGAACCTGGATGTCAACAGATGCACATCTGGCATGCCCCACTGCTAACAGAGCCCTGACCACCTCCAACAGGAGGGCCCTTTTCCCTAGTGCCGGCAGCTGATGAGGTCCACCTGCCTCATGGAGCTCTGCTCAGGACAACATGAAGTTCACATTCTTCTGGGCTGCTCAGTTCCTGGTGCACCATTGATTTCTATATGACACAGTCATGGCACTTTTCAACTGAACCCTTACCAGGAGACCCTGAAGCTAGTGTGACCAAAAGAGAACCAGGCAGATCGCCCACAGTTTCAGAAAAATAATAGGCAGAGACCAAGTACCCTGCACCGAAAAGTGATTCAGAACCCTCCCCAAACTAGTTAAACTAGCGTCCATCAGCACTTTCAAAGAAAGAGAGAAAAGACTTCCCTGCCTCCAACCATCCACCAGTTCAAATACATTGGGCGGTCCAATGACTGTGTGCCCTTGCCCCATGCAATCAGAACATTCCACCGCAGAGGTCTAGAATGAAACTGAGCAAAGGTAATCGCCTCTAATGAGGCAAATATCTTTTCCAAAACCTTCATGCCGAGACAAACTGAGGAACGCCTCAGTGCCCCAAGAGAAGCCACTTGAATTCTTAATGCAAGAGAGAGGGAGAATCACCTTTGCCTGGAGATGGTGTCCAGGCGCAAGCCCAGATATTTTAACAGGATGACACCAATGCCAATTTCTGGAGAATGAGGAACCAACCAAACCTATCTACAGTGCATACCGTGAGAGGCACGCTGTGCTCCAGACGATAAATAGATTGTTTCCTGAGAAGCAGTTAGTTCAGGTACCCCCAATACTGGCCTTCAGACAACCCAACCTCAGAAATAAACTAATCAGTAGGAAACTTCCTTCAAGATGTCACAAATAATGGAAGCACACCCTGCTAAAAGAAATGCTGCAAACTGTGCAACCAAATCAATCCATCAAAAAGCGTCAGACACTCAAAAGGTATCTTCTATATCACCGGATCATACAGCTGCACCTCTAGTAATGTTGTGTACTTTATCCAGTGCAGAAAATGCAGCAAAGGATCTTATGTTGGCGAAACAGGACAGAAGTTGCAAACAAGGATGAATTTGCACAGACATACTATCAAGGAACATAAAGAAGATGACCTCTGCACACCTGTAGGACACCATTTCGCACAACCAGGCCACACAATGAGAGACCTCAATATTTTAGTTCTTAAAGGAAATTTCAAATCCAGTCAGGAAAGAAAAACTTTTGAACTAAGAATGATAATTCTATTTGACACAAGAGATAACGGCCTTAATTTGGACATGGGATTCCTCACTCATTATCCAACAGTTTTATGACTATTAGCTGAAGCTTGACTACCTCTGTGTGAGTGTAGTATTCTCCCCTCCCTTTTGCTGTATCTTATCTCTAGCCTCTTTTTTTTTTTTTTCTTCATCTCTTCTAACATTCTGCTGAAACTTTGTGATTTGTATAGTACTGCTTGGAATTTGAAGAAGGGGACATACCCCGAAAGCTTGTCCTCAAAATTGTATGTTAGTGCAAATAAAAAAGTATCACGAACAGTACTCAATTGTTTCTGTCGCAAATGCACTAATACGGCTATAATCACCTCAAACAAAATGGAATATTCAGGTACCCCAGAATAAAAACCCCTTGGGTCCTTAGGAGGCCCAAAACTGGAGCCCAGATCTTTGTGAACATGGATGCTAGGAAATCCCCTGGATGAAAAAGCCAATACCCATACGTACTAGTTCCACGTGAAACTTTCTACCTGGAGAAACTTGTTAAGAGCCAAACTAGAACAAACGTAATAGAAGAGACTTTCAAAGTGCCACATCCAAAATTATAAAGGAGGAAAAAGGAGGAGAAAAATCCAGAAGAAACGACAAATCTCTGTCTTCCAATATACAAGGACTTTATTGACACATCACAAGACACTATTACATAAAATCAAAGTAAGTTTATTACAATATTATTAAAATATAACACATTAACCGCTTCCTGTCCACCATGTACAGCAGACGGACGGTAGCTGCAGGCAAATCAACATGCCCATACATCGCTTTGCTCTTCCTGGTTTAGAGCGCGAACGCACCCCCCCAACCCACCTGTGCCTGTATTTGTAAATACAGGCACAGGATCTAGCTGGTTCTTCTCCCTGGAACCATTTTGTTCCAGAGAGAAAAGACAGACATCAAACGTGAGTAAAAGCTGCACACTGCACCCACACACGTTAGATAGAGATATTTTAACCCCTTGATTGCCACATTTAACCCTTTGATTGCCCCTGCTAGTGCCATTAGTACAGTGTCAGTATGCAGTATTTTTCACTGATCACTGTATTAGTGCCACTAGCGATGTCAGATAGCATCAGGGTCAGTTAGCGTCCCTCCCAGCTAGGGTCAGCTAGCATTAGATTGCCTGCACACTATAGCACTCACGCTATAGGTCGCTGATCACCATCATTGCTAGTATAGTGTTTGTACGGATCAATATATTGATCACGAACAAAACTATACCAGTGCCCCCTTAGTATTAGTGTCCCAAAAACGCATTGTTAGCAGGATCATCCCCATTCGCTGCCAGCACTAGTGTTTAGCTCCAACGTTCCCCCCAACCCCTAACAAGAAGTGCAGTGTTAGTATAATTTCTGATCACTGTCACCTGTAATACATTGCACACAAAACTGCAGTGTTCACAGAATCAGACCTGATCTCTTTTAGAACTTGCCGGTAAATTTTTTTGTAGCGGTTCAAGCAGTCCCTGACAACCAGGTGCTCTTTTTCCCCATGAGTCGCACTAGGTACCTGTAAATTTAGAGTTCAAAATGTCCAACGAACGGTACACTAGTGAAGAGACCTACAGGATTCTGAGCATGTCATGTGAGAGCGAAGGGGAAGACTCCCTGACACAATCAATCTCAGAATACGAACCTGTAGACAGCAGCGGCACCTGACAAGTAGCTCAGACAATGGAGAAGAGATCCCTGTTACGAACAGGCGTACCTGACCACATGAAGCTGAAGTGCTAGGATCACATGACTTGTTTCATATGCAGCAGAGTGCCAGTACTAGTGCCGCACTACCTTTTGGTGAACTGGCAAGCACCAGGGGCCTAGTATATCCTGGTCTTTTTCACCTGCAGTATCACTTGGTGACGTGGCGAGTCCCATAACTGCAGTACACCAAGAATTCGCACACAGGCCCATAGAGCCCTTAGTGTCCTTCTAGATGTGCTTGCAAATCCTGATTAGCAGCCCACAGATTCTCCAACACCCGCACTTCCCCCATTCGCTGCCCATCCCGGAATTCAGGTAGAAACAGCAAATATAACTCCCCTTGATTTCATAGAGCTGTTTTTCACAGAACATTTTACAATTTGATTGTGGGCCAAAGCAATTTATATGCTCAATATATCGCCGCACACCCAAATTTATACCTTGCCATTCGCATGGAAACCCATTACGGTTTCCGAGTTTAAAAGTTTTTGGGGCCTAACCCTCAACATGGGCATTACAAAAAAGAGTGAGTTGCGGTCATAATGGTCCACAGACATGATTCATTATATGCCCATGTTCTCTGCTGACATGACCAGGCATAGATATGAGAGGATGATGCACTTCATGCATTTCAGTGATAACACACTTGGTCATCCTCGGGGTGACCGTGAACATGACAGGCTCTACAAAATTTGGCCCCTCATAAACCCTCTCACTGAGAAATTTGCAGATGTGTATATGCCCCAGCAAAACATCTGCGTAGATGGGTCCCTCATTCACTTTACTGGCCGCCTTGCATTCAAACATTACATTCCCAGCAAACATCCCAGATATGGGGTCAAATTGTATAAGCTCTGTGAGAGGGCCACGGGTTATATGTACAAATTTAAGGTTTACAAGGGAAGAGACAGTGAAGTACAGCCCCCCCAGACTACATGGGGAGCAGTGGCAAGATAGTTTGGGACTTGGTGTCGCGTTTGTTCTGTAAGGGGTACCACTTATATGTGGACAATTTGTATACAAGCGTGAAGCTATTTAGACATTTGTACAATCTTGGAATTGGCTCATGTGGCACCGTGCGACCCAATCACCGGGCCTTCCCAACGGCATGTAAATACCCGACTTAGAAAAGGGGAGAAAGTCTGCTTGAGGAATGAGGATATGCTCGCAGTGAAGTGAATGGACAAATGGGATGTTTTTGTCCTGTCTTCCATTCACGCAGACGCGACAGTCCCAATTAACATGGTATCCATGACTATAACCTTAACATCAGAGGGGTGGACATCAACGATCAAATGATGAATCTGTACCTAGTTTCCCGGAAAGCTCGACACTGGTACAAAAAAGGTGTCTATTTATTTCAATTGACTATACAGAACGCTTTTGTAATTTACAAAGCAAAAGGATGAAGTGGACCCTTCCTAAAATTCCAGGAAGAGATCATCATGGCCCTTTTGTATCCAGACGGTGCTGTGGCCCAATCCTCAAATCCAAACACTTTTTCTGGCAGAGATTTCTTCTCTTTTTTTAATTCAGCCCACATGTTGAATGTTTTTTATCAGCCGGCGATCGGCTTTCATATAAAAGCAATCCCAGTAGCTAATTATCTGCTGGATTCCTTTTACAAGCAGCGGGAGAAGATGCTCCCTCTCGCTGCCTTACACGGCCTTCCTCGGGCAGTCCTGTGCCATCGGAGGAACCTGAGAATGAAGCCGGTGTTTCTGCCAGCTGACCATAGAGCTGACTGGAGATCGCAATGGTGCCAATCATCTCTATAGTCTAAGAAATCGGAAACTAAGAGCATTTCATCACTTCAGTTTCGCAGGATATAAACAGCGCCATTTGTAAATTGGAAAAGCATCTGATCCCACCGATCTTGGTGAGATTAGATAATGTAAGGGCAGAGTCCTTGCATTATCTAATGTCCTGAGAAATCTAGAGTCTGATAGACCCCAGATTTCTCAAAAAAGAACATATGACAATGCCCATTGAAGTTTTAGGGGATATTTGCATTCCCTGTGATTGCATCAAAAGTGATAAAAAAAAATATATGAGAGGGACAGTGTAAAAAAAAAAAATCAAACTTTAAAAAAAAAAAAAGAAAAAAACAAAAGCACCCTCAAGGGCAGTAATTCTAACACTAGACCATCCTCTGTAAATCTAAAATGGTATCTTGTAAAGACTTTTATTTTTATTTTTTATTTAAATATTTATTAAATTTTACATATAAAAAGAAAAAACATTTCATCAATAGTCTCATATAACATACAAAAACCTTAATTATATCCCCTTCTATCTTTTATGTCCATTCCCCCCTCCCCTCTATCTCCCCCCGCACGCACTCTGCATTCCTCCATTGCATCTTTCTCTAGGTAAAGGATAACTTCACATGTCACTTCCTATTGCTTCATATACTTCGTTTTGTGCACAAAATCTTCCCATTTTCCCCATCTCCTATAATATAACCCCATCTTGTCTTCTTGCATATAATACAATTTCTTCATCCTACATATCTGATTCACTCTCTCTACCCAATCCTTTTCTCTCGGCACCTCTGAGCTATGCCAAAACTTAGGTATCAAACACACAAATCCTTGTATTTATTCACTGGTAACTATTATGTAGTAGACACACTTCTGGATCCAATCCTATCTTTATCCCAGAAATTTTCCCTATTAAATTAACCATTATTTCCCAAAAGCCTTGAATCTTTGGGCACTCCAACCATATATGATACCAAGTACCCATCTTTCCACACCCCCACCAACACTCTGGTGCTCTTTCCCCACACATTTTATATTCAACATTCGGTGTAATGTGCCATCTTGTCAAACACTTATAATTTACCTCCACCTCTTTCATGCTTACATTTTTGTGTGTGAGTCTATATATTTTCCTCTGTTTATCCTCATCTATCTCTATTCCCAAATCCCTTTCCCATTTTACTATATACATTGGTTTTATGTGCGTGTCCAACTCAGTGAGAATCCTATAAATTTTTGCCGTGCCCCGTCTCCCATCTCCCCGTAATTCTAACAACCTCTCAAACGAATTCAAATCCTTTCTCACTCTCAGGGGTTTCGGAAGACACTCAACAAAGTGTTTTAACTGGTGATATCTCCACTCATCTATCTTAATAAAAAGTTCCCTTTTTTCCTTCTTTAAATCCTTAAGTGTTCTCAAATCCTGCCCATCCAGAATGTCCCTTAATTGAATATTCTCCTTTTTAAACCATTTTCCTACACTCTCCTCCTTGCCTGGTGGAAAATACTCCATATTCCTCAATGACATTAATTGTGAATTAAAATCCCATTTCATAAACTTGTGCAAGTTATCCCAAACCTTTAAAACATTTATTGTATACACACTTGTGGTATCTTTTAAACCTCTGTATTGTGCGGGTACCCATATGATTTTACTCAAATTAACTCCAATTAATACGTTTTCAATTTTGACCCACCTTTTCCCCTCTGGGTTGTGTGTGCAATCATAAATTCTTGCTAAAACTACTGCACTATAGTACCTCTTGAAGTCTGGCACTCCCAATCCTCCCCTCTCTTTACTTCTACTCATCAAATCGTAAGATATTCTAGGTTTTTTATTTTTCAAAATATATCTTATCTTTTTAATTACTTTAAAAAAATCCTCCGGGAGTCTAATTGGGATCATCTGAAATTTATACAGGATTTTAGGTACTATTACCATTTTTATCAGATTCATGCGCCCTAACCAAGACAATTCCTCCTTAATCTCATTTAATAGTGCAATATAATTTAATTTATACAAATTCATATATGAAGCAGTAAGTTTAAACCCTAAATATTTTATCTCTCTATCTTTCCATATAAAAGGGAATTCTTTTTGTATTTTTTCTCACTGTTTGGAAGATTTACATTTAAGATCTCAGTTTTTGTTGGGTTGATTTTCAGATTTGATAACTCCCCATACTCCTTTAAGCTCTTCATTAAATTTGGGAGTGTTATCCTAGGATTTCCCACGTAGAAAAACAGGTCATCCGCAATGGCAGCCACTTTATGTTCAATTTCTCCTATCTGTATTCCTTTTATGCCCATATTTTTCCTAATTGTTGCCAGCAAAGGTTCCAATGACAACACATACAACAATGGGGACAGTGGGCATCCCTGTCTTGTTCCATTAGACATCTCAATAGGCTCCGACTTTTCTCCGTTAACCAAAATAACCGTGGAGGGTTCTCTATACAATTTTTCTATCCACTCCCTCATTGTAACTCCCACTCCTATAATCTCCAGGGTATCCATCATGAAGCTCCAGTCTACTCTATCGAATGCCTTTTCAGCATCGATCGAGTGCACCACTGCCGGGGTTTTCCCCTTACTATCTTTCTGGATAAGCAACAGAGTTCTAATCCCATTGTCTCTACCCTCCCTCCCTGGTAAAAATCCCACCTGATCCCCCTGAATCCATTCTGACATTAAATCTTTCATCCTATTTGCTAAAACCTTGGCATATAACTTCGTATCTATGTTCAAAAGTGAGATTGGTCTATAGCTAAAGCACTGAGAAGCATCCTTCCCTTCCTTATGAATAAGCACCACATGGGCCTGTAGTGATTCCCACCTTATCTCCATCTCCCCACCCAGGGCGTTCATATAATCCTTCAATTTAGGTATTAACAATTCACTATATTTTTTATAGTACCTCACAGTATAACCGTCTGGGCCTGGGCTTTTCCCCACCATGGTACTTTTCAATGCTATTTTTATTTCCATCTGCGTGATTTCTGAATCCAGGGACTTCAATTGATCTTCATTTAACTTCGGTAGTCCTGTGTTTTTTAAATATACCCTTTTTTCTCTACTCCCATTTCCACTTTTATTTACTAACTCCTGAGAGTTAATGTTATACAGCTTGCTATAATATTCCTTAAACACCTTAGCGATCTCTTTAGTAGAGTAAGCCATTTCTCACTTGGGGTTTCTTATTTTTTCTATATAATTCCTATTTTTCTTTTTCCTCAAGGCTCTCATTAAATATTTTCCTGGTCTATCTCCCCATCTATACCTCTCCCTTGCCAATTTATTAAATACTCTCCTCCTCTCTTCTTCCATCAATACCTCCAGTTCTTCCTTCTTTTTTGTTACCTTCTGTCTTATCTTCCTTGTTATTCTCTTTTTATGGATCTGCTCCGGGTCATATATTTCTTTTAAGAGGCCCGTCAGCTTCTCTCCTTTCCCTTTTCTTTTTTACCCCGGACACAATCAATATACCTCTTATGTAGGCCTTATGGGACTCCCAAACTGTAGCCACCGACACATCCCGTCTCATTTTCCTGAAAAAATCTTTGCATCTCCTCCCTAATCTTCTGATCAATCTCCTGGTCCAGTAGAAGAGCCTCATTTAGCTTTTCCATCCTACACCACCTGTCAATTGCCTCCCCCACCCTACTTTCAGTGTAACAGGGGCATGATCTGAGAGAGTCATTGCGTCTATTTCTACTTTAACCACCCTCTCAATAAATTGATGATCTACCATTATATAGTCCAATCTCGAATACATCTCGTGTGCATTAGAGAAGAAGGTATAGTCTCTCTCTTTTCCATGCATTATTCTCCAAATATCCACTAGTTGACACTCATGCATCACCTTTTTTAAGGTTCTCAGAGACCCACCTCCCTCTCGATGCACAGAGTAGGTCGTATCCATCTGTGGATCCATATAGAGATTCAAATCCCCCGCCACTATCAACCGTCCCTTTTTAACCTCCTTGGCGGTATGATTCTTTCCGATTTTTGGTGCTGAAAGCGGTACCATTTTTTTGCATGGAAATATGTAGTTTTTTTTATTGTAGGCCTGTAATTCTTAGGAATAACTAACTGAAATCTGTCCGAACAAGAGTCTAGTAAACATCCTGGGTAGGATAAAATTTGAAACACGTAATCATAAATTATAATTTAATAAATAATCATAAAAAATAATAATAATAATACATTTAATTCAATAATATA
Source organism: Staurois parvus (assembly GCF_062004578.1). Lineage (NCBI taxonomy): Eukaryota > Metazoa > Chordata > Amphibia > Anura > Ranidae > Staurois > Staurois parvus. The sequence goes on from NW_028317808.1 coordinate 51,275, forward strand.
ATCAAACCAAAAACACTGAAATGTGAAATACAGCGCCAAGTTAGCACATTGCTGAGCAAAGTCGCAAAATCGTTTTCAGTGTCTGATGACGAATTTCCCCACAAATCATTATCACTCAATTCTGCAAGTGGTTCTGATTTACTATCGCTGTTCTCCTAGCTGATCTAAACCGCTTTGACCTAAAGGGACACTTTTTGGATGCCATGGACATTTCTCAGTTTCCAGGCAGTAAGAACAGACAAAATGCAGGCAGGGTGCAGGACAAAGCATTAGGGACAAGATGTATGTGAAATCGGTTGAGACAGCAATGTTTTACTATGTAAAATGTAAAAAAAAAAAAAAAAAAAGAAATTTTTTAAAATTTTTAAATTTCCCGCCGCCAGCGGCGCCCGTACGTCCCGACGTCACAGGGACAGGACACATTAGCCGGATGCCTTATGTTTTTTGCAAACCCTATTGCCACTCTCTTACCTCTCTTAATTGGGGAATCTGCATAAAACCATGTTGGATATTTTCTAGTGTTCAACTTAATATTTGACTTAATCTCAAGATGTGTCTCCTGCAAGAAGACTACCAAAGCTTCTCTATGTTGTAATTCCCTAAATAACTTAAATCTCTTCCCAGGACAATTCAACCCATTTACGTTATATGTTATAAACCGTATATCCTCCATACTTCTTGTATACTACTCCTCCTTATGCAGAGTGTTTTTAATAGCTCCATCCCATTCCCTCCTACTCCCCCTCCCCTCTCACCTCCCTCCCCCCCACTTGTAAAGACTTGTCTATGGATATTAAAAATGTATCCAGTTTGTCACCATTGCACGGGGCATGCGCAGTTTTAAAGCATGTCATGTTTGGTATCTATTTACTTGGCATACCATCATCTATTATAGTATAACAAATAATTGACCAATATATTGTGTTTTTGTGCATCAAAAGTAAAAAAGTGTATTTTTTAAAAAAAATTAGCATTTGAAAAATCGCAGTGTGAGTATTATATGACATAAAAAAATTGTAGCACCCACCATTTTATTCACTAGGATGTCTGCTTTAAAAAAAAATATATAATTTTTGGGAGTTCAAAGCAATTTCCTAGCAAAAAAATACCGATTTTTTTTTTTCATGTGAACCATAAGTGTCAGAAAAGGCTTGGTCTTCAGGTGGTTAGAGTAAGTGATGCGTGGCATAAACTTCTAATGCTGGGCATAAAATGCCCCCACCCCCCAAAACAACCCCTTTTTGGAAAATAAACACCCCAAACTATTTGCTGAGAGGCCTGTTGAGTCAATAGAAGAATTTATTTTTTTACCACAAGTTTTTTTGTTTTTGTTTTTTTTTTTTACACAAAATTGTCACTTAAATGATTTATTGCTCACGCATTCCATGAGTATATGTGGCATTACTCCCCAAAATACATTCTGCTACTTCTCCCGAGTATGAAGATACCACATGTGAGAGATTTTTTGGCAGTCTAGCCAAGTACAGGACCCCCAAATCCAATAAGCACCTTCAGGCTTTTTTAAAGGGCTTTATTTCCTCATTACACTTCCTATCTACCTATCAGTTTCAGAGGCCCTGAATTGCCAGGATAGCACCAAACCCCCCAAATGACCCCTTTTTGGAAAGTAGACACCTCAAGGAATTTGATAAGAAGCATGGCGAGTATTTTGCAAATCTTGAATATTGCCACAAGTTTTTCAAAAATGAAGAAAGAAAACAAAAACATTTTTTCTTTTCTTTTTTTATATTTCAAAACTCTGTGAGAAAAAAAAAGTGAGAAAAAAAATGAGATCTGCAAAATACTCACCATGCCTTTTTTTAAATTTCTTGGGGTGACTACTTTCCAAAAAGGGGTCTTTTGTATATGGCTAGGCTTCCAAAAAGTCTCACACATGTGGTAACCCCATACTTGATAGCAGTATCAGAATGTATTTTGGGGTATAATTCTACATATACCCATGGCTTGTGTAAGCAATATATAATTTTAGCATTTTGGCCTAAATTTATGACGAAATTTGAGTTTTTTTGGATATTTTTATGACAGAAATGAGAAATTTTTTTTTCAAAACTTTCGGTCTTTTTTTGTTTATAAAGTGAAAAATAAAAAGCACACAGGTGATAAAATACCACCAAACAAAGCTCTATTTGTGTGAAAAAAAGGACATAAATTTAATTTATGTACAGTATTGTATGACCGCGCAAGTGTCAGATAAAGTTGTGCAGCGCTGTATAGCAAAAAATGTCGTAAATTGCAGTATCTATACCACCGATTGTTTGTAGACGCTATAACTTTCACACAAAGCAATCAATATACACTTATTGGGATTTTTATTTACCAAAGACATGTAGCAGAATACATTTTGGCCTAAATTTATGACTGAGTTTACTATATATTTTTTTATAGCCGAAAGTAAATATAGTTTTTTTCAAAATTTTTGGTATTTTTTTGTTTATAGCATGAAAAATAAAAAGTGCACAGGTGATCAAACACCACCGGAAGAAAGCTCTATTTGTGTGAAAAAAGGACATAAATTTAGTTTAGCATCATCAGGACAAGGAGGGTATGTAGATACCAGCTAAGTATAAAACAAAAATATGCAAGGTACATGTAATAACCACCAAAAATCATATATAGTATCCAACATGTTTCAATAGTTACAGAGTATGCTCCAATATAATACTGACCAATTAAAAAGGTTTAGCACTGGACGGTCTGGCAAGTGAAAATAGAGGCAAAGAAAGGGGGGTGGGGAGCTAACCTCTCTCCACTGGAGTTTTAGATTAGGAATATATGGATATTAATACCTTTAAGGGAAACAATATAGGACTGATTATAACTATCACCTTAAAATAGAGAGGGTTATCTTCACCCCTTTTTTTGCCTCTATGTCTGCCTGCCAGACCATCCAGTGCAATACTCGAATTGACAGTGTGTGCCAACCTTGTGAAGACTTACAGGAAACGTTTGACCTCTGTCATTGCCAACAAAGGATATATAGAAAAGTATTGAGATGAACTTTTGATATTGACCAAATACTTATTTTCCACCATAATTTGCAAATAAATTCTTTCCAAATCAGCCAATGTGATTGTGTGGATTTTTTTTCTCATTTTGTCTCTCATAGTTGAGGTCTACCTATGATGCCAATTACAGGCCTCTCTCATCTTTTTAAGTGGGAGAACAATTGGTGGCTGACTAAATACTTTTTTGCCCCACTGTATGTGTGCACAGGAGTTCAGGCTAGCTAGTGTACTAATCTAGTAGAGGGTATTAATCTTTTCAGGATACAATCTTCTGGATATGTTTTTTTTCTTTTTTTTTTTTAATATGTGGTGCTTTATTTTAATAATAATATAAAACTTACTTTGATTTTATACAATAGTGTCTCCAGGTGTGCCAATAAAGTCCATATATATTGGAAGCAGGTAGAGATTTATCTCCTTTGAATTTTTATCCCCCTATTCAAACTAGAACAAACATCACTGTTCAGTTTTGTAACTGTAAGGAGGTTTGAATAAACACTGAGAAACTTTTCATTCCCTAGAAGTGGATCAGAGGGGGACCAAGGGCCTGCAAAATCTATTTTGCGGATTCATAGAAACATTTGAAAGCAATAAGTGTGGAGGAGGAAAACTTTGGGATTCCAATTTGGAATCCTAAGCAAGTGTACAACAGACCCACTCATCTGCTACATCCTTTTGCCATAGTTCTGCAAAATCCTGCAAACTTCCTCCAACCTTATTGAGTGGGGACCCCTATTCATTGAGAGGGAGTCTTACAGTCTGATTGTGGTGGTTTGGAGGCCCAGGACCTTTTATTACAAAAAACTGGACTGAGGTTTCACCCTGGGAGGACAAGGCCTGAGAGCAGCAAAAAGACTGCTTTATGGAAAACTTAGTAGAAATAAGAGGAGCAGCTGCCCTATGAGTCAAGCTCTTATCCTTTTTATGAAGAGATTAAGAACTCTTACCAACTGGAATTTTTTATATATATTATCCAAATCTGGCCCATACAACCATTCCCCATGAAAAGGAGAACTAGCCAACAGCTGCCTGCAGGGTAATTGTGCAGACCAACATTTCAGCCAAAGAATCATATGCAGTGTAGGCATCTACAGCAAAGTAAAAGATAGCTGTAACCGCCGGCTGTAATGCAGCATTCACCAAGGCAAAAGACACCTTTAGAAAAGTTTTCAAACGCTTGTCAGCTGCATCCATAACCACTTGCCAACTGCCCCCTAGTAGTTACACTGCTACAGGGCAGCAAGTCTGCAGAATCATGTTTATATATATATATATATATATATATATATATATATATATATATATATATATATACATACATACATACATACATACATACACACACACACACACACACACACACACACACACACACACACATATATATATACACATATATACATACATACATACATATATATACACATACACCTATCAATCTATATACATACACACATATACATACGTGTACACACACACACACAGAGCCGGTACAATAAGTATTTAACCCGTTACCATTTTCTCAGCAAATATATTTCTAAAGGTGCTATTGACATTAAAAAAACTTTCACCACGTTGGTAACAACCCATGCAATCTATTCAAAGAAACCAAAACAAAAGTTCAGAAATTAAATTGTGTGTAATAACATGGAATGGCACAGGGAAAAAGTATTGAACACATGAAGAAAGGGAGGAGCAAAAATGCATGGAAAACCACGATACCAGCTGAAATCTATCAGTAATTAGAAAGCAATCCTGCCCCTTGTCAGTGCAAATTAACCACTTGCCTACCAGGCACTTATACCCCCTTATTTACCAGGCCAATTTTCAGCTTTCAGCGCTGCCGCACTTTGATTGACAATTGTGCGGTCATGCAACATTGTACCCATATGAAATTTTGATCATTTTTTTCTCACAAATAGAGCTTTCTTTTGGTGGTATTTAATCGCCACTGGGCGCTTTACTTTTTGCGCTATAAATTAAAAAAGTGCAAAGAATTTGAAAAAAAAGTTTCTTTGTTTCTATTATAAAATTTTTCAAACAGGTATTTTTTCTCCTTCACTGATGTGCGTTGATGAGGCAGCACTGATGGGCACTGATAGGCGGCACTGATGGGCAGCACTAAAGGGCACTGATAGGCAGTACTAATGAGGTGGCACGGATAGGCGGCACTAATATGCAGCACTGATAGGTGACACTGATGATGGGTACTGATAGACGGCACTGACTGGCATCACTGCTGGGCACTGACTGGCAGCACTGCTGGGCACTGACTGGCAGCACTGACTGACACAACCCCTGGGCACTGACTGGCAGCACTGCTGGGCTGCACAGGTGGGTGGCACTGCTGGGCACAGGTAGGTGGCACTTCTGGGCACAGGTGTGTGACACTGCAGAGTGGCACAGGTGTGTGACACTGCAGAGTGGCACAGGTGGGTGATCTGCTGGGCACAGGTGGGTGATCTGCTGGGCACAGGTGGGTGATCTGCTGGGCACAGGTGGGCGGAGCTAGTGGGCGCACTGCTGGGCACAGGTGGGCGGAACTTGCGGGTGGCATTGCTGGGCACCGATCATCAGGGCACTGATCATCAGTGCCCTGATGATCGGTGCCGATCCCCGCTCTGACAACTGCCGGTTCTCGGCAGTACTTTCCTCACGATCTGACAGCGTGAGGAAAGTGCAGCCGAGAACCGGCACTTGCATTTCCCTGTGATCAGCGTGTCATTGGACACCGCTGATCACGTGGTAAAAGGCCGGTATGATTGGCCTTTTACCACATCACGTGATCAGCTGTGTCCGTAGGACACAGCGATCACGGAGAACGCTGGGTGCGCGCCCCCTGGGGCGCGCAGGAGAGCGCGTTCTGGGAGGACGTCATATGACGTCCACTCAGAACTGGCCGGCCTCAGTTTAGCCGTCATTCGGCTATCTGCGGTCGGCAACTAGTTAATATCAGCTAATTCAGTCTCAACTGATGGCCTATAAAATGCTGTCTCATTACCAAGGTATCACACAATAAATATCTCATGATGGGTAAAAGCATAGAGCTCCCTCAAGATCTTTGTAACCTTATTGTTGCAAATCATACTGATGGCATTGGTTATAGAAGGATTTATAAACTTGAATGTTCCAGTGAGCACTGTTGGGGCCATAATCCAGAAGTGAAATGAACATCATTTCATCATAACCGGCCCCAATCAGGCGCTACTCGCAAGAAAATAATTGTGGAGAACCTCAGAAAGACCTGGAATTAGCAGGTACAATTGTTTCAAAGAATACAATAAGTAATGCACTCAACCACCATGGCCTGTACACATGCTCACCACGCAAGAATCTATTACTGAAGAAAAAGCATGTTGAAGCTTGTTTAAAGTTTGCTACACAACATGTAGACAAGCCTGTGAAATATTGGGAGAATATAGTCTGGTCAGATGAGACCAAAATTGAACTCTTTGAATGCCAAAATACACAACATGTTTGGAGGTTAAATGGCACTGCACATCACCCCAAAAATACCATACCAACAGTGAAGTTTGGAGGTGGGAACATCATGGTGTGGGGCTGTTTTTCAGCATATGGTGCTGGCAAACTTCATGTCATTGAAGGAAAGGTGAATGGAAAAATGTACCAAGACATTCTTGATAAAAATCTGCTGCTATCTACCAGGATGATGAAGATGAAACGAGGGTGGACATTTCAGCAAGACCATGATCCAAAACACAAAGTCGAGGAAACTCTTAATTGGTTTCAAAAAAAGAAAACAAAGCTGCTAGAATGGCCCCAGCCAATCACCTGACTGAATCCAATAAAAAATCTATTAAAAGAAGCAAAAGATCAGAGTTCATAGAAGAGGCCCACGGAACCTTCAATATTTGAAGACTGTTCTGTGGAAGTTTCTCCATACAATAGTCATCTTGAAGCTGTCATTACCAACAAAGGATTTTGTACGAAGTATTAAATAAATTTCAGTTAGCGTGTTCAATACTTTTTCCCTATGTCATTCCATTTTATTACAAATAACTTAATTTCTGAACATTTTTTTTGTCTGCTTTGAATGTATGGATTGCATGGGTTGTTACCAACATGTGGTGACAATTTCATGTCAATAGCACCATTCGAAACATATTTTACTGCGAAAAATGGTGACTTTTTCAATACTTATTTTACCCACTGTATATGAGATTCTGCATTTCCAGGTAGGGGGTGCACATGCACTGTCACTGGCTCCTGTAGATGTCAATCACCAGAGCCCAACCAGCGATTCATGCTCGGGACTTGGCAATCAGCGGAGCAACTGACAGGAGAGAGATCTGTGAGTGTAAACACAAATCTCTCTCCTGTCAACAAGGACGTGCTGGTTCTTAATCTCTCTGCAAAGCAAGGAGACAAAAACCAGCACATTCCCTAGTAAAACACTACACAGTACACAGTTAAATAACTCCCTAACGCACACTTAAGCTTTTGAGCACCCCAAATGTTAACCCCTTCCTGTCCTTTGTCATTAGTACAGCGAGTACAGCGAGAGTGCTTTTTATTAGCACTGATCACTGTATTAGTGTCACAGAAGATGTCAGTTAGTCAGTGTTATAATGCCTGTAGTACTATCGCAGCCCCATTATCAGTTGCTCATCGCCGCCATTACTAGTATATAAAAATACATAAATAAACATTCCAGTATATAGCCATTTGTAGGAGCTATAACTTTCACACAAACCAATATACAGGTATTGGGATTTTTTTGTTCTTACCAAAGACATGTAGCAGAATACATATTGGCCTAAATTTATGAAGAAATTTTATTTTATTGGATCTGTTTTAAAGCAAAAGCATAAAAATATCATTGCCCCTCCGATAGATGTGCATATGTGACCTGTGGACCACGAAGCTGGGAAGCCCACCCTGTGTCTCCTCTGATGCCCCTCCCAGTGCTGCCATGGCTAATTTTGTGTCCATTTAGCCTCAGAACATATACGGCTTTACTGTACAGCTTACCTATGCCAGCAAAATGGTTGCTGCAACCAAACTCCGCCTCTACTGAAGCGTCAAATATGGTGGAAGGAAGAACGCTTCCACTCTGTCCACCCCACAGTGCTGAATATATTAAAAAAAATTTTAAAAACAAATCGCTGCACAGAAGCTCGCTACCAGAGCATTATATAGGAACAGGCATAAACTGTCTCCAACCAACGGGAGATAAGCAGCTCCCAGACTTATGTAAAACCATTGCCCCCTAGTGGGGAGCAAGGGAGGGAAACAAATACAGGCCGCTAGAATAACCCCTAAACAAGGGTGACAGTAATCTACAGGCATCAGAAGGCTACCCAGAGCTCACCATTCCGTTTCTGCCGAAGAAGCCATTTCTTTGAAATTAGAGATCAAACCTTCATCCATCACAGCAGTCAATGTCTAATAGGACCTTCAGAGACTCAATCCCTATTGCTGGGATCCACTGCCCTGGACCTGTATAGCACCCAGCGGAAAACACTTTGTCAGTTTTTACAGCAGAGTTTTGTATACGCAGTGTTCATCATTGACTGGCTGCAATTCCAGCATCTCGTTCTCTACAACTGATGCGGAGTCAGGTACCATTCTTCTATGCAATGATAGCTGGAGGAATGGATCCAGATAGGACCAATAACCTGACCCTGTTGGAACCACTGCGAATCTAGTAACATTGTGCAGAGAGTTCTACAGCAGTGACCATCACTTTCAGACACTAGTGAAAATCCCAAAGTACTTCCTGTATGGGAGGTGTTTTTGCCAGTGTCCAATCACCTGTAGGTGGTGCATATCCCCTGAGTAAGGATTAATAGAGGTGTTCTGTGTCTTGTGTATGCACAATAAAGAAAATAGCAATACATATACAGCAAGATACATGTAAGCACTGCGCATATAAGCTTACAATCTAAATCACCTGTCAACTTTATAAATCAATTACATAAACATTTCTCTAACACCGGATTCAATTTTTTTCCCTCAGCATAGTCAATCTTTAGAAACAATTACCTGATGACAACTTCTTCTGTGTTGTTTAATTCCACCACAAGAACAGAGGGGGAAACTTCTGATGGAATAGCCAATGGTGGAGTAATCACGTGAGCATCTGGCTCATCTCCTGAATGTGCCATGTAGGATGGGTCTTCCTCCTGTTTTTCAACTTTCACATTGACCAAGGTGTTAAGATTTTTCCCCACAATTTCAGTGGGCTTTGCATAGAGAATTGCCTTGTAAGGATTTTCAGAAATGACCTGGATAGTGCAAATGTCAGACAGTTCTTTCACCTTAAAAGTATTCGAAGGAAAGGTTATTTTGAATGTGTCCTCAAAAACTTTGGGCAGTGCATGTAACCAGAGACCACTGCTGTAGTTCGACAAGAGTTCAGAAACTTTCTGCTTAAGCTCAGCACTTGGTATTGTATTAGCGCTGAGTTTTGCTGGTGAAGCCTGCTTTGAAGCACCAGGGGACGCATTTGGTTTAACCTGATCATTAGTGTGTTGTTGGGTAATCTTCTGGGTGTTCTGTGGCTTTTTTGAAGTGGAGCAAAGAATGATCTCATTCTTGTTGTTTATAGGCCTCTGCACCTGAATATATATGTGGAATATCATTATGGCAGTGGGCTATACACATACTAAAGATATTCATAATTAACTGAGCATTAGAATAATTTAAAACTACAAGGACGATAAAGATGTACATGATCAGAGTACAATAGAATGAAAAAATCAATAACCTGCTTTGCTCAAGAAACATTTCAGGTACATCAACAGTAAAGCTTGACACAAGCATACGGGGTAACAGTTATGTACAAAACTTGAACCCTGCCAAAGTTTACAATCAGATTTTGGCAAAGTGAGAATACTACAGTTCACCAGAGAAACAATATATTAGGTTAAAGGAGAAGTATGTGGTTAAAAAAAAATAATAAACATCCATATTCAACTCTGCTACAGCATCAGTGTAATGCTACAGCTGTCCCAAGTCAGCTCTAAGACCAAGAACTGAGTAAACTGATCATGATGTTCTCTGCCCTCTCAGAGCAGAAAGCAGTTACTGTCAGTCACCGCTATTCGCTCTGCTTCCCCAACCCCTACCCGAAACACCAGGCTGGATAGGGGCAGGCGCAGCTGGCTTCGCCTCTCAGCCGCACACCAAGAAGTGGAGCCAGCTGTCAATCAGTCAGGGATTTCAGGATCTTTCCAGAGCCTGGAGTGGCTCTGCCACATCAACTGATAGTAGGCAATAGCCCGCTATAAGCCGACTCTGGGCCACAGAAGAGCAAAATTAGTGCAATCCTGTGATCCACAAGAGACATATGGCCAAAAAAAAGCATTGGCCACAATTCTCTTTTAAAACCTCCAACAGGACCAATAATATATTCCCCAAATACTTCTATTTACAGCTGGCCAAACAGTCTGAACTTCTACAGTCATCCAAGAATTAAACTGGAAAAACAAAACTCTTATCTGTGGCTTAATTCAGCCTATCCTACTCAAGTTTACACCTCGTTATAGACTACATTTGCCTTAGAGGCACCTATGGAGCAAGTATTCACTTCTATTGTGCACAGTAACGGATTTAAAGAAACCAAGGTGCGGTCTTTCTCAGGTGGTGGCAGGGCACCAATATGTGCATTAACATGGCAAAGAAAGATCTGCACTTAAGATTAATTAAAATAAATGTACAGCCAACAGATATAGATGTCACCAAGAAGGCATGTGGTACTGATAACCACTGCTTATAAAAAGGGGGATTTCACAGGATAAGAAAGTGATAGTCAGCTATGGCAATAGTAAATATAGATAATGATGTTCCTAAAAATACGACCTTTAATAGAATATCTAAAACCAAAAACATAACATATTGCAAGCTTACCAAGTCTTTAGATTTGGCGGCTGCAACTTCATTTTTCAGGTTAAGAATATTTTCAACAAGTACAGAAAATACCAACTAATCTTTTCAGAAATGCAGTGCCAAACTGAAAGCACAAACACTGCTATTTTCCATTCAAGCTATCAATAGCAAAGTATTAATTCACGTTCCCCTGTGTAATGGAGATGGACAGGAAGACCAGTGTTGCTCAAATCAGGAGAGTAGTCTGGATTACAACCATGGCTCCTCATATAGATACAGTGAATAAGGGAAGCTCCTCAGGGACAGGAATTGTGTCATTCCTAGGATTACCAGGGGAAAAGATGAAAACAAAAAAACCCCCCACAAATAAATCCACACTGGTGAGATTGTAGCTAAGGCTACAATCACACCAGCGATTTAGACTAGTGCGAATTGTAGCGACAAGAATCTTCTGATTTTTGCTGCAGCTCTGAGCAGCTAAATGCAGCCCCTAAATGTAGCCCCTAGAGGACGTCTTTTGATGACGAAACATGTCGGGCAGAGCCTCCATTATCCGTTATTGCGCTGTTGGCCATCTTGGATACAGTTCATGTGAATGATTTTAATTGTTCTACAGCTTGTAAGTAGGATCCTATTTGCGCAAATAAAGAATTTTTTTCATACGTATTGCACTAAGAGAGACATGTTTTTTTTTCATGACCTTGTCTGGCACTACACTTTGAGTTTTCATTTGAGTTGGAGTCGGGGAAGGTCCATGTTTTGGGGTGTGATACGGGAAGCCTGCCAGTGCTCTACATTATAAAGCTGGTTGGGACCCCCTGTAACTAAGGGGTCTCCATTTCTGGTAAGCCTATATTCATTACTTTGGTGGTGGTGTGCACTCTGGTGACCAGTTGAAGCAAGTTTATGTACATTTGCACTTACAGCATTGTCTACAATAATACCATTGATTGTGGAATTTTCTTCATACTTATGAACTATGGTTTATGTCTATATGGACTTTTTGTTATTGTTTTTGAAAATGTTCTATTAACCTTTATGTATATTTGAGGTGAATTTTTTGAACATTAAGATTTGACCTATCCTCAACCTCAATCACTCTTCAGATGTGTGAGGGTCTTCAAAAGGCTCATGGATAACGCATGATATTTTAGGTTACTTTGACCACATATCACGGTTTCTTACACGTATTTATGATTACTGTAATCACTCAGTTTATTCAATGATTTTTTCAAATTTTGATCGCCCTTCAGAGCGGTGAGGGTCTTCAAAGGGCATATGTATGCACTTATTAAGTTTAAACTATTACAATGTTTTATTTTGAATTGGCTAAATGCAACCGCCAGACCCATTTACTGTAATGACAGGTCAGTAGTGGCTGCAGCTATTCGTGGTTCTATGCACAGCAAACATTTACCTTCAGTGATTACTGTAGGTAATCTCTGGCTGTGAAGACTGCTGCGAATCACTGCGACCGCTGGTGAACTTTCATTGTAGTGAACAGGGCTGGCGGTTGCACCTTGCTGCTCAGAGCTGCAGCAGGAATCAGAAGATTCATGCCGCTACAATACGCATTGGCCCAAATCGCTGGTGTAAATGTAGCCTTAAAAAATGCTTTAATTAAAAACCCTGAAAATTGGTACATATTTAGTAAACAGAAAGGCCCGTAGGTGACAAAGTAGTGTGAAGTTCCTGCTCTCCCAAACTTGGCATTTTCAAACAGTATACAATGACAAACTATTGCAAACTAGGGGGGAGGAAAAAAGTAAACAGTTGCTGCTATGAAAGTGGAATACACTACAGCATTAAAAAAAAAAAAAAAAAAAAAAAAAAAAAAAAACAGAATGCGCACAACTACTGATCCATACCGTGCAAATGTGCGTCCAATTAACAATCTGTTTCAGCAGTTCATCACTCAAATCATGTTTGAAGGTCTCCTTGTATATCTGAGACAACCTGGACAGTGGAATACCATTACCATGCTTGCTGAACAAATCACGCAGGTTGCTCTGAATCATTAAGAGGTTTGGATGGAAATTACCAAGCAGCGCAGGTTTGCCAGATTGCATCTCATTAGCTAAAACAAAGCATAAAAATGTATTTAAGGCATATCTAGAGTCAAAATGTAAAACTATATTCATTGCTACATTGTATTTAAATTATTTCTAGTCTATTCCTACTAAATCTGAACAACTTTGAAGTTTGTAAACTAATGTTGTAACTATCATCATGCATTTACTTTGAATATTCACTATGTCCTATGAGTAGGCACTGCTGTGTCATACATTTCTCAGAGCCTGCCTTCTGACATAAGGAGGTGCTGAGAGGAGGAAGGTGCTGAGAGGAGTCAGTACAGAAATCGCTGCTTGCAGCCAGCAAAATACCATGGGATACATAGTCCTTATAATCTGAAAGTAAACAGCAGAAGAGAATCCAGGAAGTTGTGGAAAGAGATGGCCATTAGACAAGCAGAACTCACAACATGAAATGTGATTTTTCATGTAAGCTTATATTGGATTGCCCAAAATAACTGATTTCATAACATCAACATTGTAATGGCAACACAAAGTATATGCTGTGACTATAGATTTCCTTTAACATAGGTATGAATTAAAAGTATAGTCTAACTAATACTGTAAAATACTGGATAGTGAAGTCAAATACATTTTAAAGTATATGTCAGGGCAAAATAAAGAATTCAAAACATTCAGTACATCTCTCCAATACATACACATTTCCCTATGTCTTGTTTCTTTATAAACACACACATAAACAAAAACAGAAAAATACCATTTTCTCCCCTGCTGGACTACAGAAAATCTTCCTTTAATGTTTTGGAGATGTAGAAGGAGACTGTTCTGTAGTCCTCATCATGAGCAAGCAGCCTAGGGTTAGATACAGTACAGTGATTAAGTTGTTACCCCAGGACAGAGGTGTTATCAAGATCTCCAGGTGAAAATGAGGGCACAAAATAAAACTAATGCAGCTCCACATTGTTCTTGGGTTGAGATACACTTTAAAAAGCATTTGCCCATATACACTTTTAATCTATTGGAATACATCTAATTTTGCTTTATGCAGAAAGGTAAATAAGCTATGGCTCTGGTTCACAATACTGTAGATGGTTGTTTAGAGAAGATGGATTTTGGTCACTGGGCTGAAACAACTAACCCATATAATCTAAAATAATCAATTATAAAAATAAATTGTCAACTATTTTTATCATCAATTAGTTGGTCAGCTGATTACTTGGCCTGCATACAGTATACATTATTTGTTTACATGCAAGTATGCACAGTGCAGCTCAGTAGACCTTTCATTCAATTTTGAGAACTTGTGAATGTGTGAGTAGCAATGCCTCATGGGACATGTAGTCCAGGACAGGAGAAGAAAATGATGTTAAGGGACCTATGCCGGGAAGATCATCATTTGAACCCAAAGAAGCAGGAGGCTGACAGACTGGAGGTAAATTAACAGCTTCCCGTCCGCCCTATAGCAGAAATACTTCTACAGGGCGGCACGGTGTGCAAAGTGAAGCACAAACACACGCACGCACAGTGTGCAAAGTGAAGCACAAACACACGGCCCCATAGTAAAGTGAAGCACAAACACATGGCCTCATAGTAAAGTGAAGCACAAACACATGGCCCCATAGTAAAACACACCCTGCACACAGTTAACCCTTTGATTTATTTTTATACTGTAAAACGGCTAATTTTTTTTATTTTTAACCACATCATGACAAATGATACAAAAAGCATGCTGCTGCTACTAAATTTCTAAGACTGATTTCACATTGATATGTTTTTCTTCCACTTTTGCATTTAACACCTTCCTGCCCGGCCTATAGCAGATTGACAGATGGGCGGGACACTCGTTATTGTGACTGGGCGTCATTTGACGTCCTGGCAAAAGCAGCCGTTCACGGGGCCGCGCAGCGACACGATCTGTTATCGGCTGTGTCCATGGGACCAAAAAAAAAAATTTTTTTTAAATGTAATTATTTTTATTTATTTTTTTACATACTGTCACCGGTCAGTGCCCAAGATCACCGTCACACCAGTTATATAATCACGCTGTACTGGACTGGTGACAATATGTAAAGAAAAAAAATGTTTTTTTTTAATTTCTACATTTTCCCAAAAATTGTACCAAAAAATTAGAACCTCCAAAAAACTCACCATGCCTCTTACTAAATACCTTGGACTGTATTTAAAAAAAATGGGTAATTTGGGGGGTATTTGTACTATGCTGGCGTTTTCGGGCCTCAAGAAAGGAGATTGGCTGTCAGTACATTGATTTATCAATTGTCAGATATATATATACCATGGTTTGTGGACTCTAACTTTCCTACAGACTAAATAATATACACTAATTTGGAGTATTTTCACCAAAGAAATGTAGCAGAATAAATTTTGACCTAAATTTATGAAGAAATGTTATTTGCAAAATTTTATAACAAAAACAAAAGAAGAGTAGTTTTTTTTCAAAAGTTTCAGGTTTTGTTTATTTAGCAAAAAAAACAAAAAAACAAAAAACTCAGTGGTGATTAAAGTGGAGCTCCACCCAAAAGGGGAAGTTCCACTTTAAGAACTGCTCCCCCGCTCCCCCTTAAGGATTGCCACCTTTGGGGGGCAGGGGGGGAGCGGGTACCCGAATTTGACAGGTACCCGTTCCCTGGTCCGATCTCCTAGGCAAACGGAAGCGGAAGGTGTCCTCCCTCCCTGTAGTCCTTTGGGACACGTGACAGGTCCCAGAAGACTACAGGACCATTCACAAAGAGCAGCACTTCTCGTGCATGCGCAGTGGGTACTCGGCTGTGAAGCCGCAAGCAGTCACAGCCGGGTGCCAACACTGAAGACTACAGGACCATTCATGAAGCGCAGCACTACTCCCGCGTCTGCAGTGGGTACCCGGCTGTGAAGCCGCAAGCAGTCACAGCCGGGTGCCCACACTGAAGATGCCGGCCTCCTGGAATACAGGATGGCTAGTGAAACGGGCTGCAGGGGACACACCATGGGACCGAGGGACAGGTTTTATTTTTTGACAGGGTGAGTGGAACTTTGCTTTAAATACCACCAAAACAAAGCTCTATTTGTGTGAAAAAAATAACATTTTTTTATGGGTACAGTGTTGCATGACGGCGCAATTGTCAAATAAGCTTTCTTCATTTCATAAACTTAGGCCAAAATGTATTCTGCTACATTTCTTTGGTGAAAATAATCCAAATCAGTGTATATTAATTTAGTCTATAGGAAAGTTATAAAATATACAACAGGTAAAATAAGTATTGAAGATGTCGCCATTTTTCTCAGAAAATATATTTCTAAAAGGTGCTATTGACATGAAATTTTCACCACGTCAGTAACAGCCCATGCAATCCATATATACAAAAGGAATCAAAACAAGTTCAGAAGTTAGGTTATGTGTAATAAAGTGCTATGACACAGGGGAAAAAAAGTATTGAACATTGAAAAGGAGATGCAAAAAAGGCACGGAAGCCAAGACATCAGCTGAAATCTATCAGTAATTAGAAAGCAGTCCTGTCCCTTGTCAATGCAAATGAATATCAGCTGGTTCAGTCTCAACTAATGGCCTATAAATAGCTGTCTCATTCCCAAGGTGTCACACAAGAAACATCTTCATGATGGATAAAAGTAAATAGCTCTCTCAAGATTGCAAACTTATTGTTGCAAAACATGGATAGCCTTACAGAAGGATTTACAAACTTCTGAATGTTCCAGTGCGCACTGTTGGGGCCATAATCCGAAAGTGGAAAGATCATTTCACCATAAACTGGCCACGACCAGTGAAACGACGAGTGAAAAGAATTATCAGAAGACTTGTCCAAGAGCCACGGACCACTTGTGAAGAGCTTCAGAAAGGCCTGGAACTAGCAAGTACAATTGTTTCAAAGAAAACAATAAGAAATGCACTCAACCACCATGGCCTGTATGCAAGCTCACCACGCAAGACTCCAATGCTGAAAAAAAAGCATGTTGAAGCATGTTTAAAGTTTGCTGCACAACATTTAGACAAGTCTGTGAAATACTGGGAGAATATAGTCTGGTCAGATTTGACGTGAAGTTTGGAGGTGGGAACATCATGGTGTGGGGCTGTTTTTCAGCATATGGTACTGGCAAACTTCATATTATTGGAGGGAGGATGAACGGAAAAATGTGCCAAGACATTCTTGATAAAAATCTGCTGCCATCTACCAGGATAATGAAGATGAAACAAGGACGGACATTTCAGAAAGACAATGATCCCAAACACAAAGTCAAGGAAACTCTCAATTGGTTTCAAAGAAAGAACATAAATCTTCTAGAACTAAAGATCAGAGTTCATAGAAGAGGCAGACAGATCCTTCAAGATTTGAAGACTGTTTGGAAGAATGGATCAAAATCACACCTGAGCAATGCATGTGACTAGTTTCTCCATACAGGAGGCGTATTGAAGCTGTCATTACCAACAGAGGATTTTGTATGAAGTATTATTATTATTAAATTTCAGTTAGCGTGTTCAATACTTTTTCCCTGTGTCATTCCATTTTATTACACTTCCGAACTTATTTGTTTTGGTTTCTTTGTATGGATTGTTACCGACGTGGTGAAAATTTCACGGCAATAGCACCTTTAGAAATATATTTACTTACAACAAAGGTGACGCGTTCAACACTTATTTTACTTGCTGTATATCTGAAAATCAAATCGGACAAGTCTGATGTACTGATGACCTATCTGATTTCTTTAGGCCAAAAAATGCCAGGACAATACAAACATCGCCTAAATGACGCTTTTTTTGACCCAATGAATAGTATGAATGGAAGCCATCCACTGTGTACAATTGTCATGTGATCAGCTGTGATTGGCCACAGCAATCACATGGTACCTGTAGTGAGCCGGTACACTGATCTGTCATCCGCTATGTTCAGTGGACACAGTGGGTGACATATTGCGCCAGGCCAGAGGAGCATGTGCGAGGCACATTCTGGGGAAGATGCCATAGGACGTCTACCCAGAGCGACCAATGTCCCGCCCAGGTGTCACTTTACTATAGACTGGGTGGGAGGGAATGTGTTAAATCTGCAGGTGCTTTTAACCTCCGATTGACAATGCTGCTGTACAAAGGTGCCTCTGTACTCCTTCATTCAGAGTTGTGTCTTTATAATACAGAAAAGTGTGTGTTACTGGAGAGATCACCAGGTGAAAGAGGGGAAAAAGAAAAACTAATACAGCCAGAAATGGCATCCTATACATTGGGGCAGATGTAGTACAAAATGGACAGGGACATTACCTACATATTTTTAAAAATGAACTTTATTACAAAAATGTACCAGTTTAAAAAAATCAATACATGTACATCCACACCCACATTTATAAAATTACGAATGTTGTAAAGAAGATTATAACAGTGCAAAAACTCCTATCAACCACTCAAGCTAAGCAGCTAGTAGTAATAACAAATATAAAGCAGCAAATATATGCAAATCAACCAATATAAAAAGGTAACAGAAAAAACAATTCTTAATATAAAATAAATATTAAAAACAAAAGATTGGGCGTTAATCCCTTTTTAGAAAACGATTTATACTTGATAAAATAAACGCATATTATGGTACATTAACCACTTACCCTCCAGAGGATTTACCCCCCTTGCTGATCAGGCCGATTTTCGTGATATGGAGCTGCATTACTTTAACTGAGAATTGCGCGGTCATGCAACACTGCACCTAAATGAAATTTATGTCTTTTTCCCACAAATGAAGATTTCTTTCAGAGGTATTTGATCACCTGTGCATTTTTATTTTTTGCACTTTTTAATTGGTTTACGTGAAAGTTATAGCATCTACAAATGGCGGTATATATACACTGGAATATATTTATTTTATACTAGAAATGGTGGCAATCAGCGACTTATAGCAGGACTGCGGCGGGCATTCTGACACTGGGGGGAAACTGACTGTCACTGATATCCCCAGTGACACTATTACAGTGATCAGAGCTAATAAAAAGCACTGGACTCTGTACTAATGGCACTGGGCAGGAAGGGGTTAACATCTGGGGCGATCAAAGGGTAACTGTGTGCGTCTTTCACTGTGTCGGCACATTGCTTTGTATTGCTCTGCTTTGCAGAGCAATACAAAGCAATGTGCAGGAGCTGACAGGGGATAGATCTGTATTGTTTACATACAAGTCTCTCCCCCATTAGTGATACTCAGTGATCACCGGGTGCCAGGTGGAGAATCACAATCTGGGACCCGGTGATTGACAGCATGGGTAGCTACCCTGAAGTGCAAAATCACACAAGTGCACACGTGCGCGCGCACGCACACACGTACGCGCACACACACACACAGGTGCGCGCGCACACACACACACACACACACACACACACGTGCGGTTTTGCGCAGCCCTGCCTCCCTGTAGCAGTATAGGGTGGCTCTATACACCACCACAATGGATTTGAAATGAAACAAACAAGATATGCTTTAACTGCAGACTGTCAGCTTTAATTTGAGGGTATTTACATCCAATCAGGTGAACGGTGTAGGAATTACAACAGTTTGCATATGTACCTCCCACTTGTTAAGGGACCAAAAGTAATGGGACAGAATACTAATCATAAATCAAACTTTCACTTTTTAATACTTGGTTGCAAATCCTTTGCAGTCAATTACAGCCTGAAGTCTGGAACGCATAGACATCACCAGACGCTGGGTTTCATCCCTGGTGATGCTCTGCCAGGCCTCTACTGCAACTGTCTTCAGTTCCTGCTTGTTCTTGGGGCATTTTCCCTTCAGTTTTGTCTTCAGCAAGTGAAATGCATGCTCAATCGGATTCAGGTCAGGTGATTGACTTAGCCATTGCATAACATTCCACTTCTTTCCCTTAAACTCTTTGGTTGCTTTTGCAGTATGCTTTGGGTCATTGTCCATCTGCACTGTGAAGCGGCGTCCAATGAGTTCTGAAGCATTTGGCTGAATATGAGCAGATAATATTGCCCGAAACACTTCAGAATTCATCCTGCTGCTTTTGTCAGCAGTCACATCATCAATAAATACAAGAGAACCAGTTCCATTGGCAGCCATACATGCCCACGCCATGACACTACCACCACCATGCTTCACTGATGAGGTGGTATGCTTAGGATCATGAGCAGTTCCTTTCCTTCTCCATACTCTTCTCTTCCCATCACTCTGGTACAAGTTGATCTTGGTCTCATTTGTCCATAGGATGTTGTTCCAGAACTGTGAAGGCTTTTTTAGATGTCGTTTGGCAAACTCTAATCTGGCCTTCCTGTTTTTGAGGCTCACCAATGGTTTACATCTTGTGGTGAACCCTCTGTATTCACTCTGGTGAAGTCTTCTCTTGATTGGTGACTTTGACACACATACACCTACCTCCTGGAGAGTGTTCTTGATCTGGCCAACTGTTGTGAAGGGTGTTTTCTTCACCAGGGAAAGAATTCTTCGGTCATCCACCACAGTTGTTTTCCGTGGTCTTCTGGTATTGCTGAGCTCACCGGTGCGTTCCTTCTTTTTAGGAATGTTCCAAACAATTGTTTTGGCCACGACTAATGTTTTTGCTATCTCTCTGATGGGTTTGTTTCGTTTTTTCAGCCTAATGATGGCTTGCTTCACTGATAGTGACAGCTCTTTGGATCTCATCTTGAGAGTTGACAGCAACAGATTCCAACTGCAAATAGCACACTTGAAATGAACTCTGGACCTTTTATCTGCTCATTGTAATTGGGATAATGAGGGAATAACACACATCTGGCCATGGAACAGCTGAGAAGCCAATAGTCCCATTACTTTTGGTCCCTTAACAAGTGGGAGGCACATATGCAAACTGTTGTAATTCCTACACCGTTCACCTGATTTGGATGTAAATACCCTCAAATTAAAGCTGACAGTCTTCAGTTAAAGCACATCTTGTTAGTTTCATTTCAAATCAATTGTGGTGGTGTAAAGGGCCAAAAATTTTAGAATTTTGTCGATGTCCCAATATTTATGGACCTGACTGTATGAATGAGGATTCTGTCTTCCTCAAAGAACAAAAATTGCATTGATTATTAAGATTTTATGCTTTTGGGGGAGGAAAGAACAAGATCTTTCATCAACCTGATCTCTTATACTTTGCAAATCCACATGGTGATTGTGGCAGGTGAAGGGTCTCTCTACATCAACAGGATGCAGGACTTGGCAGCATTGAGGTGTCAGAGTATGGGTTTATGGTAGGTCTTAACTGGGATAGAAAAGAGGTGTAACAAAAAGGGTAAAGGCTCATCTTTATTGAGAAATGTCTCTAACCTTGGACCAAAAGGGCTGCAGCTTGGAGCAGAACCAAAAGTTGTGGAGGATAGCTTAAATTTCAAAACTGCAATGCCAGCAGAGGTCATTTACTTCAGGATTTATGACAGAGGGATGGTGTTTTGTAAGACCTGGATTTAATATCCGTTGGTACTGTGAGGGTTAGGTAGAAATTGCCACAGGCTAAAGTGGAATAGCCCCAAGGGAGACGGGAGTGCTTCCACTGTGGGCCAGTATCTGGAAGAGAAAAAGTAAGATGCCTGCTAAATTTTGCTCAGCAATAGGGGGTGGTATGGACTGTCTCTTAAGCCTGGAAGGAAAGGCAAGATTTACCTATTATTGGATACAAGGGTGATAAGGCCAGGGAGAGACCATATGGCTTTGGCACAAATGTACGCGGTAGGTCCAATTGTGAGGCATATTTTCAGGTGTGGAGGGACTTTTGGGTAACAGCAGGATAGGTTTTTCAATGGCAATTTGTAAATGGGTTGTTGGAGCACAAGAAATAGTTTTACGCTGTGTCTGCACCAGTCTTTTAGCTTGGCCGGGTGGCAAACTGTGTGGTACTTAGATCTGGTAAGGCCATGCTACTTGAGTCTAAGGAGAGGAAAAGGAGGCGTAGTTTAAGTTTGGGCATTTGTTGGTCCACACAAGGAAACCAACAACAGATTTAAGAACTTTGGAAGAATGGACATCTTGAGAATATTAGACCAACCAATCCAGGAAAACATCCCAGAGTCCCATTTTTGGAGCAGCTTGCTGACTTTGTGAAGCAAAGTAGGAAAATTCAAGAAGGAAATGTCTCTTTCATGTTGGACATACCAAGCATTTAATGGTCAAGGTGGACCAACATAACTTGAAGTGCTCTTTCAGAAGCTTGATTTGTTTTGGAGGTGGCTCTATCCTCAGAGCCCGATTTTTAGAAGGTTTCTTTCAAGTGAGATGACTGCCCATAGATGTTAAATTCATGCAGATTAGGGAGAGAAGTGTGGTCTTCCAATCATTAATCCAGTAATGGGTAACCTCCAATGATGCAGGGAGCATTGCAAACATAATTATGTCAGCGTTGCTCTCTGCTACAGGGTACCGTGAATGCAGGGCACCATCATGACATGCTCTCAGGAGCTGGATCCACGACACCCTATAATCACACAAGTGGGAAAAAGCACTGAACCATGAATTAGTCTTTGGGGGACAGAACTTAGGAGGAGGCAAGTATCAAAGTCAGAGCTGTGATTTTACTTTCAGAACAGCTGGGGAATAAAAAATAAAACTGGCAGAAGTTGGGAATAAGGAGGTAGTATTGCACAGACTGTTATATCGTATTGAATTTTTTTGTCAAAATTTGGTCAGTTTAAGCTGCATGTCTATAAACACCAGTTGATTTGTGGCAACTTACCGTTGGAATCTGTAGTGGTTTGCTGAAACATAGGCTGGCTTGCACTTTTCTGAAATCGGGGAGGAACAGTTACTTTTCTTTCAAGCCTGTCAGAGACAGTAATACAAAGACTATTTCTCAATTAACAAAAATACTCTTTCCGAAGAAAACTATACTTGTAAATGGTACAGTTGCTATTGCTCAGACTTAACTAGCCACAGCTGCCATAAAGATTTCCAGAAATCAGTATTATGAAAAAAAATTAAGCGGTTTTGAAAACTCTGCACTTTATTTGTAGTGTTCTGTTGACCCGTTAAAATTTAACACACATTTTGGTACAAACAGATCTGCAATCAGTTTGCATTCATTTAGTGCCAATGCTTTGAAACAACTAGTCCCAAATTTTCCAGGGGGATTACTACACACACGGACAATGAAAGCACGTGACAGACATCTATACTATCTGATGTGACAAACACAAAATGGAAAAAGATGATTTAAGCAAATGTGCATGCCAAACTAGTCTCCAGTTAGGCCTGCATCAGCTTAAAATGAAAGGAACCCATGTAATGAGTATTAACAAAAGTGCTACTGAAGCACATGTAAGCTTGCTCCCAAGCTTCATGAACACAGACAAATGTGGTAAATATCACAAGCACACACTGTTTTTGTTAAGTACATTGCATTTCAAAGATTTCTCTTTAAGCAAATAGTATGCTTTTTTACATGCATAATCTCTTCTGACAAAGAGGTGAAACTAAATAATGCAATGTACTGAAACACACAGTAAGTGGCTCAATGGGAAGATAACTACGGTAGATTAACAATGGGAATGTAAAATATTTTACTGCCCAACACTGGAGGACAGAAGTTATTTTGGGGTAAATCACTTCTATTTAATCGATTATATTTTCCTTAAGCAAGGGTGGATTTAGAAATTTAACAGGGATGTTAGAAATAAAAAAAGCAGAACTGTTAAAAGCAAAAGGAAGATTTCAGAATAGCTACAAGTTCCATGTACAGTATATACAGTCAGGTCCATAAATATTGGGACATCGACACAATTCTAACATTTTTGGCTCTATACACCACCACAATGGATTTGAAATGAAACGAACAAGATGTGACTGTCAGCTTTAATTTGAGGGTACTTACCTCCAAATCAGGTGAACGGTGTAGAAATTACAACAGTTTGCATATGTGCCTCCCACTTGTTAAGGAACCAAAAGTAATGGGACAGAATACTAATCATAAATCAAACTTTCACTTTTTAATACTTGGTTGCAAATCCTTTGCAGTCAATTACAGCCTGAAGTCTGGAACGCATAGACATCACCAGACGCTGGGTTTCATCCCTGGTGATGCTCTGACAGGCCTCTACTGCAACTGTCTTCAGTTCCTGCTTGTTCTTGGGGCATTTTCCCTTCAGTTTTGTCTTCAGCAAGTGAAATGCATGCTCAATCGGATTCAGGTCAGGTGATGGACTTGGCCATTGCATAACATTCCACTTCTTTCCCTTAAAAAACTCTTTGGTTGCTTTTGCAGTATGCTTTGGGTCATTGTCCATCTGCACTGTGAAGCGGCGTCCAATGAGTTCTGAAGCATTTGGCTGAATATGAGCAGATAATATTGCCCGAAACACTTCAGAATTCATCCTGCTGCTTTTGTCAGCAGTCACATCATCAATAAATACAAGAGAACCAGTTCCATTGGCAGCCATACATACCCACGCCATGACATTACCACCACCATGCTTCACTGATGAGGTGGTATGCTTAGGATCATGAGCAGTTCCTTTCCTTCTCCATACTCTTCTCTTCCCATCACTCTGGTACAAGTTGATCTTGGTCTCATCTGTCCATAGGATGTTGTTCCAGAACTGTGAAGGCTTTTTTAGATGTCGTTTGGCAAACTCTAATCTGGCCTTCCTGTTTTTGAGGCTCACCAATGGTTTACATCTGGTGGTGAACCCTCTGTATTCACTCTGGTGAAGTCTTCTCTTGATTGTTGACTTTGACACACATACACCTACCTCCTGGAGAGTGTTCTTGATCTGGCCAACTGTTGTGAAGGGTGTTTTCTTCACCAGGGAAAGAATTCTTCAGTCATCCACCACAGTTGTTTTCCGTGGTCTTCCGATTCTTTTGGTGTTTTTGAGCTCACCGGTGCGTTCCTTCTTTTTAAGAATGTTCCAAACAGTTGTTTTGGCCACGACTAATGTTTTTGCTATCTCTCTGATGGGTTTGTTTTGTTTTTTCAGCCTAATGATGGCTTGCTTCACTGATAGTGACAGCTCTTTGGATCTCATCTTAAGAGTTGACAGCAACAGATTCCAAATGCAAATAGCACACTTGAAATGAACTCTGGACCTTTTATCTGCTCATTGTAATTGGGATAATGAGGGAATAACACACACCTGGCCATGGAACAGCTGAGAAGCCAATTGTCCCATTACTTTTGGTCCCCTAACAAGTGGGAGGCACATATGCAAACTCTTGTAATTCCTACACCGTTCACCTGATTTGGATGTAAATACCCTCAAATTAAAGCTGACAGTCTGCAGTTAAAGCACATCTTGTTAGTTTCATTTCAAATCCATTGGGGTGGTGTATAGAGCCAAAAATGTTAGAATTGTGTCGATGTCCCAATATTTATGGACCTGACTGTATATATATTTTATTTTTTTTTTTATTTTTTTTTTTCTTCTGACACCAGAGGGCACCTGATACAGTAGCTCTTAGGTAGTTTAGTTAAGCGCAGGTATACAATTATTGCCAAAATTGCTTTTAATTAAGCAAAGGGTAATACAAATAGGTGTAAAAAAGTGAGTTTGCAGTTGGCACCCATGAGCAAAGACAGTGTCCCTAACAGAACATCACTCAACTATATTAATTTGTGCATTTCTACCTGCTAATTGGTTGGTGCCTTTGCACTGGCATCTCCTTTAGAAGTCCTGCCCCACACAACAGGGCTGAGCGTTGAGGACCAGGGTCTGCTGGTGGCTGGCCACTCCATACAGATCCCTTTGCTCGTACAGATGGCATTACAGGCTTCTTCACAAATCTATCAGGCTGGGGTGGAAAGCTTGGTTTCCTAAGCATTGCGTTTGGTTTACCTGTAACAAAAGAAAATATTTATTCAAATATGATCAAGGAACATGAGTTTTTTTTTACCAAAAAGCACAGAGCTAGACAACGTGCAGTACAAGACAAATTTATTACAGGTGCTTGTATAGGGCCATCAATTTATGCAGTGATAGATATATATATATATATATATATACACACACACATATACATACATGTACACACACACACACACACACACACATTCGTGCATTCAGATCAGTGCCTAACCCTCAAGTAGCATATACAATCTAAGATCCCTAACTCACATTCATACATAAACATACTAGGTCCAGTAGCCAATTAACCTACCAGCATGTCTTTGGAGTGTGGGAGGAAACTAGAGTACCCCAAGGAAACCCACACAGGCACAGGGAGAACATGCAAACTCTGGGCAGGTAGTGCCATGGTTGTGATTCGAACCAACGACCCTAGTGTTGCCAGATGGGAGTGCTAACCACTTAGCCACTCTGATGAGATACAAAACTTTCTAGATGAAGTTTATATTTTTAATATATTTTTCCACCAATCTACAGTATTTTCATTAATGTAAGCTGAAAACAAAGGCAGAACTTATAATAGTGCCAGTACAAAATATTTTCATTAAAACTAGCATACTTGGCAACACAACTGGATTTCTACAAAGGAGACTAGCTCTGAGTCTCACTTTGCAATATAAGCCTTGGTTCCCAGACTGGTCCTGCTGCAACCAAATCCAAAATCATACAAATGGATCCATGGCTGTAGCTTAAATAAATCAGTAAGTATATTTATTTATTCAATTTGCAGAGGACACATCATATACAGGGAACAACCAACAACCTTACCACATTTCGCATGATAAATGCTTAATTGAATAAAAGAAATAAAAAACCTTATGAGTGAGCACTTAGTGTGCACAATGCATTAAGGTCCTTGCTTTTTTCCCCGCATACAGGGGAGTGGAAATTAAAAAAAAAACAAAGAAAAAAAAAAAAAACTACTTGTCCAGGGACTAAATCAATGTCCAAATCTACGTGTCCCGCATTACAATCTACTTGTCCAGATAAAAAATAAATAAATTTGAACAAAAACCGTATTTAAAATTGGAGGTGATTTTAGGAATATCTGGGGCTTTAAAAAAACAAAAGGGGCTTAATGGCGACTTAAACGTTTATTTTTTTAACATTGCGCTGTTTATCTCCTCCTTCCCTCCCTGCCTCCAGCACTGCACCCATGGACTAGCAGGGAGGGGAGAGGCCTTGCAGTGTAACGCGCACTGATTGGCTGTTCCTCAGGGATTATCCTTTATCCCTTTCGCTGACAGAGCCGTTTTTGCGTTTTTTGCACAAGTTTAAAAAATAATTTTAGGCCTGAAGATGACATAAAACCTCCAAACATTAGTGGTAAAATAAATGGTAAAATAAAATAGTGACAGTTCCAATTTTTTATGTGGCATGATATTACCACAAAATTTCAGTAAAAAATACAAGTTAATTTTAGGGCACAAAAAAAAAAGCAATAAATTACCCTATTTGTTTGGAAAATATAAAAGAAGAAGTTGCACTGAGTAAATAGATATCCAACATGTCAAATCTTAAATTTGTGCACACTCGTGAAATGGCAATGAACTAACCCACTTTGTAAGTTGTCACTTTTTGTAGCAAAACAAGAAATGAAACGGAGGTTAGTCTACGTCCTGTACTTTACTCCAAGATATGGAATTTGCAGGTAAGTCAAAATTCCTTTTAATTGTACAGCACGGGAGACAGGCAAAGTATTCATAGACCCTGGGATGCCCATAACAATGAATGAGAAGGGTGGGCAACAACTAGGCACATAGAACTCTACCAATGGGTCCAAAAGCAGTGATCAAAGGACCCAAATTCAGAGTGCTGCTGCAAGAGCCTTGCGGCTGAAAGCTGCTTCCACAGAAGACTGGGCAGCCACCTGGTAAAACATTGAAAAGGTATGAACAGAGGAACAGCTGGGCTACAGAAGTCTGGTGCTAGAATGGCTAGGAAATTCCCACCAATCAGGTGGAATGAGCATGTAAAAGAAGTATAGATTTGTACTTGGGAGTGTAAGCTCTAGCAATCGTTTTCTTATCCATCAAGCAATGGTGGATTTTGAAGCAGGGTGCCCCTTTTGAGGGCCTGAGGAAAGAACAGGGTGTGACAGGGTGCTACAAGGGCGACTTGATGCAAGAATAAAGGTTTTCACAAGGGAGAGCAAAGCCAGAGGTCTTTGAAAAAGAATGAAAAAGGCCAAAACCTGTCCTTTCAAAGTGCTTAAGGTAATGTTCTGGCCAAGACCTAATTCTAGGAAGGTCAGATTGAAGGGCATAGGCAAGAAATTTACTGTTCAAACCAGGCAAGAAAGGATTTCCAGGTACAATAGTAAATCTTTGCACGTGGAGAATGGTATAGACTAGTCTGAACTGAGACCAGGGAGTAATCAAGGCATCCAAAGCCAGCAATATGAAATATTTGGTCCTAGCACAGAGGTAGTTTGTTGTTGAACCTGGAGACTACGATGTCATACCTAACAGATTGAAGATGTCTGGGTGAAGAGCACAGTCCACTTATACCAGGCAGTAATTTCTTTACAATTATGAGCAGGTTTTGAGCTTTTTTTTTTAAACTTTATTGGTATCGGTCTGTGTATTTTGTATGACCCAATATACCAAATTTTTTCACATATAATTGTTATATATGGTTTAGTATCTTATTTATAGCAGATAAGCGCAGCACATTATTTTTTTAATTTTGTGAAGTGAATCAAAAGGGTGCTAGCAACTGAGAGATTTTAGTCATCAGCTGCATGGACACTATATAATTTTTTTTTTTGTAATCTCAGACAGGGTACTGCTGATTCTTGGGAAGAGTATACATCTTCTCTGGCTACAGCCATTCCTTGTACAGAATGGCTTGTACTAACGACTGGACTGGAAATGCCTTAATGGGCTTATTTGGTTTGGGAAGAGACTCATGCTGGTAACTTTAGGCCCAGTAGGTGGAGATGGTTCTAACTTCAAACAAGCGTGTACTGTGATCATGAAAATCACAAACTGGTTTGCTTCGGCTTGAGAGATACCGTGTTTGACTGATTCTCCTAGGAAGTGTCATCCGACTGAGCTTCCCCTTCTCTCCTTCCACATCTTCAACCTCATGGGACAGCAACACTTCCGTGATGGTAGAGTCACAATGACGCAACAAGGAACACTGACCGTTGACAGGTACCTTGCCCAGGAGCTTTGCTATGGAAGCAAAAATTTCCTCTCTAGTTAAATAAAGGAAATGAGGGCACCTGGCAGGTTAGGGGGGACACTGAGGAGTTGAGGCTAAGGTCCATAGTGCCTCAAGCAGAATTACTAGAGGAACCCTGATTTACCTTACCAAAGCTTCGCTCCCAATGTGTGTTGGCCTGTTTGCCTGCCCCCACATCCCATTACCCTTGAGCTCAACGTCTGCCATCTGGGTGAGGGGATACTCACGGCCTGTGCTGTGGAGCAGAAGGGTTGCAGCCAACCTGTGTACCATGACTGATGGCTGCTGGATAACCTGGTGAAGGTTGCGTTCAGACCATGGTCCAGTGTGGAGCAGGATTATGTCTGAAGCAGAAGAGATCTGCCTGTCTTTAGGCAAGGCATGCACTCAAAATGGTTCCAAAAGCTATGAGGAAACACCTCTAAGGCTGTGCATATAGCTTTGGACTACTGCCTGCTTGAATGTGTTGCATCGCAGTAGGGCTGAAACAGAATTTTCAATGCAATGGGGAAAAGTGTGGTACAGCATCCTATGGCTGTAACACGCATGAGCAAGGTTGGGGGTGTGTGTCACCCCGTGCAGGAAGGGGCTTAGTTCCAGACACCACCACCAGCGCTCTGGGAGCTCCTTACCAGAATAGAACCACTAAGTGGAAGCCCTGATTAGCCCACTCCAGGAGGGTACATACCATCCTCCTTGGGGGGGATTTTCAGGGACTGTACTGCTGGACCAAGGGGGAGACCAGTGCTAGAGGGCACAATACAGGATGCATCAGCCTCTGCCATATGACATAATCTGGGTACAGTGCCCAGGGGGCCCAATCTAAAAGCTGCAAGTAGCAGCCTCAGTGGCTGTAGGTGCACCTAGTTTGAGAAAAGAATTTCTCAGCAAGAAAATCTTGAACTCTCTGTAAGAGGAATAGCAAGCATGCACCAAAAACCTATTCACAGTAGAGGGGTCATCTTTCACCTAGGAACACGAACAATAAATAACACTGTTCAACAAATTTTTATTTTTTGCCAGTTTTGGAAACAAAAGGATCCATTTCTTAATGAATTTCACATTCTGAGTTCAAATATAACAATGAAATTTGTCAATTGGCTCTAGTTTTTCTGTAAACGGAAAGTTTTCTACTATAGGCGTAATGACTACATAATGCACAATAATTATATAGATAGATATCTTTCCACAAATATAAAGCAAGTGATATTGACTACATAACAAAGCCTAAATGGCATAATATATTGCATAGGATTACCAAGAAAAATGATAGCCATAAGCTAAGTTGAATCATTTTAATACTTAGGATTCTCACTAGTTTTGTCTTCAGTTTGTGTCGGTTTTGCTTCTCTTGGCTTTTCTCTTGTATTCGAGGAAAGGGCTATCTCTTACAACTGCACGTGACTACACGCTTCAGGTTCTTCCTCACTTGACTCAACCACGAAGGATTCTGGTGCTTTAGGAATTGGTAGCCCCTCTCCATGAGGAACTGGACGTATTGCCGATGGAATATTTGGATAGTGCACAGATAACTTTTTCTTCTTATTTAGCCCTTTTGCTTTAGGCACCATACAAAAGTAACAATTACTAACATGATCTGTTGGCTCTCTCCAAATCATTGGCACAGCGAAAGGCATAGATGCCTTTTTTCCATTCAACCATTGCTCCAGTGCCGTCCCACAAGAATTGCAGCATATATGTGGTGCCCAGCTCTTGTCCTGGTCTCCTATCTTGCAGCCAAAATACAAATTGTAGGCTTTCTTAATCATTCCTGTTATCCTCCTTTTTTGTGAGATAAAAGTTATTTCACCGCAGATATAGCAGAAATTATCTGCTTTATTCACACAAGTTCGAGGCATTACTGAGTAGCCTATATAAGCAGAAAACGAAATGTAAAGACGAACTCCAATCAGCTACAGATACTGCAGCTTTTATGCAGTGAAGTGATGCAATTAAAGGCTAATATTGCATCATCTCAGTATACATGCATATTTCTATTGGTCACCAGTATCAATTGCGCAATATGCAGCTGAAGTTGCATCATAATTTTGAATGGCTTACGTCATTAGATGGGTGAATATATCGTGGAAACTAGAGCCAATCAACATTTTTTAGGGTCATTTTCGTTTTCAGCACCCCAAAATTATGTAAGATTAGCTAATTTTATGCCCAAAACTTTTTACCTGTTGAACAGTGTAACCTGAAGATTGCCTGTAGTAGGAGGGGTTATATGGGTTGTCCCACGATGGTAGCTGCATATAATCCAGAGTCTATGAGTAAAAGAGCCTGTGTCTTGTACTGTATGATTAGGAAAGGTTAATTTTTAGGGTACTACTTAGTAACAGGTATTACTACTAAATGCTCCCCTATAAGACAGAAAAGCTTCACTTTTTTATTTCAAGTCCTATTTCAAGGATTAAAAGGTACATTTATATATCTTCCTGGAGTTCAGATATAAAAGGATAAGTTCACCTTTCGTAACATTAAACCCATATTCAGGGTGTAACGTGTGACAAGTTAGGATCAGACCAGCCCCCGCTTTGATAGCTAGTGGTGGCCGGTCACACGGTCGTGCGGTGCTCCGCTTACACGGCCGCGTCACTCATTCACAGTCATCTGTGAATGAGAGATTACAAGTCCTGACAGCCTTAGCGGCTGTCAGCTTTTAGTCCTCAATGAACTACCATGGCGCTATGAAGCGTGGTAGCTCATTCATTCCTCCTGTCAGTATATCTGCTTGCTCGTACATCTCGTATGGGCAAGCAGATATACTGACAGGTCTGCAGGAGACCTGCATGGCACCAGCAATCTGCTGATCACTGGTGCTATGCTTTCCAGGTTCCTGCAGACAAGAATAATTAATCCACGTTTTTTTAACTGCAAAAAAATGTGCATTCATTTATTTTTTTCTAAAAAGGTGAATAATTGCACATGCTAAATTCATTTTAATCATATTCAAGATTAACCACTTCCCAATTATAGTATGTAACGGTTCATCCTTGGATGGGAAGGGTGATAGCTCGGTCATCGCTACCGCTGTGAAATTTCATGTTTTTAGAGCCAGCAATTCTCTTCAATGTAAAAGTAATCCTAGCGAATATAGAGTCGTTGGAAAAGTTTTAGAGGCAGTGGAAGGGTTCTCCCCTCTCCTGTTTCATTGGGGAGCCCAGCAAGGATGTGACCAGCGGCATCCAGTTCCTGGGACAAAGTGAGAGGAACCGATGTTGTTCCTCCCACTGTGTGATGTCAGAAACTGAAAGTGACGAGGATTTCATCACTTTTTGTTTCATGTAAACAAGCTGTTACTGGCTTTTGAAAGCATCTGATCAAACCATTCTCAATTTGATCAGATGCTTTGAAGGCCAGAGGAGAGATTTGAGGTTTAACTAACCCCAGATCACTCGATGAAGAGGACCTGTCATGGCCCACGCTATCACAAGTGATGTTGTTCATCCCTTGGAATAACAATTAGTGATCGAAAAAGTACAGTCTAAAAAAACCCCACAATTTTAAGAGCCCCCGTTCCCCTGCACAAATGCGAAAAAGTATGTCGGTCCTGCACGCGTATGTAAACAGTGATCGCACTATACATGTCAAAGTCAGAGTGATAGCAATAATTTTAGCACCAGACCTCCTGTGTAACTTTAAACTGGTAACCTGCAAAGACTTTTAAAGCATCACCTGTGGATAGTTAGGTACGCAATTTTAAAGTGTGATATGGCACAACATCATCTTTTATGTTTTATCAAACACCTGAGTACTATAATTTGTCTTTGTGCATTAAAATTCATTACAGTATTTATCCCAAAAAACTGCCGATTGAACACACACACACACACACACACACACACACACACACACACACACACAAATACCTCGTGACATAAAAATATGCAACACCCGCTCTAGGGCCTCTGTTTAATAAAAATATAATTTAATGTTTGGGGGTTCCAAGTAGGTTTCTAGCAAAAAATGTTTTTTTACATGTAGGAGAGAAATGTCAGAATTAGCCTGGACTGGAACTAGTTTAACAGCCCATCTCGAACCCAAAATTCTTATTACCAAAGTGGATGATGGGGGCAGAATACTTCAGCCTCATTTGGCAGTTCACTTGGCCTCCGGATTTCTTTTTTGAACTTCTCTGACGTGCCACAAGAGCAGCAATATGGGCGGTTTCCTTACAGACCACAGCATGGCAGATAACCTGAAATTGACAAATAAGGTAATTAGAGGTAAATAGCAATTACTAAGACATAACAATCCACTGGCTTCTGTTCAGGACTCCAGCAGTTAAATATCCCTTTTGTTTCTCTCATATGATATTTCAAGTTTCCTACTGTAGCAGGTGGAGTGTCAATGGGTCACCCAGGGACCCCTAGGTGGCATTCTGTTGATCTGCGATCAAAGAGATACAAAGTTTCAGCCCAAGATAGTTGCCATTTCAAACAGAAACAACGCACAGTCCACATAGAGCATAGAACTTGTCTTATCTTTATCTGTATGTGGAGAATTACTGCAGGAGGGGCATGTTCCTGAGCCATCTGGACTTGGGAGTGGGCGTTGCCAGCTGGAAAACAGACTCCAGGACAGCTCTAATGGTCTCCCCGACAGGAAATAATTTGGATGATTCAAACCACTCCTGCTATACAAACTGCCTTACCTGGAAGCATTGGATAAGCTTGATACTATACAACACTTGCTCTGAAGTGTATCAGCAATGTAGCAACCTTTGAATTTAAAACAATTAAAAAGGTCCACGAACCGAATAGGTGTACAAACGTATTGATAAGGGGGTAGATTCAGGTCAGGCCCAAGCATAATTTTTGGACATGGTTTTGAGATATATTTTAATATATACAAAGAGCAAAAAGAATCTGATGGTGAATAGGAGAGGGCGATCCGTGCAGTGAGGGAAGGGGGGGGGGGGAATTACAAGAACCGATCTCCAGTGTGCCTCACTGAAGCCACACTGAAAGCCAGCAGGAGGGAGAGGAGAAGCTGGCTGCAGCAAGACACACAGGAGATCAGTTTTTGTAATTGACCCTCCTCTGCCCCCCCCTGCACCAATCACCTCCTCCTGTCCACAATCCGCTTCTTCCTGTTGCCCCCCTGATCTGCGGCCCTGCTGTCAGAACACCGGGACAGGCAGTGCCCGCTTTGTTCTCCTTTCCACTGCCTGTCACATGGGGGGAGATTTACTAAAACTGGAGTACACAGAATCTGGTGCAGCTGTAAATAGTAACCAATCAGATTCCAGGTTTTATTGTCAAAGCTTAATTGAAAACCACCAAAAACTTTACAGCCTCAAGGTGCTTATACTAATAATCTGGGAGTCCCTAATCTAGCAAAAATGAAAAACCAAAAACAACAAAAGATTAGTTATGGGTTCAACCAGAATACAGGGTTTTTATATTCATTACATATTAAACGTTAAATAGGAAATCCGTGACCAAAACATATGAACAACCGCTTTAACCGGTTCCTGACAGCCCTAAAGCAGAAATACTGCTACAGGGCCGCACGGGTGCGCAAAATCACATATACACATATACACACACACACACACACACACACACGATTTTGCATTTGCGGGTAGGGGGCGCGTGCAAGCCCTACCCACGCCGCCATTCGCGCCCGCAGCTGTCAATCACAGGGTCCCGGCCAGTGATTACCCACCGGTGCCCAGTGATTACCGACAATCACTGACGGGGAGGAGGGCTGCTTTTTTTTTACCAACAGTTGTCCTCCCTGTCAGTTTGGGCACACTGCTCTGGATGGCTGTGCACAGCCATTCAGAGCAGAGTGCTTACAGTTAAGCACATACCCTCCCACCTCCTAGTAAAACACTCCCAACACACGGTTAACCCTTTCATCGCCCCTAATGTTAACCCCTTCCTGCCCAGTGCCATTAGTACAGTAGTGTCAGTGCTTTTTTTTAGCCCTGATCACCGTTTGTGTCACTGGGGATGTCAGTGACACCCAGTTCCTCACAGTGTCAAAATGACCACCGCAGTCTCGCTATAAGTCGCTGATCACCGCATTACTAAAAAAAAAATAAAAAAATTCCAGTATTTATACCGCCATTTGTAAATCCTATAACATTCCCATAAACCAATTTATTTACACATTTTGGGATTTTTTTTTTTTTTTAGCAAACACATGTAGCAAACACATACATTTTGGCCTAAACCTATGACGAAATTTGATTTAAATTTTTTTTACTGGACATGTTTAACTGCTTTTGGGCCACCCTATAGTAGAAATACTGCTACAGGGCAGCACAGGTGTGTAAAATCATGTGTATATATACACGTATATATAGTTTTCGTACCCCTCCCAGATAGTGTCAGATTGCCGGTCAGTAAACCAGTAATCACATCTAACCCCTTGATTGCCAGGAACACGCTCATACACAATAAACCTCCATTGCTAGTATACTGTCTGAATGGATCAATATCTTTGAACAGATCAGCACTATACCAGTGTTCACATTAATATAGTGTCCCCAAAAACGCAGCGTTAGTGGGATCAGCCCCGGCACCTGCATTTACCCCGACGCTTACCCCCCCCTCTCCCCCAGCAAGTGCAGTGTCAGTAGGTCACTGTCACTTGATACATTGCACACAAAACCGCAGTGTTCGCAGGATCAGGCCTGATCTCTGCTAGCACTTGCTGGTAAATTTGTGTGACTCTCATATGCAGCAGAGTGCCAGTACAAGCGCCGCTCTACCTTCAGGTGAACTGGCGAGCACCAGCAGCCTAGTACATCCTGGTCTTACACATGCCAGCACTGCAGTATCACTTGGTGACATGGCGAGTTCCATAAGTGCAGTGGCAAGCACAAGTAATGTCCCGCAGCCACCAAGAATTCACACACAGGCTCGTAGAGCCCCTAGTATCCTTCTGGATGTGCTTGCAAACCCCAATTGACAGCTCACAAATTCTGCAGCACCCGTACTTCCCTCATTCACTGCCCAACCAACCCGGAATTCAGGTGGAAACTGCAAATTTAAATACTCCCCTTGATTTTTTGGAGCTGTTTTTCACAGAACTGTATGCATTGATTGTGGATCAAAGCAATTTACACGCACAACAGTTTATCGCCGCCAACCCAAATTCAAACTTTGCCAGACCATTTGCATGGAAACCCATTATGGTTTCTGAATTTAAAGTTTTTTTGGGCCTAACACTCAACATGGGCATTACTAAAAAAAAATTAATTGCGGTTGAATTGGTCCACAGACCCGATTCATCATATGCCAGTGTTCTCTGCTGCCATGGCCAGGCATAGATAAGAGAGTTTAATGCGTTTTATGCATTTCAATGACAACACACACTGTCGTCCTCAGGGTAACCCTGAATTTGACCGGCTCCACAACATTTGGCCCCTCGTAAATCACCTAAATCAAAAATTTGCAGATGTCTATACTCTCAAGCAAAAACATCTGCATTGATGAGTCCCTCATTCATTTTTCTGGCTGCCTTGCATTCAAACAATTTCTCCCCAGCAAGTTTGCCAGATATGGGGTCAAGATGTGTAAGATCTGTGAGAGGGCAACAGGCTATACAAGTAAGTTTCGGATTTACGAGGGAAAAGATAGTCACGTGGAGCCCCACGGATGCCCAGACTACATGGGGAGCAGTGGCTACATAGTTTGGGACTTGGTGTCATCCTTTTTCCATATGGGGTACCACTTATATGTGGACAATTTTTATTCAAGTGTGCCACTATTTAGACATTTTTGGAATTGGTGCATGTGGCACTGTGCAACCTAATCGCTGGCACTTCCCCCAACGGCTTGTAAATACCCGACTTAGAAAGAGGGAAAAAGCCTACTTGAGAAATGAGGATGTCATTCAGCTGCAGCACCGACTTGTTTATTTTCACAGCAACAGGGTCTTGGGCTCAGAATATACATAAGTAGGTGTGTGCAGTGCTGTTGAATGAGATTTTTCATCCGCAGTTAAAAAAAAAAAGAGCATATATGCCAAAGCATGGGGGCCTGGGGTGGCAAGTGGGTGGATGGCCCCTTTGCTTCGGCATATATATTTTATAATATTTTTTGGCACATTTCATGTCTGCCCACCATTAGAAGTGTGTGGATACAGGGCGGTATAGTCTAATGGTGGGCATACCACACACTTTTTCTTGCAGAGATTTCTTCTCTATTACATTCAGCCCACAGGCTGCATACAAAAAAACCAAAAAAAAAAAACCACAACACACAGCATACATACATATACTGGTACATCACTGGACTTTGAGGGGTTATACCAGGCATCATCCTGGTGTTTTTTTCAGCCGGCGATCGGCTTTCATGTAAAAGCAATCCTTGTGGCTAATTAGCTGCAGGATAGCTTTTACAAGCAGTGGGAGAAGATGCCCCCCCCTCCCCCGCTGCCTTCCACGGCATTCTGGGGCAGTCCTGTGCCATCGGGGGAATCTGAGAATGCAGCCGGTGTTTCTGCCAA
Source organism: Staurois parvus (assembly GCF_062004578.1). Lineage (NCBI taxonomy): Eukaryota > Metazoa > Chordata > Amphibia > Anura > Ranidae > Staurois > Staurois parvus. The sequence continues at coordinate 88,690 of NW_028317808.1, forward strand.
TTATCTCTATAGCCTAAGAAATCGGAAGCTACGAGCATTTCATAACTTCAGTTTCGCAGAATTTAAACAGTGCCATTTGTAAACTGGGAAAGGATCTGATCACACCGATCTTGGTGAGATTAGATAATGTAAGGGCAGAGGTGATATCTAGAGTCTGATAGACTCCGGATTTCTAACAACAAAAACAAAAAGAATATATGACAATGCCTATTGAAGTTACAGGGGATATTTGCATTCCCTGCGATAGCATTAAAAGTGATAAAAAAAATTTAATTAAATGGACAGTGTAAAAATAATAAAAAAAAAAAAACAAAACACCCTTGCCTCCCTGCACGCGCCCCCCTGCGTTTGCATTCCCTGTGACAGTATTATCACCCCCCCGTGCGCACACCTGCGTGCACGAACATTGACCCTATGCCAGTATGTAAACAGCGGTTGCATCATGCATGGCAGGTATCGCTGCGAACAGAAGATCAAGGACGGTAATTCTAGCACTAGACCTCCTCTGTAAATCTAAAATGGTAACTTGTAAAGGCTTTTAAAGAGTTGTCTATGGATATTAAAAATTTATACAGTTTGTCGCCATTGCATGGGGCATGCGCAGTTTTAAAGCATGTCATGTTTGGTATCTATTTACTCAGCATATCATCATCTTTTATATTCTACCAAATAATTTGCCAGTATATTGTGTTTTTATGCATTAAAAGTGTATTTTTGTCACAAAATTTGTGTTTGAAAAATCGCTGCAGAGTAGTATGTGACATAAAAAATTGCAACACCCACCATTTTATGCTTTAAAAAAATATATAATGTTTGGGGGGGGGGTCAAAGTAATTTTCTAGCAACAAATATAGATTTTTTTCATGTGAACAAAAAGCTTGGTCTTCAGGTGGTTAGACGAGTGAGCGATGTGTGGCATAAACATCTAATACTGGGCATAAAATGCCCCCATCCCCCCCGAAAACAACCCCTTTTTGGAAAGTAGACAACCCAAACTATTTGCTGAGAGGCATGTTGAATCAATAGAAGAATTTATTTTTTTACAAGTTTTTGGAAAATGACAAAACCAAAAAAAAAAAATATATATATATTTTTTTTTTTTAAAACACAAAATTGTCATTTAAATGATTTATTGCTCACACATGCCATGGGTATATGTGGAATTACTCCCCAAAATACATTCTGCTACTTCTCCCGAGTATGGGGATACCACACGAGAGAGACTTTTTGGCAGTCTAGCCATGTACAGGACCCCACAATGAAACCCAATAAGCACTTTCAGGCTTCTGAAGGGCTTTATTTCCTCATTACACTTTCTGACTACCTATCACAGTTTCGGAGGCCCTGAAATGCCAGGATAGCACTAACCCCCCCCCCATGACCCCTTTTTGAAAAGTAGACACCCCCAAGGAATTTGATAAGAAGCATGTGAGTATTTTGCAGATCTTGTTTGTTGCCACAAGTTTTTGGAAATTGGAGAAAGAAAACAAACATTTTTTTTTCTTTTTTATATTTCAAAACCTTGTGGGAAAAAAATGAGATGAAAAATACTCACCATGCCTCCTTTTAAATTCCTTGGAGTACCTACTTTCCACAAATAGGTCTTTGGGGGGGGGGGGGGGGTTGGTGCTATCCTGGCATTTCAGGGCCTCCAAAACTGTGATAAGTAGTGAGGAAGTGAAATGAGGAAGTTACGCATCTTCAGGCTTTCAAAGTGGCCATTGGATTTCAGGCTCCTGTATGTGGCTAGGCTCCCAAGAAGTCTCACACACGTGGTATCCCCATACTTGGTAGAAGTAGCAGAATGTATTTTGGGGTGTAATTCCACATATACCCATGGCTTGTGTGAGAAATATAGAACTTAAATGACAACTTTGTGTATATAAAAAAAAAAAATGTTTTTGTCATTTTCCAAAAACATGTGGAAAAAAAATAAATCTTCCATGGACTCAATATGCCTCTCAACAGATAGCTTAGGGTGTCTACTTTCCGAAAAGGGGTCATTTGGGGGTGTTTGTACTATCCTGGTATTTTAGCACCTCAAGAAATGTGATGGGCAGTCAGAAAATAAAAGCTGTGTAAATGTCATTATCTATACCATAGTTTGTAGACACTATAACTTTCACACAAAGCAATCAATATACACTTATTAAAACGTGCAGCAGAATACATTTTGGCCTAAATTTATGACTAACTGAGTTTACTATATACTTTTTATAGCTAAAAGTATATTTCTTAAAAATGTTTGGTCTTTTTTCGTTTATAGTGTGAAAAATAAAAAGCGAACGTGATCAAATACAACCAAAAGAAAGCTCTATATGTGTGAAAAAAAAGGACGTACATTTTGTTTGGGTACAGCATTGCATGACAGCGCAATTATCAGTTGAAATAGTGCAGCACCGAATAGCAAAAAGAGGCCTGGTCATTAAGGGGGGGGGGGGGTAAATCCTCAGGATGGCAAGTGATTAATAAACACAGCTGCACCAGGTATTGTGTGCACCAATTTTAGATCTCCCCTATGGAGTCCACAGTGGTGATGTCCCTTTCTTTCAGTTTATGTTCTGCTGCATAACTCCACAAAGCTCTGCACCACATATTACACCTGCATTTTGGTGTGAATCCAACACATAGGAAAAAATTGTTTTTGTGTGTCTTGCAGACACCTGCGTTTTTCTAGTGAAAAAAAAACAAAAAAAAAACCAGGTCTCTGCATATGGTGTGAACAAGCCCTAAAAGTCCAGCTTGCTGCATTTTTGGTGTGTGTTTGGTGCATGTTAGGACCCTTTCACACTGATCAGTTGTTTAAAAAAACTAATTATGCACTTTTATCATATTTTTGAAACTGAGCAGTGTGAAAGCAGCCAAAACGCAACTGACTGGTGTGAAGAGTTCCATACGACTTAATGGGATGCATTTTAATTGAAAAACTGATCAGAACCGACCAGTGATTACAGTGGATTTCTTAATCTTTCCTTAAAATGGAGGAAGATGCAAGTTATGTTGGGTATAATTCCTAATTGTCACTCAATGAAAGGTCAGAGCTTCCAGCAAGAAGGATGGGAAGTGTACTGCCTAACCACTTCCTGTCCGGACACTTTTACCCCCTTCCTGTCCAGGGCAATATTCAGCTTTCAGCGCTATCACACTTTGAATGACAATTGCGCGGTCATGCAACACTGTACCCATATGAATTTTTTACCCTTTTTTGAGACAGATAAAGCTTTATTTTGGTGGTATTTATTCACCGCTGGGATTTTTATTTTTTTTGCTTTGCAAATGAAACAGTCCAAAAATTTTGAAAAAAGCGTTTTATAAAATTTTGCAAATAAATAATATATATATATTTTTTTTTTTTTTTTTTTCCACTGTTGGTTATAAAAAATATCCAATAAACTCAAAGTTAGTCATAAATGTAGACTAAAATGTATTCTGCTACATGTCTTTGGTAAAAAAAAAAAAAAAATCTCAATACATATTAATTATAATTACGTATATTAATTGGTTTGTGTGAAAGAGTCTACAAACTGTGGTATATATATTGGAATTTACGTAGCTTTTACTTTCTGACCACCTATCACATTTCTTGAGGTTCTAAAACGCCAGGGCAGTACAAGCCCCCCCCCCCCCCAAATGACCCCTTTTTGGAAAGTAGACACCCCAAGGATTTTGCAGAGAGGAATGTTGAGTCCCTGGAACATTTTAGTTTTTGCCACAAATTTTTTTGAATATGACAATTTTTTTTTCTTTATACAAAGTTGTCACTTTAATGATATATTGCTAATGCATGCCATGGGTATATGTGGAATAACACCCCAAAACACATTCTCCTACTTCTTTCGAGTATGGGGATACCACGTGAGAGACTTTTTGGCAGCCTAGCTACATACAGGCCCCCAAAATCCAGTGACCACCTCCTGGCTTTCAAAGGGCGTATTTCCTCATATCACTTCCCCACTACCAATCACAGTTTCAGAGGCTCTAAAATGCCAGGATAGTACAAACACCACCCCCAAATTACCCCTTTTTGGAAAGTAGACACCCCAAGGAATTTGATAAGAGGAATGGTATTTTACAGATATCATTTTTGTCACAGGGTTTTGAAAAAGAAAAAAAAAAGAAAAGAAAAAATAATTTTTTTGATTTCTTCATTTTCCAAAAACACGTGCCAACAAATGAGATCTGCAAAACACTCACCAGGTCTCTTAGCAAATACCTTGGAGTGTCTACTTTCCAAAAAGGGGTAATTTGGAGGGGTTGCTTCTACTATCCTGGCATTTCAGGGCCAACATTAGAAGCTTATGCCACACATCACCCACTCTTGAAGACCAAGCCTTTTCTGACACTTTTTGTTCACATGAAAAAAAAACAGTTTTTTTGCTAGAAAATTACTTTCAACCCCCAAACATTATATATTTTTTAAAGCAGAGGCCTTAAAGAATAAAACGGTGGGTGTTGAAATTTTTTATGTCACACAGTATTTGCACAGCGATTTTTCAAACACAAATTTTTTGGGGAAAAATACACTTTTTAGAATTTTAATGCACAAAAACACAATATATTGGTCAATTGTTTGGTATCTATTTACTCAGCGTAACATCTTTTATATTGTATCAAACATGCATGCTGTAAAATTGTGCATGCCCGTGCAATGGCAATAAAGTACACAATATTATCGATAGGCGACACTTTACAAGTCTTTACAGGTCATCAATTTATATTTACACAGGAGGTCTAGTGCTAAAATTACTGTTCTCGATCTGATGTTTGCGGTGATACCTCACATGCATGGTGCAACTGCTGTTTACAGACCGCCACGGGGTCAACACTTGCTGGTGAGCACGCAGGGAGGCAAGGGTGGGGTTTTTTTTCGTTATTTTGATTTTTTATATTATTTTTACACTGTCCCTTTAATTTTTTTTTTTTAGCACTTTTAATGCCATCACAGGGAATGCAAATATCCCCTATAACTTCAATGGGCATTGTCATATTCTTTGAGAAATCTGGGGTCTTATTAGACTCTAGATATCTCCTCTGCCCTTACATTAGAGTAGTGCGTGACAGACAGCCCAGAAATCTCAAAGAACTGGAAGACTTTTGTAAGGAAGAATGGGCAAAGATACCTCAAACAAGAATTGAAAGACTCTTGGCTGGCTACAAAAAGCGTTTACAAGCTGTGATACTTGGCAAAGGGGGCAGTACAAGATATTAACTCTGCAGGGTGCCCAAACTTTTACAGACGCCATTTTTTTGTTTTCTGTTATTTTGAAAGTGTAAATGATGGAAATAAAATCTAACTTTTGTTGACATATTATAAGAATGTCTAATCTGTAATTTGATGCCTTTTGGAGATTTTTCCATCTTTCCTTGGCTTCTTAATGCACATTAATACAATTTTTTAGCTGGGGTGCCCAAACTTTCGATCCCCACTGTATATCTGACAATTAATTAATCCTGATGTACTGACAGCCCATCTAATTTCTTGAGGCCCGAAAATGCCAGGATAGTACAAATATCCCCAAATCAACCCATTTTTGGAAAAGGAAAATAGATAGTTCAAGGTATTTAGCAAGAGGCATGGTGAGTTTTTTGGAGGTTGTAATTTTTTGGAAAATGTAGACATTAAAAAAACAACCCCCCCACCCACCAAAAAAAACACCACACAATTTGTTTTAACATATTCTCACCAGTCTAGTCCAGAGTTTTTATATAACTGGTGTGGCGGTGATCATAGCCACTGACTGGTGACAATATGGAAAAAAAATAAAAATTAATTTGTATTTTTTTTCAAATGTTTCTATTTTTTTTTATTTTTGATTAATTATTTTTTTCTTTTTTTTTACTATTTTTTTTCTCCAACACATTGTGACCAAAGCAATACAATGTTACCATGCTCTGGGCAAGTGATCAGGATTTTTTTTTTTTTTTAACACATTATGATTGCGAATACCAATGTATTTCATTGATATTTGCAATCATTGTTACTGAATGAAACGGATTCATTCAGTCTTTTGTTGTGATTAGCTGTGATTGGGCAAAGCTCATCACATGATACAGATGGGCTGTGACTGGCCCTGTCTGTATCATGTGACTGCTTTGACCAGTCACAGCTAATAACATAATTATATACAATGGATGGAAGCCATCCATTGTTTACAATTGACTTGATCTGCTGTGATTGGTCACAGCGGTCACATGACACTGGCAACGGGCCGGAGTAGTGATATGTCATCGGCTGTGTCCCATGGACATGGCCGGTGACAGATCGCGCCGCCCCGCGGGCGGCTCATTTTGACAGGAGGTCATACGACGCCCAGTCACAACAAGGAGTGTCCCGCACGGCCGTCAGTCTACTATAGCCTGGGCGGGAAGGTGTTAACTACTAGTGAGGTGCAGGATGTTGCAAGCCAAAGATCAACCTTTTAAAGTTGAACTCCATGTACAAATTCTTTCCTATGAATATCTTCCTCAATAGCCACAAAAGGCAACTCTGCACATCATGCCTTGTCAAACCCAGTTATGATCATATAAAAGTAAAAGCAGCTGTCACCCTGTACAAGGAGAGGGAGCAGCAGTGACCAGTCTTTATTAAAGATGTTCTTGCACAGAGGCAAAGTGCAGAGTTTAAATGTTCGATTACTGTATACAACTGGAAGAAATAAATAAAGGACACCAAGGCTCAATTTAAAAATTAACCATGTGTCCACCACAAAAAAAAAAAAAAAACAAACCCTCAGAACTCTGAAGCAGCACAGTCCCTACATCTGCAATTCCTGGCTTTGTCTGGGCAGTGTTTACTTTCAATTTTAGTCCTCCATTGCACATATGAATATGCACCGCTACAGATGATTGGGAGAACTCAACAGCTAGACACACTTATATTTAAAGCCTGCACTCAAAGCTAAGATCAACGATACATGCTCTGGTCTACGGTGTGCCCCAATGTTCAGCTTTGGAGCCATTGCTCCAAAATAAGTAGCATAGTGATGCTAATAAGTTACATACAGTTTGGGACCGATTGTACTCTGTCAATATGCTATGTAGTGAAATACAATCCTGGAAAAAGATCTCTACAAGATGACTAACAAGCTGAGCTAAAAAAAAAAGAAACATATTTTGCTCCTATAGAAAGCATTAGTACAGCAGAATCTTGATTGTGAAGAACAATTTTGGGTGTCAGTTCATAAAATGTGTGTCTTACAACTGGAAAGAGAAGGGGAAAAATAGAAACGGTGGATCTCAGCTATAAGCAACTATAAATATATAGCCTGTATTAAAAATTTATTTGAATAGTGCTCACTTTAAAAAGGATAAGCTCACCTTTTGGGAAAAAATAAAATTAACTTTTCCTGCAAAAAACGTGCATTATTTTTCCCCAAGGAGCCTAGAAAGCATTGCACCCATGATCTATGGATCAGAGCGCAATGTCAGACTTCTGCAGATAAGCACTGCAGCTCTCAGATCGTACCTTCAAATGGGCTGACTGTTCACCAGCGACCTGGCAGTTGATTTAGAGCTACAAGCCGTCAGCTGCAATGGCTGATGGTACTTGTGTTCATGCATTCACAGGAAACAGTGAATGAATGATGTGTCGATGTAGGTGGAGCCCCACACGGTCACCTATTTTTGAATTGTGACAACGGGTGTGGGAAGAGGATTCCCCACCTGTTGTCACAATGAAGGGTCAATTGAGGGAACTGGTCCATGTTTCATGTTCCACCCTAAACATGGGTGGAACACGTAACATGTTCCAAAAGGTGATCTTTTAAAAGCAGGCTTAAACCTCTGCAAAATATAAAATAAAAAATGGGCCCTCAGGAGCATTTAGTCATAATAAGCTAAAATAACCAGCTCATTAGCAGATTATGACAAGCTTCCCTTTGAAAGATCCCCTCCAGTGGGAATGCTCCCATTGGTCACTTTCATTGTCTCCCTATCTTTCGGGCTCCAATTCTTTGGCCACTTAGTTTTATGGGATGATGTCATTCTCGAGCATTTGCACAGTCCTATCGTCTCCACCCAGAGCTGCGTCAAAATGTACTGTGAGCTGCACATGATCAGCTCAGTGTACATAAACATCAACAGGCAGGGAGAAGCAGTTATGACAGAAAAGACCAATAGGGTCCCTTCTGTAACAAAAAAAACAAAAAAACACGTCAATCATTTAATTTTTAGTTTTAATACTGCTAGAAAAAAATACAAGGGCATTTGTAAAACAATGGTTCTAGGTTTCAAGAACTAAAGCCCAGTTGACAATTTGATGCCTTGACCAATGATGTGCATCTGACACAGCTGAGCATGCATTTAGACAATAAATGGCTAAAAAGGGCTGGAGGAGATCATAAGTACAGATATGCAAAATGGATATAAAAAAGGTGAAAACAGTATTTTACACAGTGATGGTTTGTCACAGTGCTTCAGTAAACGATCTTCTAGTTAAGGTTAATGTTTGGCAGAACACCTTACCTCGCCAGTACGGCTGACTTCAATCTTTACAACTGTTGGGATGGCCTTAATGTATGCTTCAAGCGTTTGGAAGCCCATCTCCTTGAATGGAATATGTTCTCCAGTAAGGGATTTATATTCACTTTGTAGTCGAGGAAAAGGCACACCATTTTTGTTAGACTGCAAGACAGCCCGCAGCATCTTTGCTACAAGATCTTTTTCAGATTCCGACATGTTGCTATAAGGCAAAAAAAAAAAACCACATTAAAAGTATGTAAACCCTTACCTTGTAAAATCACGCATACATCCAGTTGAAAAAAAGGGCAAAACATTTGTGTATAGATTTAGAAAAAACATAAGAGATCACAATTTATGTTCTCAGATGCATAAGAGGCTTGAGAGTTGGGGGTTGGAGAAACCACAGTACACTGATCTTCCAAGTGAATGGCTGCACAGATGGGTGTGTCAGCACAAGCCTTGCCAATTGAAGAATAGGCAGGCCGGGTGCTAACAGCACAATCAGAAAACTGACTAAGCTGGGATGGATGTGCTCCCATTACTAGCATGGTCAGCCTGAAATAGGAAAGCAGGGGGACTTGCAGGGCCACCAGGTATTTCACACAAAAGAAATGCAAAGAGAACAGGATACTTTTTCAAACAAGTACATGCTACAGCAGGCAAATATCAGGAATATGAAATGCTGGGTTTACATATTCTTTAAGGGCATATAAAATAAAGATACTCCATGTAAAGATCCTTTAGTCCTGTTATGTATCGATTAAGAAATGCATTTAAAGTACTGCACACATACCTAGCAATCCCTTGGCACTTCATTTTAAAGAGAAACATGCGGGACTTACAGTTGTGTTCAAAATAATAGCAGTGTGTTGAAAAAAGTGAATGAAGCTCAAAATCCTTCTAATAATTTTTATTTCCATACACACAAATGCATTGGGAACACTACACATTCTATTCCAAATCAAAACATGAAGAAAAATATATCAAATTTGTGTTGTTCCTCTAAAAAAAAATTGAAGAAAAGTGAATATTAGACTGTTCAAAAAAAATAGCAGTGTTTGTATTCTTCTTTACTAACTCAAACATTCACTATATAAACTGAAAAATGTTTGAAGATTTTGCTTTCCTTTGAATTACTTAATATTTAGTTGTATAAGCACTGTTTCTGAGATCTGCTGTACATCTGTGTTGCATGGAGTCAACCAACTTCTGGCACCTGTGAACAGGTATTCCAGCCCAGGATGATTGGACTACATTCCACAGTTCTTCTCTATTTCTTGATTTTGCCTTAGAAACTGCATTTTTGATATCACCCCACAAGTTTTCTATTGGATTAAGATCCATGGATTGGGCTGACCACTCCATAACGTCAATCTTGTTGGTCTGGAACCAAGATGTTGCACGTTTACTGGTGTGTTTGGGGTCATTGTCTTGTTGGAACACCCATTTCAAGGGCATTTCCTCTTCAGCATATGGCAGCATGACCTCTTCAAGTATTCTGATGTATTCAAACTGATCCATGATCCCTGGTATGCGATAAATAGGCCCAACACCATAGTATGAGAAACATCCCCATATCATGATGCTTGCACAACCATACTTCACTGTCTTCACAGTGTACTGTGGCTTGAATTCAGTGTTTGGGGGTCGTCTGACAAACTGTCTCCAGCCACTAGACCCAAAAAGAACAATCTTACTTTCATCAGTCCACAAAATGTTGCGCCATTTCTCTTTAGGCCAGTCAATGTGCTCTTTGGCAAATTGTAACCTCTTCAGCACGTCTTTTTTCCAACAGTGGGACTTTGAGGGGGCTTCTTGCAGATAGCTTGGCTTCACATAGGCGTCTTCTGATTGTAACAGTACTCACAGGTAACTTTTGACCTTCTTTGATCTTCCTGGAGCTGATTGTCCTTGCCATTTTGGCTATTCTTCTATCCATTCGATAATTTGACTAATTTATTTCCATGTAAACGAGAATGATAGGAATATCAAACTTACTTACACAGTAGATAGAGAGGTAATAACATTTTTGGATCTATCAATTTCTATCTACGGAAATAAATTAGTCACCAAAACGTTTAGAAAGGAAACAGCGGCCAATACACTTTTACATGCTAATAGCTATCACCCAAAAAGTTTAAAACAGGGAATACCCATTGGTCAGTTTCAGAGAATAAAAAGGAACTGTACAGAAGAGGCTGAATATAGAAATGAATCTATTCAGCTCTACAAGAGGTTTAGAGAAAGAGGTTATTCACATAGAACCCTAAGAAGAGCAAAAAGAAGAGCCCTTGGTAGAACAAGAGAGGAGCTTATAAATAAATCAAAATCAAAGGCAGGGGCGAATTCGGCAAATCAACCGGTAAGATTCATAACTAAATTTGGACAAACAATGGGGGGAAGTTAAGAAGGCCCTGGACTCTCATTGGTACTTACTAACTCAAAATCCACAGATAGCAAGAGTTGTAGGGGAGAGCCCCCAAATGGTAGCGAAAAGGGCTCGGAACTTAAATGATATATTAGTACAATCAGAGTTTCAGAGGGCACCACAAAGAAATTGGTTAACTAGGAGGACTGGCCTATGTGGTATGTTCCCATGTGGCCACTGCCAAATTTGTCCATTTGTACATAAGTCTAATCAGTTCTTCAACAATGATAAATCTAAGGCATTCCAGATACGAAGCTTTATTAATTGCTCCAGTAGTAGAATAATATACATGATAGAATGTCCATGCAAGAAGATGTATATAGGAAAAACAAAAAGGAACCTCAGGACTAGGATTGGTGAACACCTGAGAGATATCAGAAATGAAAATAGGAATGTAAGAAAGGGAGAGAAAGAGAACCCACTGGCACAACACTTCAAAGAAGTACACGGGGGTAAAACAGAAGGTTTGAAAGTGAAAGGGATTTTCCTGCTGAATATTTCAGCTCGTCGGGGGGACTTTGATAAAGTCCTCCTACAAAAAGAAAAATTCTGGATTTATACCCTGGGTGCACTTGTCCCATATGGTCTAAACACAGAACTCAATTTTGGAGTTTTTTTGAATTGAATTTCTTGGAACCTTTAATATACCTTGAGTTATAACCTGTACTGGGGCACTATATATGGGAATGAAATATTGGTTTATCTGGAGAAAGTATGAATCTAACTATGTGATTCTCCTTATTCCCACTATACATTAAACTCCTATAATAATTAGATCAATATTAAAATTAGGAAATTGAACCCTGTCTGGATGTCTCCCTCTTTGAATAATAATCACTATAATAATAAGTTCTTTCCAGTATCCTCTTCAAAGATGATCTGATTTACAGTAATATGGTCTCCCCTTGCTATTGCCAGCAGTCAATTTAAAATTTAATATATGTGTTTTAATTCACTTTGGATATTTCAAATGTAGTGATACTCTTTCAACACAAGATGGCGAGGTGGAGATTCTTTGGTATGCAATTAGTGCATTATATAAGGCAAAGGACTGAAGTCCCCTCCCAGTTCTGACGAAGTCTGCGGTGATTGGCGGACGAAACGCGTCAACGTATTGACGTCACTACGCTCGGCGTCTTCACAGGGTGCGGCGCCCACGAGGTGGGAAGGAACGGCGGTGTCACAGCTCCTTGCTAGGAAGGCACGAGGCCCTCTGAAAAACTACCATAAGGCTACTATTACAGCGGCTCACAAACGGCAATCCCCCAGGGGAATATACCTTCCTCTGGTGGCAAGTTATTTAAGCTTACAGCTGTTTAGATTTATAGAGCATTTATGGAGTTAAGAAGGCATGTTATACGGGCCTAATTTACCCTGCATACTCGGGAAATTTTTTGGAAATCCTCTTTGGAGGATAATATATATATATATATATATATATATATATATATATATATATATATATATACACGCTATCCTATTTTTTGGCACTGTATGCTGTGACAGCCATATCCTAATGAAACCGCTTCAATTCTCTCAGATTGAGTAATTTTTGGAAACCCTTCATTGGGTATATAGACTCAGGTACACACGGCCTGCTATATATACACTATATGTGTCTGGAATTTACGTATTGTGACTACCTGGCTTCCCACCCCCTTATACATCTCTAAACAAGCATCAAGGACCTGATCCTATTTCAAGTCGACGGGAGTCTTCTTGATCTTTATTGATGGTAATATACTCATATTGTGGTTCTTATTTTCAGGGGTTACTTGATGCCTGTAATATATACACTTATCTTTTTATATATATCCTCAGAATCATCTGGTACTGTGGACTTTGTTTCATTTGGGGTGGCTACCCAGGAAGTCCCTACATTTGAGAAGTCGGTATGACAGTCTCATAACTGAGAAGGTAATAGAAGTGTCCACGAACTACTGTAGAGGGAGGCTTGGTGAGGCTTGGATGCGATTCAGCTCCTACATTTTCTTATACACATTGTGTATTTTTGTATTCCAGCTTCCATATACCAGGAGGCTCCTGACATATATTGGGAACATATCTGCTGAATACATGGCTTACTCCAATATAAGCTGGAAATCCATGGAAATCTAGGCGAAACTACCTCACCATTACTCTATATTGCCTTATATGGTGCTCTACTTGCTAAGATGACCCTATAATGAAGACGCCAAGTGCTTTTTAACATGATTTTATTTTGTTTGACATGTTCACCGTGCTCATGTTTAACCTCCTTATGATCTATGTGATCAAATAAAGTATTGCCTGGATTTTTTGAATTCATATTACTCCGCGTGGATCATTTAGTAACCTTCTTTTTTTCAGGTAGGAGTGCCCTTGTCACACTACCATATTGTTCAGCTTCTTTTAGACCCTGGATGTCTCAATAAAGAGAACCGATCACCAAAAATCATCATATAGGGGACATGATGAAAAGAAAAAAAAATAGCTTTTATTTTAATTGTAAAAAAATAATATAAAGTTACACCCAATCACAAACCACTCCCCCCCCCCCCCCCCACAAAAAACAAAAACCTGAGGCCCCTCCATCCCTACATATACGCACATAAACATAAAAGTACATGCTGGGGCGTCTACGCATGAAAACATCGATTGCGATAATCATGTCACATATCACTGCACACTCCAGAATGAGAGCAATAATTTTAGCAGCAGACCTCCTCCATAAACGGTAAACTGATGACCTATAAGGGGCTTTAAAAGTGTCGCCTATTGAAAATATAGGGTACTGCAGCTTGTCGCCATTTCACGAGCGCACAAATGTAAGGTTTGCCAAGTTGGATATCCATTTACTTGCTGCAACCTCATCTTTTATATTTTACAAAAAAATAGGGTAATTTATTGATTTTTTGTGTCATAAAATTAACTTGTAATTTTTTTTGCGGTAATATCATGCGACATAAAAAATTGGAACTGCCACAGGTTTTATTCTCTAGGGTTTCTGCTTTCAAAAAATATATAATGTTTGGGGGTTTTATGTAATCTTCAGGCCGAAAATGATTTTTTAAACTTGTGTAAAAAACGCAAAAATGGCTATAGCAGCAAAAGGGATAAAGGATAAGCCCGATACTCCCCTCTCCTAAGGAGCAGCCAATCAGTGCTCATTACACTGCAAGGTCTCTCTCCTCCCGGCTAGTCCTCGGGTGCGGTGCTGGAGACAGGCAGGGAGGGGAGGAGGAGATAAACAGCATAATGTAAAAAATATTGCATGTTTACGTTGCCATTAAGCCCCTTATGTTTTAAAAAGCCCCGGACATTCCTAAAATCACCTCCAATTTAAATACGGTTTTGGTTAAAATGTATTTATTTTTTATCTGGACAAGCAGATTGTCATGAGGGACAAGTAGATTGGGACACTGGTTTGGTCCCTGGACAAATAGTTTTTTCAAAAATTTCCACACCCCTGTACTTCTCAATTTGCCAGCAGCAACTTAATTACATATACTCAGCTTTCAAATCTGCTCCTGCCATTCTCTAGCTTCCCCTTTGCATGATCACTGTTGTTTTGATACATTATATATCTTGTTTTTCATCAATTAGATTCAGTCTATACAATATTGCAAAGCGATTGCCACCCTCAGTGCTATGTCTTGTCATTTTCCTGTTAACGGTATCCAGCACCGTGCCCAGGGACTAGCAGGGAGGAGAGAGACCTTGCAGTGTAATGAGCACCGATTGGGTACTCATCAGGAAAGGGGAGTGTCTGGCTTATCCTTTATACCTTTCGCTGCCAGAGCCATTTTTGCACAAGTTTAAAAAAAATCATTTAATCATTTTAGGTGTGAAGATTACCACCAAAAAAAACCCCAAACATGACATATTTTCTGAAAGCAGACACCCTAGGGAATAAATTAGTGGTAGTTCCAATTTTCTATGTCGCATGATATTACCGCAAAAGTTCAGTAAAAAATACACTTAGGACACAAAAAAGCAATACATTACTCTATTTTTTTGTAAAATCTAAAAGATGGGGTTGCAGCGAGTAAATAGATATCCAACATGTAAAACCTTAAATTTGTGCGCGCTCGTGAAATGGCGACGTACTTCAGTACCCTATATTTTCTACAGGCGACACTTCTAATGCCCCTTATAGGTCATCAGTATAGTGTTACGGAGGTCTGCTGCTAGAATTATTGCTCTCATTCTGGCATGCACTGTGATATGCAACATGTGTATCGCAAGCAACATTTTCATGTGTAGGCGCCCCAGTTTGCTTTTACGTTTGTACATGCGTATATGTGGGGGTGGGGCCTCAAAAATTTTTTTGAGGGGGGATGTTACTATGATTTGCAAGGCCAGCATTATCGATGCAGAAAGTTTAACATGAACAATATATCTACAAGCAGGTAAATGCATGTCATATTACTCAAGTTGCTTTGTAGGTACCTACAGAAGAAAAAAAAAATGCATGATTCGGGTGATTACAAATCGGAGTAGGGGACATACTAGCTTAATAATGGAGTCCCTTGCATTTTATGTATGGATGTTTAAAAGGATTACAATATCTAATCCACGAAAGCTGAGATGTGGAGCTGTTGATTCACCGCCCATCCATCTCAACAGCCATCTGTCCATCAATTAAACAGGCTTTCTGAAAAACTAAAAAGACTCACTTTGCTAAACTTAGATAACTGTATTGGGTAAAGTTTAGACAATAGTCAATAAGATAATTTCCAAAAAAGGTAAACACTGACAGAGGTTACCATCGCTACTGCGTTAACTATGTTCTCTGAAATCACAAGAGAAGGAGCACAGTTTATGAATCAATATCTGTGCTCTCCTTGCTCCTCGTGTATACCGACGGCACAGTACAGTACCTCAAACTTTGACCGGCTAACTGCTAAAGATGGCAATGGTAGTTTGTATAAAAATACTCATCAGTACATTTGATGATGCCACTAGAAACTTTGCAAGTGTCATTCAAAAGTATTTAATTTTTTTTTTTTTTTTAACATTCAGTTATAGAATGAATGGAATTTCCCAAACGAATAATACATTTACGGTTAGGAATTTGTTTGAGAAAAACATTTTCCTTCCCGTTTCTTCAATATTTTCATCACTACAGTCAAACACGACAACTGGTTTGAAACCAGTATCTTAGAAAATTGAACAATCATTCCAAAATCATTAATTTAGGACAAAAACGTCTACCTGCATATGGCCAGCTTAACTGACGATTACAGAAGGCTTATAAAAAGATTGGATGTAGAGCATCTGTGAACAGCAATTTTCAAGTCTTGCCACAGATTCCTAATTGGATTTAGGTCTGGGCTTTCACTGGGCCATTATGACATATGAATACGCTTTGATCTACATCCGGGTCTCCAAGCTTTCTAAACAAAAGGCCAGTTTATTGTTCTTCAGACTTTAGGGGACTATGGCCAGAGGGAGTAAACAGTGATTCTTTGGTATTAAAGAAACCAAGAGATTGCCCCATTGTTGGTGTCAGTGGGAGGAATAGTGCCCCATCATCGGTGTCAGTGGGAGGAATAGTGCCCCATAATTGGTGTCAGTAGGAGGAATGGTGCCCCATCATTGGTGTCAGTGGAAAGAATACTGCCCCAATGTTGGTATCAGTGGGAGGAATAGTGTCTTGTATCAGTAGGAGAAATAGTGCTCCAAGGACCAGAAAAAGGCAGGCAAAAAGGGCCAAATATGGCCCATGGGCCACAGTTTGGAGACCACTGATCTACACAATTCCATTGTAGCTTTGGATGTATGTTTAGGGTCGTTGTCCTGCTGGAATGTGAAAACCTCGGCCCCAGTCTCAAGTCTTTTGCAGTCTCTAGCAGGTTTTATTCTAACATTACCCTGTATTTGGCTCCATCCATCTTCCCATCTATTCTGACCAGCTTCCCTGTACCTGCTGAAGAAAAGCATCCCCAGAACATGATGTTGCCACCACCATGTTTCACGGTGGGGATGGTGTGTTCAGGGTGATGTGCAGTCGTAGTTTTCCACCACACATAGCGTTTTGTTTTTAGGCCACAAAGTTCCATTTTGATCTTATCTGATTAGAGCACCTTCTTCCAGGTGTTTGCTGTGTCCCCCACATGGCTTTTCTCAAACTGTAAATGGTACTTCTTATGGCTTTCTTTCAACAATGGCTTTCTTCTTGCCATTCTTCCATAAAGGCCAGATTTATGGAATGCACGAATAATAGTTCTCCCCCCTAAGCTGTGGATCTCTGCAGCTCCTCCAGAGTTACCATGAGCCTCTTGGATGTTTCTCTGGTTAATGTTCTCCTTGCCCGGCCTGTCAGTTTAGGTGGACGGCCATGTCTTGGTGGGCTTGCAGTCGTGCCATACTCTTTTAATTTTCGGATGATGGATTGAACAGTGATATTTCTACATGGCAAATAATTTACTAGCAGGTGTAGTAAAGTAATAGAAATCCAACAGTCATGACATGCATGCTGCTGATTCTGTGTAATTGAATCACTAATTGAAAGGGGCATGTTCAAAATAATAGCAGTGTGGAGTTCTATTAGTGAGGTCATTCATTCTTTGAAGAACAGGTGGCAATTATTGCCCTTATTTAAGGAAGGAAGGCAGCAAATGTTGTACATGCTGGTTACAGTGCATTTCTCTCTGAAATTCTGAGGAAAATGGGTCATTCCAGACATTGTTCAGAAGAACAGCGTACCTTGATTAAAAAGTTGATTGGAGAGGGGAAAACATATAAAGAAGTGCAGAAAATGATAGGCTGCTCAGCTAAAATGCTTTAAAATGGCAACCAAAACCTGAAAGACGTGGAAGAAAGCGAAAAACTACCATTCAAATGGATAGAATAGCCAAAATGGCAAGGACTCAGCCAACAATCAGCTCCAGGAACATCAAAGAAGGTCTAAAGTTACCTGTGAGTACTGTTACAATTAGAAGACACCTATGTGAAGCCAAGCTATCTGCAAGAAGCCCCCGCAAAGTCCCAGTGTTGAAAAAAAGACGTGCTGAAGAGGTTACAATTTGCCAAAGAGATATATTTTTCTTCATGTTTTGATTTGGAATAGAATGTGTAGTGTTCCCAATGCATTTGTGTGTATGGAAATAAAAGCTATTAGAAGGATTTTGAGCTTTATTAATCTGTCATAGGGACATTTGTTTTGAACCAGCTTGGCTCAGCGCTGTATACTGTATGTACATTACTGCACATCCAGCGGGCTGTATATATACTGTATACTGTATGTAGCCGAAGCTACCGTATTACCACACATCCAGTGGTAACCATCTAATTTGGAATTTGATCCATATGATGACTGTCTTACAAATGTATCACAAGATGTCATTCATGAACTTATGATGTCAGAGGATGAACATGAGCATTTTGAAGGATTTTAAGTACCGGTAAGTCATAACCATTTCAATTAAAAAATCTGATGTTTTTAAATGGTGTTGCCTCGGAAGGGGGTTAGACTTATATGGCGAGTAGAGCCCAATACCTATGTTTTAACTGGAAAATTAGGGGGTCGTCTTATACACCCAGTCACCTTATACGCCGGAAAATACGGGTATTTTTAAAAAATTTGGAAAACCATTCATCGTTTTCCTTCCACTTCACAATGATGTGCCACTTTTTTGTTGGTCTATCACATAAAATCACAATAAAATACATTTATGTTTTTGGTAGTAATGTGACAAAATGTGGAAAATTTTAAAGGGGTATGAATACTTTTTCAAGGCACTGTATTTTGACCAAATCATTGTTTTTATGCATATTGTCCAACTCCAAGCTGTATAAACTTATTATGCTTATTGGATTTAAGCATATCAGGTGATGTGTATTTGTGGAATGAGGGAGGGTGTAGCCTAAGGAGGCTGGATGACGCCTCTGAAATGCCTCCAAAACCTGTCCCCATTGACTACAGAGTTCCTGAGTTTGACAGGTCGCCTGACAGCTGCTTACAGTTCTGTCCCCGTGGTGGCTCGGCTTCCTGCACTGCTTCACCACTGAGGCTCTGACATCCTACAGCTTCCACCTGGATAGGAACTGCTCACAGTACTACCTGCCCATTACCTCGGACTTTTGTGAGTAAATTTTATTGTATATTGATGTCTTCCTAATAAACCAAACTACACTATCGGCACCCTGGTGCCTTTCATTCCCTTCCATTATTCTCACTTTAACACATGAAAATAAACAAGTGAGATGGAGACATTTTTGTTTTACATTTAGTTGCATAATAATTCTGCACACTAATAGTTACACAGATATTCTACTAAGAAAGCCAAAACCTCACACTTTCTTAAATATTCAGGTTTGGGGTTTATTAACATTTTGGAATGACCGAACACACCATAGTTGTTCAATAATAAAATTAGTCCCCAAAAATACAACTTAACTAATAATTGTGCACACCGAGTACTATGAAAGTACCGAAGGAACAACAGGTAAATATTCATATTAGGGATGCACCAAAATTTCGGCCACAGAAACATCAGTCGAAAATACCTCTAATCGGCACTGTGCCGATAGGAAAAATTTAGTCGATACAGGTGCCGATACAGGGGACTGTGTGTACTGCAGATGTGGGGGGGGTGGGCTGAGAAAGGCAGGAGAGGAGCAGTGTGTACAGGGACTGGCTGTCACTATATGTCTGTGCCGGTTTTTAAATGCAATAGCGGGGGGGGGGGCTCCCACATATGCAGACATTTCGGTTTCGCTTTTCAGCCACATGCATTCTGAATGTTCAGCATCAGTTTCGGCATCAGAATTTTAATTTTGGTGCCCCACTAATTCATATTACCACAGAATGCGAACTAAAAATTCTAAAAAAAATAGAAGCATAGGGATGGGAAGCAGTGCTGCCCTGGAAGATTCCCAGAAAATGAGTTACCAGATACCAAACTCTGTTTTCTCAAGTCTTCTTCCAAGGCAGCATCTGAGAGGATTAGCAAGAAATAACCTATTAGGGTGGGTTTATACTGGTTGCAGAACCGGTTCCATAAGGCTTATACCTGACAAGATTCCATGATAGCTAGACCATGACTTCCACTACAACCCTAATGTGTCCAAATAATGGACTAAACAAATAACTCCTTTGTCCATGAGTGTACAAAAGGGGTGAAAAGATGACCCCCCGATTACAATAATAAAAAAAAGTTTCTAGACTGCCATCGGTCACAAACCCATGCATTGGTACTTGGGGGTGCAGGACTGGGCCCTGATATATTAGAACCTTGTTGACTGGAAGTATCCTATGAGGAGTCTTGCACTGTGTAGCATGGCAACTCCAAAGGGCTCCTTGAATATAAAAGGCTGCGAGGAAATGCTAGGTATTCCCTCACGGGCCCTTGATCACTATAGGAAGTAATGGGGAATACGGGAAACCCTTAAATCTACAAAAAAAATAAAATTTTAAAAACCCTCGGGATGTAAAATGTGTCCTCTTCTAGGGAATCAAGTTTTGGGACTTTCCCATTTATTTCTCAGCCAGCAACAACAGAACATATTGAGCTCTGGCATAAACATGTGTAGTTAAAACTGCAGGTGAGCAATATGTAAGGACAATCAGATTGTACAAGCTTGCATTTGCGATATCTCTGTCCTCAAATTTTAATGTAAATGTCAGGTGTTTGAAGTCTCAACCACCTCCAGGAACATAGGAAGGGTTGTTATACTGGTTTGAGTTGTGAAGAGCCTATAGCAGTAACAGAACAGAACATTCATACAGACTTATAAACACCATGTTCTGCTGTTAAAGCCATATAAAAGATAAATATTGAATATACAGCAACCTGGCTCTTTATATACTATTGTACAGAACATGAACACTATAAAAAAAAACGGCCACACATCCTTATGTAAAAGAATCTAGTGCTGGTACAGCCTCATGTATTGTACCATTATCAGTTTGATCAGATGCTTTCACAAGCCAATGAAGGCTTGTTTACATCCTGTAGAATCTGCAATTGACAAAATACTTGCTGTCTTTAGTTTTATAACACAGAGATGATTGAGGACGTTGCAGTCCTTGATCATCTGTATGGTAAGCCGGCGGAACTGACAGCTTCATGCAGAGACTCCTGCATGAAGCATGTCAGCCAAGAAGAAAATAAACATCTGCTGCTCCTATTGGCCCAAAGGAAACACAGGAACTGAGGCTTAGGGGTATGTTCCTCTTTTTTTGTAATGGTAGATGTGTTTCCTGTTTCTAGGTGGGAGGAGTCTTCTGCCCTGGAAGATGATATTGTTACCATAATATCCCTGTCTTTACGTTCACTGGCAGACACAGCTTCTTCTAAATCTTGACCATAGGGTTATACCGCCACCTACAGGTGGAAGACACTAGGCCGAAAAGAACTCAGACCACCTATGGACAGTCCTAGCTGGTATAAACCCCCTCTCTGCTATAGGCAACCCAGTTAGTCACAAAAGCAGTGTCAGAAGTATAAAATCCAACCAAAGGGTGGGTGCTGTGTCCGTCAATGAACTCAGAGAAAGGGATTTTACAGTGAACAAATAAAAAAAAAATAATGCAGTTTTCTCCTTCGTTCATTGACGGACACAGCTTCTTCTAAAACTTTACCATAGGGATATCCCAAAGCAGTGCCTCAAAGAGGGGTGGACAAACCAAAAGACAACTGTAGCAACCCGGCAACTGTGCCAACCACACAAACAACCCCTACAGGGGCAAACAAGGAGCCATATGCATCAGGCTTCAGCTGAAACAAGCATCTGTAAATGCATGGAACATTTTTGCAAACTTTGCACACAGACCACCAGAAAGTTGCAATCCTGAGACACAGGTGCCAGACGACAAACACCGCATGCAATAACCTCCCAAGAGGAGTGTGCTGTCAGGGCAAAGGGCAAAGCCTTCCCCTTAACAGTGCACACTTGGAACTGGCATCCACCAGATCAAATGGGAGTTTGTGGCACTGGAGGCTGCCAGGCTGTCCATGAGCATAAAAAGAGAATGTGTCCTCCAGCAGGAGGTAGCGGTGGACAGGCACACAAACTGCCTGAACCCCAACCAAGAATTGCAACTCAACCCCTTCAGGATGCGACGGTCGTGGGCACAAGAAAGGAGGGACAATGTCCTCAGGCGAAAGCCCACCACCACCTTTGGTAGAAAGAAGGGGCACCAATGAAGAACCATCCTACACCTGCTTTACAAAAAACACCAATTGTAAGTTCCATGATGGTAACAGGGAATGCACACGGCACGCCAGATGATGAACCCCTACTCAAAGTGCGAAGCAGGAAGTATGCACCCCAGGGACCCTGAAACAAAACAGCAAGGGCAGAAAAGTGGACTTGTAATGGTACTTAAGGCAAGAATTCAGTCAATACCATGTTAAAGAAGAGAAAGCACCCAAGGGCATGAAAGGACACTCAGAGCCTTGCACTAGGCCATATAAGCCTCTCAGGCATAATGATATATCCTCCAAGAGACATACACGCGAGACACCAACGACATGGGGAACAACACCCTGTTTCACAAAAGCTGGCCTGGAAAAAACACGCCCCCAAGGCCAAAGACTAACGCAGGGCAGGAGCCTAAAACCTAAGGCTCGCGGTCCTCCTACTGAGGCAATCTCCATGGTGCAACTGTGACCAGCTGCACCAAGACTGTGTTCCACATACCAGTCTGGAGTCGCTATAGAGCAGCCTTAGAGGACGGACTGGAATGAGATGACACAGGCCCCACAACACCACCAGCAGTGTCTTTGCATCTGCCCGGGGCTCCCCACCTAAACCACAACCAGAGCATCTACCTGGCAAGGCAGGACTCCGTAAGATCACCCTGCTGATTGACATAGGCCATTGTGGCGGCATCGTCCATCGGCCCCTGATCAGCAACCCCGGGGAAGGTGCATCCAGTACCCCAGGGAAATACCTGAACGCTTACAGCTCCAAGGCTTGATGGACAAGCAAGCCTCCTCTGGAATCCAATGCTCTCATGCAGATCACAAACTCAGAACTCTTCCCCGGCTGGAGAGGCCAGCATCCATTGGGATAATAGTCCAAAAACGGGAAAGAAAGGACTTCCTGACCTACAGGACAGGGGACTGAACAACCCCATGGTAGGTTAGGTAAGGTAAGGTAGGTTTTACAGGTGAAGTCCACTTACTTTTTTTCCTACTCATTTTTTATGACTGTTTTTTACTAGTTTTGCATTTGGCTAGGGTCAGTGTCACTACTGGTAGCATGAGGCAATACCTGAACCCTACAGAGGTTGCACAGGCAGTCCATCTCCTCCAGGATGGCACATCAATACGTGCCATTGCCAGAAAGTTTGCCGTGTCTCCCAGTCTCAAGAGAACGGAGGAGATTCCAGGAGAGAGGCAATTACTCTAGGAAAGCTGGACAGGGCTATAGAAGGTCCTTAACCCATCAGCAGAACCAGTATCTGCTCCTTTCTGCAAGGAGGAACAGGAGGAGCACTGCCAGAGCCCTACAAAATGACCTCCAGCAGGTCACTGGTGTGAATGTTAAAAAAGAACAGACAAGGGCGCACTATCATCGTGCATTACCGTGGTACACCACATGTTTTAATGAATGAACAAATGGATGTATACTCACAAACCAACGAAATTAAAACCAGAGCTTTAGCTCTGAGGAAGGGGGTTCAGCCCCCGAAATGCGTCAGTTTATCCGCATTTAGACACAGCACCTTTGTGACTTTTTTGTGGACCCTATACACTGCTTTTAATTTCGTTGGTTTGTGAGTATACATCCATTTGTTCATTCATTAAAACACGTGGTGTACCATGGTAATGCACGATGAGAGTGCGCCCTTGTCTGTTCTTTTTTACCAGTGGTCAGATTTCCCGATCTTTGAAGGGCAGCACCTCTTCGGTTGGCATCCAGTTATCTTTCAAGTTTGCATGAGGATTGGAGCGCTGGTTTCATTTGTTTGCTTTACTGGTGTGAATGTCTCTGTCCAAACAATCAGAAACAGACTTCATGAGGGTGGTCTGAAGGCCCAACATCCTCTAGCGGGCCCTGTGCTCACTGCCTGGCACCATTTGCCAACACCAGAAATGGCAGGCCTGCCACTGGCACCCTGTGTTTTTTACAGATGAGAGCAGGTTCAACTTGAGCACATGACAGGGTCTGGAGAAGCTGTGGAGAACATTATGCTGCCTGTAACATCATTCAGCATCACCGTTTTGGTGGTGGGTCAGAGATGGTCTGGGGAGGCATGTCCATGGAGGGATGCATACACCTCTACAGGCTAGACAATGGCATCCTGACTGCCATCAGGTATCCGGATGAAATCCTTGGACCCATTGTCAGGCAGTGGGTCCTGGGTTCCTCCTGGTTCAAGGCAATCCCAAGCCTCATGTGAAGAGAGTATGCAGGCAGTTCCTGGAGGATGAAGGAATTGATACCATTGAATGGCACCCATGCTCGCCTAACCTAAATCCAATAGAACACCTCTGGGATATCATGTTTCAGTCAATGTGACGCCGTCAGGTTGCACCTCAGACCGTCCAGGAGCTCAGTGATGCCCTGGTCCAAATCTGAGAAGAAATACCCCAGGACACTATCCATCATCTCATTAGGAGTATGCCCAGAGGTTGTCAAGCATGCATACAAGTACGCGGGGGCCCACATTATGGCCAGGATGGCTGCCGACATCAGACCCAGCATCCTCAAGACCTTCCTTGGGGAGATGGAAGGAGACTATCAGGTACCTCACTGACAAGACTATCTTCTGCACCTTGTCCCTCGATAAAAAGTTTTTGAGCTCGTGTCCACCACATAGCCTAAAAAGGTTTTGACCTGCTCCGGCTCAAGAGAGGATTTCTCTATGCTTACTATCCAGCCTAGAGACTCCAGGGTGGTGATCACCCTCCCCGTGTCTGCCTTCACCTGGACAGCAGAGGGACCAAAGATTAGAAAATCGTCTAAATAGGGATTCAGGGATATCCCCTGAAGGTGCAGGAGTGCCACTGCTTCGGCTAGAATTTTTGTAAAAATCCATGGACTGGCCGCTAGTCCAAAAGGAAGAGCCCTGAACTGTCAGTGGACTGTTTCTTCCCCGATTACTATTACAAACCTTAAGTGTGAATGATGTTCCGGATGAATTGGGACATGCAAATATGCATCCTTGAGGTCCAGCATTGTCTCCTTTCTAAGGAGATTTTTGCATACTGAGTAAATACTCTACATCTTTTAATCTTTGTACACCAAGACTTTGTTCAGGTTTCTGAGGTTTATAATTAGGCGGTATTTTCCTGAAGGTTTGCAAACAAATATGTGGGAGTAAATTCCCTGGTATTGTCAGCTTTTGGGTACTGGTACTACCACCAATTGTTCCGCCAGCTCCTGACCTCCTTCCAAGAGAGCTTCCTTCTTCAAGGTGTCCTAAGAAAGGCAGGTTAGGGAGATCATTTGTGGGCCCTTGATCAGAACTCCAGGCGATAGCCATCTTGTACTAGTTGATGTAGGCAGTGTCTGAGAGTTTCTCCCACTGGGAGGCAAAATGTGACAGGCAGCCCCCTACACCGATCCTTACATCACTTGGTTTCTTTAGTGCTGGCACCTGGGGAGGAAAAAGCAAATTGCTCCTTTGCCTTTTCCTCCCACTGCCCCATTTCTTATTTGGTTCATTTTTGGCCCTTTGCTGGTTCTGCCCTGAGGGGCCACGAAAACAAATCTCATATTTTTCCTTCTTGGGTTTAACTTCTCAAAAAGGACATGGACAACACACTGTCCAATCCTGGGCCAAACAGCAGGGAGCCTTCAAAGAGGAGACCACATAGTTTACCTTTTCGAAGTTAAGTCACCTTCCCATTCTTCAACCCAGATGGCCCTTCTGGCCGAATCAATGAGTGCAACTGTTTTAGCTGAGGCTTTAAAGGCTGCGACCACAGCATCCGCAAGGTAGGCTACTGCCTTCCCCGTCACTGAGAGGGAATCTAACACTACATCTGACTTGGCCCGCTTCGACAGGTGTTTGGTCAGTCTTTCCATCTAAAAGTCTGTATTTTTAGCATCCCATGCCTTCCTTAGGAGGGATTCAGACCTTTGGTTCATCAAATCCTTAATGCTCCCTGAATCCTCAGAGAGATCAGACCTCGCATTATCGCAGCATTCAACCACGGAAGCTTAAATAATCTATCTTCCTCCTCCTCATAGGGGAACCTTCTTTTCCAAGTCTTAGGTCTGACCATTCTCAGGATCCTTCCACTCATGTAGGATTAAATCCTTTAGGGATTGGTGTAAGGGGAGCACCCTAGCCTGGGCCTTAACTAGGTCCCTATATATTTTGTCCTGCAAGGTCTCTCCGGGGGTTTCTGGGATTTCTTGTGTCAACCACCTGAAGGAGGCTCTCCAAGTCCTCCAGCAGAAAGAGGTGCCTGCGAGTTTTAATCTCACCTGCCTCACTATCCAGATTTAGGTCCACCTCCTCCCCTGAGCTGTGGTCTGATTTAGGCTGGAGGAAGCATCTGGGAAGACGGGCGGAATAAACTGGGGCTCCCACTGGAATTAAGGCTTTCCCATGAGGACGGCCCTTCCTTAGGGGGTAACCCTCGAAAAGACTGGATGGTGGCTACCATCTCCACTTGCATAGATGCTAGGAAATCTTTCATCCAGCCTGATCCTCTTTCCCTGCTAGCTTGTTAATGCATCTATAGTAAGATGGTTTATGATGGGAGCTAGCTTCTGCCCACAATAACCACATTTCCTAGAGTAGCTAGAGCCCACGGGTACAGAAGGCGGTCTATCAGGAGTCTCCTGGGTTCCGCTCGGGGATTCTTAGTCTCTCTCTTCCTATCCCTCTCTGGCTGCCGGGCTTCAACATATAGTTAACTGGGGGGGGATTACCAACCCGGTCTGACCTGACATGGTCCACTTGGGCCCCCTCTCCCCTCCTAGCACTCCTCCCTCAAGAAAGGCACTCACTGAGTCCCAACTTTGACTTGCCCGCAGTCACCAGAGCTACCATCCCCTCTTCCTTTTCCATGCGGTGGTTCAGCCCGGTCTCAGCCCAGGATGGCACACCTGGCATCTGCAGTCAGCCAACCCTGTGAGTCGCCCTGCTGTCCTCCTCATACCCTGGCGTCCCTCATTCCTCTTACGGGTCGAGTCGTGTTCATGGCCCCGCTCACATGGCTGGAAAATCCTGCTGATGCCAGAACAAGGCTCGGAGTGCAAGCCCTCTTTCCTTCAATCCAGTGAGCACTGGAACCATGTGGGGGAAGAGAAAGAGACAGCAACCGGGCGCCGTTTCAACACACTACAGTGATGGTCACACTCCCCTCAGACCGAAGTGCTGGTGCCAACTGGGGGCGACCTGTGAGAAGGAACGAGCCTGTAGGTTAGTTCAGCCCTCCCAGGTCTCCCTATGCCTGCCTCACAGGGGTACCATCCGACCCTCCCCAGTCTTCTGGTCACAAATACAACAAACGTTCCCTTGTAGGGAGAAACACAATCAATACCGGAGGGCGAGAAAGGGGATTTATAACAGCTGTAAATTGATTGCGTTTCCTATAGGGAGGCGCCTCTCATCTCTCGGGTGTGCTGTCCTGGAAGGCGAAGGAAAAATTGGTTCATGTATGGCCAGCATAAGTGACAGCAGGCATAGGTAGCTTGTATCAAGCTACCTGCCTATGACAAGGGAATCTGTCGTGCATAATAATACATTGCAATCCGGTCTGAAAATCTGCAAAACCGTGTTTAGGTCTTTTTCTATTTTTTTGAACCACTTGCCAACTGGGCACTTATACCCCCTTCATGCACAGGCCAATTTTCAGCTTTCACTTTGAATGACAATTGCGCGGTCATGCAACATTGTACCCATATAATATTTTTATCATTTTTTTCACACAAACAGAGCTTTCTTTTGGTGGTAATCGCCACTGGGTTTTTTATTTTTTGCACTATAAACAAAAAAAGAGCAAACAATTGGGGAAAAAAAAAAAGTTTCTTTGTTTCTATTATAAAATTTTGTAAACAGGTAATTTTTCTCCTTCACTGATGTGCGTTGAGGCTGCACTGACAGGCAGCACTGAGGAGGTGGCACAGATAGCACATATGATGCTGCACTGATGGTCACTGATTGGTGCCCTATAGTACCACCTATCATTAGGGCCCTGATCATCAGTGCCTATCTGCTCTGTGACAGCTGCCAGTTATCGGCAGTACTTTCCTCACGCTGTAACAGTGTGAGGAAACTGCTGCCGATAACCAGCAACTGTATTTACTCCGTGATCTGCTATGTCATTGGACACAGCTGATTACGTGGTAAAAGGTCGCTGTGATTGGCCTTTTACCTCATCACGTGATCAGCTGTGTCCGTAGGAGCTTTCTGGGAGGACATCATATGATGCCCTCCCAGAACTGGGTAACCATGCTGTAGCCGTCATTCAGCTATAGCGCGGTTGCCAAGTGGTAAAATTAAAATTTTCATCTCTGAGTCTGATATGTACCAGGTTCTATCATATATATATATATATATATATATATATATATATATATATATATATATACACACATATACATACATATACATACACACACATATACATTACACTGCTCAAAAAATTAAAGGAACATTTTTTAATCAGAGTATAGCATCAAGTCAATTAAACTCCTGGGATCTTGATCTGGTCAGTTAAGTAGCAGAGGGGATTGTTATTTCGTTTCAGATGATTTGGTGTTAATGAAATTAACAACAGCTGCACTAGATGGGCATCAATGAGACAACCCCCAAAACAGGAATGGTTTTACAGGTGGAGGCCACTGACGTTTTTTTCCCTACTCATCTTTTCTGACTGTTTTTCACTAGTTTTGCATTTGGCTAGGGTCAGTGTCACTACTGGTAGCATGAGGCGATACCTGGACCCTACAGAGGTTGCACAGGCAGCCCAACTCCTCCAGGATGGCACATCAATACGTGCCATTGCCCGAAGGTTTGCTGTGTCTCCCAGCACAGTCTCAAGAGCATGGAGGAGATTCCAGGAGACAGGCAGTTACTCTAGAAAAGCTGTACAGGGCCGTAGAAGGTCCTTAAACCATCAGCAGGCCCGGTATCTGCTCCTTTGTGCAAGGAGGAACAGGATGAGCACTGCCAGAGCCCTACAAAATGACCTCCAGCAGGCCACTGGTGTAAATGTCTCTGACCAATCAGAAACAGACTTCATGAAGGTGGCCTGAGGGCCAGACATCCTCTAGTGGGCCCTGTACTCACTTCCCAGCACCATAGAGCTCGATTTGCATCTGATATTGAACACCAGAATTGGCAGGTCTGCCACTGGTGTCCTGTACTTTTCAAAGATGAGAGCAGGTTCACCCTGAGCACGTGTGACAGACGTGAAAGGGTCTGGAGAAGCTGTGGAAAACGTTATGCTGGCTGTAACATCATTCAGCATGACATGTTTCAGTCCATCCAACGCCGCCAGGTTTCACCTCAGACTGTCCAGGAGCTCAGTGGTGCCCTGGTCCAGATCTGGGAGGAAATACCCCAGGACACCATCCGTCGTCTCATTAGAAGCATGCCCCGACATTGTCAGGCATGCATACAAGCACGTGGGGGCAATACAAACTACTGAGTACACATTTTGAGTTGCTGCAATGAAATTTCAGCAAAATGGACTAGCCTGCTGCATAATTTTTTCACTTCATTTGAGAACAAAAAAAAACACAATATTTTTTACTTTTTGCTGTTGAAATGTTATTTTTTTTTTACTGGACATGTTTATCATAAATTTACGCCAAAATGTATTCTGCTGCATGTCTTTGGTAAAAAAATCCCAGTACGTGTAAGTTAATTGGTTTACGTGAAAGTTGTAGCGTTTACAAATGGCGGTATAGATACTGGGATTTTTATTTTTACTAGCACTGGCGGTGATCAGTGACTTATAGAGGGACTGCGGCGGGCATTCTGACACTCGGGGGGGGGGGGGGGGGGACTGATTTGGTGTCACTGACATCCCCAATGACACCAATACAGTAATCAGTGTTAAGAAAAAAAAAAAAAAAAAAAAAAAAGGACACTGTACTAATGGCACTGGGCAGGGAAGGGCTAACATGAGGGTTGATCAAAGGGTTAACCATGTGCTGGGAGGCTGGGAGTGTTTTACTAGGGGCTGTGGTGTTTGTGCTTCACTGTAATCACACTGCTTTGCATGACTGTGCTGTGCACAGCCATACAAAG
The DNA here is from genome assembly GCF_062004578.1 of Staurois parvus. Taxonomy (NCBI): domain Eukaryota; kingdom Metazoa; phylum Chordata; class Amphibia; order Anura; family Ranidae; genus Staurois; species Staurois parvus. The sequence goes on from NW_028317808.1 coordinate 118,734, forward strand.
CAGTGTGCAAGAGCTGACAGGGAGGAGAACTGTTTTGTTTACAAACAGTTCTCCTCCCCATCAGAGATGCTCGGCAATCACCAGGCACTGGCGAGTAATCACCGGCTCGGACCCGGTGCTTGACAGCCACAGCCGCGAATGGCGGCGTGGATAGGGAGCGCGCACCCCCCACCTGGAAATGTAAAATCACGTATATACGGGATTTTGCGCACCCGTGTCGCCCTGTAGCAGTATATCTGCTATAGGGCAGTTGGGAAGCGGTTAATCCAGGCATTTGATAGTTTGACAGTTTGATTGAGAGCACAAGCAAAATGTGACCGGTCTCATTCCCAGCATGTAACATTTTCTTTTAAACCAAAGGCTCCATGCACACCAGCTTATTTTTAAGCTCTTAGCAGCTAGTTATGAGCGTTTTTTTTCTCCCCTAGAAGCAAATAGTGTTATTCTATGTGTCCATGCGCACTACAGCAGGCTAGAAGCGTTTTTCAAGTTTCAGCTTTTAGCAGCAAAGAAAAAAAAAAAAAAAAAAACAGCTTTTTTTTGCATTTTTGGAAGCGATTTGCCAGCAAAAAAAAAACCCGCTGAACTCTCCTAAAAGTTTTTCCTACATGCACTGTAAAAATGCTAATGCTGCTAAACATTTTTTTAAAACGCAACTTAAAAAAACAAAACAAAAAAAAAAAAAAACACGCTTGTGCATTGCACCTTAAGGCTCCATTCACAAATAGGTGTTTTGAATCACGAGTGGAATCACCATGATTCCCTCCCCACGATTTCAAAACACGCTGTTAAAAATGTCCAAATGGCACATCGTGTTCAGGTACCACTCACTTCAGTAACATCTAAAAACGTGGGGCGATTCTGCCACGATTGTCACGCAAACCAAATTGCATGTCACCCAAAAGAAGTTCCAGAACTACTTTTGGGTGACACACACACACTGAACAACAGTCGCGGAAGAATTGCCCCACATTTTTAGGTACCATTGAAATGAATGTCACCTGAAGACGCTTGACATTTGAAAATCGCGATTCTGCTTTTCAAAATGCTTATATGTGAATGGCGCCTAAACTCATAGCTTTAGTTCTGCTTCAGTGCCCGTTCAGTTCTGCTTTAGTACCCAATCACGCAATAGCAGAGAGCTGTGTTTTTTGCATAAGAAAAGAAAAAAAAAAAAAAAACTCTCTGCAAGGGCACACAGAAAAGAATGTTTTTCTATGTGCCCCGTTTACACTTCCTGCAGCCTGTCACCTGCGAGGCAGAAATCTGCAAGATTTCCTCATCCTCCTGCTGGCAGCTGCGATCACTACTTCTAATGTTTTTCTCTGAAAAAATATCATTTACCCTAGGTTCACATCTGTGCAGGTGGTGCCGCTGTGGATCCGCACGAAAATCCATGTAGCTGCACCACCCACACAGAGAAATGCGTACCTGTGGGCGAATGCCATTAGTTCTAATGGCACGCCGCCCGCACTGGGAAACACAACCGTACTGGCAACCGAGGTTCCCGTGTGGGCTGCGTTTTCCAAGGAAGTGCAGGGACTTATTCCCTGCATGTCATGGGCACAGGAGTCCATTCAAATGAATGGGTTCTGGTGCTCGTGCAAAATGCGACCCGCATGGCCGCATATATTTGAACCAGGGGTTAGGCCACTTTAAGTGGTTGTAAAGGCTCATTCTATGAATAAAGGTAAAAAAACCTTCTGTGTACAGCAGTGCCCCCAACCCCCTCAATACTTACCTAAGCCCCATTGCGATTCATCAGCGTACACGGCAGCCTCGGCTGTCCCGGGTCTCTACCTCCTTGTTGGCTGAGACAGCAAGCCTGTCAATCACAGCCAGTCAAGCCAGTTAGGAGAGAGACGGAGCGGGGTCAAGCTGCAGCTCCGTGTGTGAAGCTGCTTGCTATTGGGGCACCCAACAGAAAGGAGGAGCCAGGAGCGCCAGCAGGGGACCTGAGAAGAGGAGGATCTGGGCTACTCTGTGCAAAAGCACTACACAGAACAGGTAAGTATAACGATTGCTATTTAAACGCTTTCCCGCTGCCCTAAAGCAGATATACTGCTACAGGGTGGCAAGGGTGCGCAAAATCCCATATATATACACACGATTTTTCATTTCTGGGTAGGGGGCGCGCACGAGCCCTACCCGCGCCGCCATTCGCAGCTGCGGCAGTCAATCACTGGGTCCTGGCTGGTGATCACCAGCTGGTGCCCAGTGATTACTGAGCATCTCCAACAGGGAGGAGGACTGTTTTGTTTACTAACAGTTCTCCTCCCTGTCAGCTCAGGCACACATGCTTTGGATGGCTGTACACAGCACAGCCATCTAAAGTAGTGTGTTTACAGGGAAGAACAGGGACACAGCCCCCTAGTAAAACACTCCCTGAACACAGTTAACCCTTTGATCTCATGTTAACCCCTTCCTACCCAGTGGCATTAGTACAGTGTCAATGCTTTTATTTAGCACTGATCACTGTATTGGTGTCACCGAGGATGTCAGTGACACCAAGTCAGTTCCCCCCAGTGTCAGAATGTCCGACACAGTCCTGCTATAAGTCGCTGATCGCCGCCATTGCTAGTTAAAAAAAACAATTCCTGTATCTATACCGCCATTTGTAAACGCTATAACTTTCACATAAACCAATTAATTTACACGTATTGGGATTTTTGTTTAGCAAAGACATGTAGCAGAATACATTTTGGCCTAAATTTATGACAAAATTAGATTAAAATTTTTTTACTGGACATGTTTAATAGCAAAAACGTAAAAAATATTGTTTTTGTTTCTTCAAAATTGTTTATTTATTTTTTTTTTTTAATAGTGCGAAAAATAAAAACTGCACGGGCGACCAAACACCACCGAAAGAAAGCTCAATTTGTGGGGAAAAAAGGACGTAAATTTCAGTTGGGTGCAGCATTGCATGACCGTGCAATCGTCAGTTAAAGTAGGGAAGGCAAGTGGTTAAAAAAAATAAAATAATAATAAAAAAGAACCTTTTTTATTATTATTATTATACAGGGTTTATATAGAGCCAACAGTTTGTGCAGCGATTTCCAAAATAAAGGTAGACATTCACCTTAGAGTGTACACCCCTTGAGGGTCAGGGACTGATGTGAATGTACAATATATATGTAAAGCGCTGTGTAAATTGACAGCACTATATAAGTACCTGAAATAAATAAATTATAGTTACAATACAATTTGGTACAAGAGGAAACAGAGGGCTCTGCTCATTAGAGCTTACAATCTAGTATTTTATTATCGCTTTAAGGTTTTTTCCCTTCATGCAGAATGGATGCATACATTAAGGCAAAAAAAAAAGTGTGTAGCAGCCCCCCTCCCCATTTTTACCTGAGCCCCCTCTGAGTGATGTTCACAATAGCCTCGGCTGTATGGGGACTCTCTCCCCAAACTGGCTGAGAGCCCACTGGATGTCACAGTCAATGAGCCAATGAGGAGAGAGCCAGGGGGAGGGGGACCTGGGAGAGCAGCAGCTCTATGTGACTTATGGAAGCATAGAGCAGTGGCTCGGGAGTGAGCCCGCACACAGCTTTCTCTGGGGGCATGGGGGGTGGATGCCAGAGTGCTGGCAAGGGACCTGAAAAGAATAGGGGGCAGCCATGTGCAAAACTACTGCACAGAACAAGTATGACATGTTATTTATTTTTTTTATCTGCAACGCATTAGTATCACTTTAAGCTGGCTGTACATGATACAATTTTTCTATTCCTTTAGATTCACCTTCAACTATGCTGTGCAAGGGCCTGTCTGATTGCATACAAATTGGAAGTGTTTAGGTTTGATCTCACAATATATGGTCTTGGTAAATCCAAAGGAAAGAATTGTACAAGAAAATTGTATAATGTATGGCCAGCCTTACATTATAAACATCAGATGATGATAACCCAATGATAATCCAGCACTATATACCCCCCTATAATGTAATCTCCTAAACAGGTGCATCCCTAGGCAGGCGCGGGGGGTGTGTGCCGCAACGGGTGACCCCGGACCTGCTCCACGAAAAGGTAAATTTTAAAGCAAGCCAATGATCCCTGCAGGATGGATGGGATCTGCAGATTGAGTTTAATGGATCGGAGTCTAATCCATTATCCTCCCCAATCCACAGATCTGATCCATCCTGCAGGGATCGTCGGCTTGCAACCTATACGGGGTTAACTGATCTCTCCACGAAAGGTAAGTTTTAAAGCAAGCCGAAGATCCCCGCAGGATGGATGGGATCTGTAGATTGAGCATAATAGATCGGAGTCCAATCCATTATCCTCCCAATCCGCAGATCCATCTTGCGAGGATCGTCGGCTTGCTTTAAAAAAACCTACCTTTCCTGGAGAGATCAGTTAACCCCGTATAGGTTGCAAGCTGACGCTCCCTGCAGGATGGATCGGATCTGTGGATTGGGGAGGATAATGGATCAGACTCCAATCCATTATGCCTAATCTGCAGATCCCATCCATCCTGCGGGGATCATCGGAGAGGGTGTCACCAAGTGTTCTGGCACTGGGCGACAACAACCCTAGGGATGCGAATGAAACACACACAGTGATGGGTATGTATATTTCAGGGGATCACATTATGGGGGGGTGTAACATCCTGACCAATAAGGGGCAAGCATTCCTGCACACCTGTGCATCCCCACCACACCCAGTCATCCATCTGCCTGTCTAATCACCAGATCCCGAACCCCAGACAAGGATTTCATCAGATGAACATGACAAGGACATTCCTGACAGAACATGAAGCCGTTGTACGAACGCCAACACACAGGTCCAGGCCGTATGTACTCACCGGTACGTCAGCGCCTCCTCTCTCACCTACACAGGATCAAAAGGCCCTTCTCCGCCTGTCGCCGCCGTGGTCCCGGAGCCTGTAGTGACGTGCCGGCAGGGAGAAGGCTGTGCTCCAATCCCCGCCGCCCCTCTCTTCCCGTATCGGTTTCGTTTCTCCGCTCTCTCAGCCGCAACTGATCCACTTCACTTTCGTCTTCCCACTCCCGTCTCCGCCTCTTCGCCAGGACACGCCCACCACTGGCGTGCCACCATGGCACCGCCCTGTCCTCACAGCATGCCATGGGATGGCTTTTGGTCCCTTGTGTTTAGAGGAAATGTAATAGTCCCCTCACACATCAGCAGTGTAATAGAAATACAAGCAATCTTTCCTTTTCACAATCAGTTTTTTTTAAAAAAAAACCCTTTCATGTTGTGAGTTCTGCCTAATGGCATCTCTTCCCACAATTTCCTGGATTCCCAGCATGCTTTGCAGCTTCTCTGCGGTTTCCTTTCAGTTCCTAAAGCTGGCCATGTATGGATCAAAATTGGGCTAGTTCAACAAATAGCAGCCACATTTCAATCCATGTATGGACCAATAGAGATTTCATGAAGTGGCTTGTTGGTAAATCTTCCAATCCACTGCAAGGCTGCTCAGTGTACTCTGACAGCTGGGGCGTCCTGCTGTCAGAATACTATGACATCGCAAGGAGATTTCCGGCACCCATATCAAATGTGGGGGAGTCCGTTCAGTTTTTTTTTTTTTGTTCTGGCTGAATAATAAAAAGTACAAGCAGAAATCTCCCTCAGTGAATCCTGTGCGTTTCCTGCACTGCATTGCAATTAAATCGAGTTCATGCGGTCTGGTGTGGGTGTCAATAATAAATTAATGACACCTCTGAAACAGATTGCAAAACAATGCGATTGGCAGAAATCACATCACGTGGATTAGAACACCCATGCGATGCGAATCAGGCGCAGATTTAACCATTTGCCGCCCGCCCTATGGCCGAATGGCGGCTGGCAAATGTCATCAGCGTTCCGGGTGGACGCCAGATGCGCAGATTGCGCTCCTGCAGAGCCGCGCAGCGGTGCGATCTGTCACCGGCCGTGTACCTCGGACACGGCCAATAACAGATCTGAGTATCGGCCCCTGTTGCTGGTACCATGTGACCTGCTGTGACCAATCACAGCAGGTCACATGACAGTTGTATACAATGAATGGCTTCATTCATGCCATCCATTGTATACTAGTGTCTAGCTGTGAATGGTCACAGCTAATCACATGCACATGTCATGTGATTAGCGGTGGCCAAATCACAGCTAAGCACAAAAAAAAAAAACCCTGAATGAATCGGTCATTCATGTAAATGCTTGCCCATAGCAAAGTAATTCTTTGCTATGAGCAAATTGTGTAAAAAAAAAAAATACTGATCACTTCCCAAAGTAGTACAATGTTACTATGGTAACATTGTACTACTTTGGCCATAGTGAAATATGAAAAAAAATCTTAAAAAAAAGAATATATATATATATATATTTTTTTTTTTCATACTGTCACTAGTCAGTGTCCCTGTTCACCGCCATGCCAGTTATATGATGACGCTGTACTGCACTGGTGACAATATGTAAAAGAAAAACAGTGAAACTAATTTTTTTAATTTTTGTTATTTTCCGAAAAATTATGCCAAAAAAAATACAACTTCAAAAAACTCGCCATTCCTCTTATGAAGTACGTCGGACTGTCTACTCTGCAAAAACGGGTCATTTGGGAGATATCTGTACTGTTCTGACATTCTTGGACCTCAAGAAATTAGATTGACTTCAGGATTGATCAATTTTCAGATGTATACCATAGTTTGTGAACTCTATAACTTTCCTATAAACTAAATAATACATCCTAATTTGGGTTATTTTCACCAAAGACATGTAGCAGAATACATCTCGGCCTAAATTTATGAAGAACAATTATTTATTTGCAAACTTTTATAACAGAAACAAAGAAAAACATGTTTTTTTCTTCAAAATTTTTGGTCTTTTTTAGTTAATTTAGCAAAAAATGAAAACCCCGGCGGTGATTAAATACCACCAAAAGAAAGCTCTAGTTGTGTGAAGAAAATTATAAAATTTTAATTTGGATACAATGTTGTATGACCGCGGAATTGTCATTCAAAATGTGAGAGCGCTGAAACCTGAAAACTGGCCTGGGCAGGAAGGTGTAAAATTGCCCGGTATTGAATTGGTTAAAAAAGGGTCCTGCACCTTTTTGGTGCAGACGCGATGCGATTTGTGCCATACAATCGCACAGCATAGACATTTTCATGTAATTCACCCAAGAATGCAGTGCAATTCCTGTGTGATTACATGCAGTGTCCTGCACCGTATAGTGTGAACCCGGGCTCAAGGTCCTACAAGCCAATATCCAACAGACAGAAAAATGGCTGAAAACATTATTACAGCAAAGATCCATTTCCCCCCCCAAAAAAATTAGCAGCTACAAATCCTGTAGCTGCTGACTGTTAATATACCGTATATACTCGTGTATAAGCCGAGTTTTTCAGCACATTTTTTGTGCTGAAAAACGACCCCCTTGGCTTATACTCGAGTCAACGTCTGCAGATGACATGCCGTCCCTGTCATCTGGACACACCCCCGGGATCAATCCTCGCCGGTGATTGGCCGCCGGAACTGTAGCTCAGGAGAGGCACACAGGCGCCCAATCACCAGCGAGGAGGTGGAGCTTGGAGAGGAGGAGCCGAACGGCACCGCGAAGATCGAGCGAGTGAAGAGGAGGAGAGCGGCCGGAGAAGGAAGACATCTGACCGGTAAGTGTGTACCATGGGAGAGGGAGGGAGCGAGTGAGCCCAGCCTGGAGCAGGGGTCACCAACGATGGGGCACTATTCCTCCCCCCACTGACACCAACGATGGGGCACTATTCCTCCCACACTGACACCAATGATGGGGCACTATTCCTCCCACACTGACACCAATGATGGGGCACTATTCCTCCCCCCACTGACACCAACGATGGGGCACTATTCCTCCCCCCACTGACACCAACGATGGGGCACTATTCCTCCCCCCACTGACACCAATGATGGGGCACTATTCCTCCCACACTGACACCAATGATGGGGCACTATTCCTCCCCCCACTGACACCAACGATGGGGCACTATTCCTCCCCCCACTGACACCAACGATGGTGCACTATTCCTCCCCCCTCGGCTTATACTCGAGTCAATAGTTTTTCCCAGTTTTTTGTGGTAAAAATAGGTACCTCGGCTTATATTCGGGTCGGCTTATACTCGAGTATATGCGGTAAGGACTCTTACCTGTCCAGGGCTCCTGCAATGTCCTCACCCGAGCCATTTCTTCAATCAGCTTGGGGAGCAGCTGCCGGCATCCTAAAGAGAACTGCCAATGCAGGTCAGGGGCTCCTGTGAATAAAAACAAACTATGGGCATTTGCTAAAACTGGAGCACTCAGAATCTGGTGCAGCTGTGCACAGTAGTCCATCAGCATCTAACTTCAGCTTGTTCAATGAAGTGGTGCCAATAAAACCTGGAAGCCAATTGGTTCTATGCAGTGTTGCACCAGATTTTGCACGTTACAGTTTTAGTAAATAACCCCCTATGTGTCTCTGACTAAAGAAGAATAATGTACTTGTATAGGCCATTTACGTACCTATTGAACATAGCTTCCAAATGCCACTGATTTTGAGGGACTGTCCCTCATTTGGAACAAAGTCCCTCTGTCCCTCCTTCCTCCTCATTTGTTCCTCATTTTGGTCTGATCTATATAGTTGTATACAGGGCTTTTTTTCAGTGGGAAGGCGGGGGAACGCAGTTCAGGCACCTCCAGTACTGAATGTATGTAATGGCCAGGGGTGCTGGAGGGTCTATTGATGCTGGCTGCTGGGGTATCTATTGTCACTGGGGTGGGGGGGGGTCTGTTGTTGGTGGGTTTTCTTATGCTGCTGGGAGGTATCTACTGTTGAGGGATGGGTCTATTGACGCTGACTGCTGGAGAATCTATTGTTATTGGGGGGTCCTTGTTGCTGGGGTGGAGCTATTGTTTCTGGGAGGTATTTTGTTGCAGGGGGTTCTATCTTTGCTGGGGGAGCTATTGTTGCTGCGGGGGGTGTCCTTGTTGCTGGGGTGGAGCTATTGTTTCTGGGGGGTATTTTGTTGCAGGGGGGTTCTATGTTTGCTGGGGGATCTATTTTTGCTGGGGAGTCATTGTTGCTGGGGTGGAGCTATTGTTTCTGGGAGGTATTTTGTTGCAGGGGGTTCTATCGTTACTGGGGGAGCTATTGTTGCTGGGGGGGTGTCCTTGTTGCTGGGGTGGAGCTATTGTTCCTGGGGGGTATTTTGTTGCAGGGGGGTTCTATGTTTGCTGGGGGATCTATTTTTGCTGGGGAGTCATTGTTGCTGGGGTGGAGCTATTTTTTTCTGGGGGTATTTTGTTGCAGGGGGGTTCTATCTGTGTGGGATTTATTGTTGCTGGGGGTGGTTTAACCACTTGCTCTCCTGAGGATTTACCCCCCTTCCTGACCAGGCCATTTTGTGCGTTACAGCGCTGCATTAATTTAACTGACAATTGCATGGTCATGCAATACTGCACCCAAATGAAATTTACGTCCTTTTTTCCCATAAATTATTAATATAATACAGGATGTATATAGTGCCAGCAGTTTGCGCAGCACTTTACAATATACAAGAGAGAGAGTACAATTACAATACATTTCAGTACAGAAGGAATAGGAGGGCACTGCTAGAGGAGCTTACAATCTAAAGGAAGGGGGAGGTGATATAAAAGTTGATAGCTGCGGGGGATGATCTGGTGGAGGTGATTCAAGTACAGTTCTTAGGTGGAGGTGGGGTAGGCTTCCCTGAATAAGTGAGTTTTCAAAGATCGCCTAAAGGCAGACAGGGTGGGGGCTGACTGGACATACTGTGGTAGGGAGTTCCAGAGGATGGGAGAGGCTCTAGAGAAATCCTGGAGGCGAGCGTGGGAGGAGGTGACAAGGGAGCTAGAGAGGAATATGTCTTGGGAGGAGCGGAGCAGGCAATTTGGGCGATATCTGTGGATGAGGTTGGTGCTGTAGCTAGGGGCAATGTTGTGGATGGCTTTGTAAGCTGTGATTAGTATTTTGAATTTTATATGTTGGGTTAGTGGAAGCCAATGAAGGGATTGGCAGAGAGGGGCAGCAGTCGCTGATCGGCTGGTAAGGTGTATGAGTCTAGCAGCAGCATTCATAATAGACTGAAGGGGGGATAGCCTGTGTAACGGTAGACCGGTGAGGAGGGAGTTGCAGTAATCAAGGATAAAACCAAGGCATGGGCAAGTTGTTTTGTGGTGTCATTGGTCAGAAAGAGGCGGATTTTGGAAATGTTCCAGAGGTTGAGGCGGCAGATTTTAGCCAGTGACTGGATGTGGGGCCCAAAGGAAAGGTCAGAGTCTAGGATTATGCCTAGCACCCTGCCGTGAGGGGAATGACCAATGGTTGTGCTGTTGATCTTAATAGTAAAGTCATGAGTGGGGGATCGAGGAGGAGGAAATATTACAAGCTTGGTTTTGGAAAGATTGAGTGGTGTGACATCCATGCTGATATGTCGCTTAGTAGATTTGTGATACGTGAGGAGATTGAGGGGTGGACTGGGGAGTGAAGAGATAGAGCTGGGTGTCATGAGCATAGAGGCGGTATTAAAAGCCATGTGAGGTTATCAATTGACCCAGGGAGAAGGTGTACTGTAAGGGACCGCCTGGCGGTACCACTAGCACTCCACTGAGTAGGCGTCCCCAGCGCACGGAGTCTAAGTCCCAGGGTGCTTGTTCACCAGGGCCCCTGATGGTGGGGATGGACTTGGAGCCCCCTGAGACCAGGTCGTGGCTACTGGGTGCGTCCGTCAGTGGTAGTGGTATGCGCCAAGGGCTCCCACGGGGAAGAGTCTGATATGAGGAGGTCAGCAGACCCCGCTGCACGGAATGGATGGATGGATGAGCAAGGTCAGACGGGCCGGGTCGGTAACAGAGAGGACGGCAAGGTACAAGGCAGCGGGCATAGAATAGTCGGGTCACACGCCAGGTCAGCAACAGCAGGTCAAATCCAATAGGGGGCATTCAGGAGAGAGGTCAGGCAAAGCAAGGGTCTGGGCAGGAGAAATACAGCAAGGTCAGGTACAATCCGGGTCAGCAACTTACAATACACAGGTTCACGGATACAGGATACAGGTAAGACCAGAAGGCACTGAATGACAGCTCAGGGTCATTTAAATATCCCGCCCTGCGCTGCCATTGGTGCCCAGCGGGCGGCCGCGGCTTCTACTGCGCATGCGCGAACTCGAACGCCGCGGCCGGCCCGGACCCAGTGCTCGAGTCCCTGCACAGGGCGGCATACTGCGCCTGCGCCGGGACCATCGCGGCGGGGATCGAGGGGATCCCTGACATTGCCCCCTCCCTACGGGCAACCTCCGGATGCCCACCCGATCTCTCCACCACGGGGGATCGCGAAAGAACCTCCGGACAAGTCTAGGTGCATGGACATTCTGGGCTGGTTCCCAGGAATTGTCCTCAGGGCCATAGCCCTTCCATTTGATTAGGAATTGGGCCTGGCCCCCCCTCCTTCGGCACTTCAGGATTGATTCCACCTCAAATTCCTCCTCAGCCTCGACCGTTATGGCTTCCGGGGGTCTAGATTCTCGGTCAGGGAAGGCATCTGGGATTACTGGCTTCAGCAGAGACACATGGAAGACTGGGTGGATTTTGAGTGTGTCAGGAAGGACGAGTTCGTAGGCCGCTTCGTTGACCATCCGTTTAATGCAGAAGGGGCCTATAAACTTGGGTCCCAATTTCTTCGACGGACAAAGCATCTTTAAATTGGACGTCGCTAGCCAAACCTTCTCCCCAGGCCGCAACACAAGATCTCCCCTCCGTTTCCTGTTGAATGCCTTCCTGTAGTCTTCCTGGGCCCGACTGATGGCCTCTTGAAGCTTCTTATTGTTCGTGGAGAAAAACGTTACTACGTCTTGCGATGCTGGTACTGGGCATTCCGGGACCAAATCCGGGAGGAAGACAGGGTGAAACCCATAGTTGGCAAAGAACGGGGACTGGCCCGTCGCTGAGTGACGGGCATTGTTGTATGCGAATTCCGCTAGGGGGAGAAGTGGCATCCAGTCATCTTGAGTAAATGAAGTGTAGCATCTCAAGTATTGCTCCAGGGTCTGATTGGTCCTTTCGGTTTGACCGTTAGTTTGAGGGTGGAATGCAGAGGAAAGGGACAATTTGATGTCCAGGACTTTGCACAGTGCCCTCCAAAATCTCGACGTGAACTGGACCCCTCGGTCTGAGACAATGTCTTCGGGGACCCCATGCAGCCTTACTACCTCACGAATGAAAACTCGCGCAGTCTCGGCTGCCGAGGGGGTTTTCTTCAACGGGATGAAGTGGGCCATCTTGGACAAGCGGTCTACGACCACCAGGACTGCTGTGTGGTCTAGTGATGGCGGAAGCTCGACTATAAAGTCTAACGATATCTTTTGCCAAGGCCGTTCAGGAATCGGTAAGGGTCGCAGCAGACCCCAAACTTTGTTTCTGGAAGGCTTATTCTTTTGGTAGGTGATACAGGACCTTACATAGCCCTTACAATCTTTAGCCATGTCCGGCCACCAGAAGGAGCGTCGGAGAAGTTCCAGGGTCTTTTCTGGGCCAAAGTGCCCCGCCATCGGGTGGTCATGGCAATGGCCCAAGACCATGGTTCGGGCTTCCTCCGGCACCACAATCCGATCTTCCCTCCATAGGAGTCCCCCCTTGTTCTGGAGGAGCCCTCCGGCTGAGGTAGAGACGGTTGTGGATGCCTCCATTATCTTGGAACGAAGGTCCGACTGAAGGGCCAAGAAGTTTCCCGAGGACAAGATGGTGTCGGGTACTGGGGTCTCCTTGGCGTCCTCGTACATACGTGATAACGCATCTGGCTTAGTGTTCTTTGATCCAGGCCGGTACGTAATGTGGAAGTTGAATCTAGAAAAGAATAGTGCCCATCTTGCCTGTCGCGGGCGTAAACGCTTGGCGGTTCTCAGATATTCTAGGTTTTTGTGATCAGTAAAAATTAAGATGGGGTGCATAGCACCTTCCAGCAGGTACCTCCATTCCTCTAATGCCGTTTTGATCGCCAGTAGCTCTCGATCACCGATATCATAATTCTTCTCTGCTGGGGTAAGCTTCCGTGAGAAGAAAGCTACAGGATGGAGCAATTCCTTGGTGCCCTTCCGCTGGGAGAGAATGGAACCTACCGCATTCTCCGATGCATCCACTTCCAGGATGTAGGGCAGGGCGGCGTCTGGGTGACCCAAAATGGGTGCCGAGGTGAACAACTTCTTCAAGGCTTCAAAAGCTTTCTGAGCTTCAGTTGTCCATCTGAACCGGGTTCCCAGCTTGGTTAGCTGAGTAATGGGGGAGACCAGACCCGAGAAGTTCTTGATGAACTTTCGGTAAAAATTTGCAAAACCAATAAACCGTTGGACGCCTTTCCTGTCCGTGGGTTCAGGCCAATCCAGTATTGCAGCGACTTTCTGGGGATCCATCGCGACCCCCACGGTGGAGATGATCAGGCCCAAGAAAGTAATGCTGGATTGTTCGAAACAACATTTCTCTGCCTTGGCGTACAACCCATGCTGCCGCAATCGCCCCAATACCCTCGCTACATGTATTCTGTGTTCCCCCAAGGAAGGGGAGAAAATCAAAATGTCGTCTAGATAGACGATAACAAAGACATTCAGGAAGTCCCTAAAAATGTCATTCACAAAGTGTTGAAACGTGGCCGGAGCATTACACAACCCGAACGGCATGACCAAATATTCAAAATGGCCGAAGCGGGTGCGGAAGGCCGTCTTCCACTCGTCCCCCTCCCTTATGCGAACCAAGTTGTATGCTCCCCTCAAATCCAGCTTTGTAAAAACCACTGCTGTTTTTAAACTTTGGAACAATTCTGGTACTAACGGCAGTGGGTAACGGTTCTTTATCGTGACCCTGTTCAACTCCCTGTAATCGATACACGGCCTCAAGGTTTTGTCCTTTTTTTCAACAAAGAAAATTCCCGCCCCCGCCGGTGAAGTGGAGGGGCGGATGAACCCCTTCTGGAGGCTGTCCTCGATATATTCCTTCAGGGCTCCCAATTCGAGCTCTGAAAGGGGGAAGATTCGCCCAAAAGGAATTTCTGAACCGGGTAACAGGTCAACGGGACAGTCATAAGGGCGGTGGGGGGGTAGAGTATCAGCTCCCTGCTTGCTGAACACATCTAGAAACTCATGGTAGGCTGCCGGGATTACCTGTTTTAATTCAGCTTCCCCCTCAGAGCACAGGAGGATTTGGGGGACCCCCGGGCCCGAAGTGCGGCAGTATACCCGACAGTATGGAGAAGGGAACGAAATTACTCCGGTCTCCCAGTCAATTTGGGGGTTATGGGCCCGTAACCATGGGAGCCCCAAAATGACTGGGAAGAGGGGTGAAGCTATAGCATCCAGGCGGAGCAGTTCCTGGTGCTGGCCGTCAATGACAGTGGCGATGGAGGGGGTTTCCTGGTTCACCACCCCTGATTTTATCCGGGAACCGTGAGCCAAATAAATATTGAACCCCTTCTGTTTCAATTGGAGAGGAATACCCTGCTGGTGAGCAAACTTAATGTCCAGGAAGCAGCTGCATGCCCCCGAATCAACTATGGCCGACATTTCCACGGTCCTTTCCGGAAGCTGAAAGGAAAGGGGCACCACTAAGTATTGGGATGGACTAACATTGCCAATGGACAAGGAAGAAGAGGTGCACTTACTCAGTTTCTGCGGGCAGGATCGTACCATATGACCAGCTTCGCCACAGTAGAGGCACAGGTTCTGGGATCGTCTGCGCTGATGTTCCTCTGGAGATAGTTTAGGCCGCGCCAGGCCGAGTTGCATAGGTTCAGGGATATCTCCAGGTGGCCGGTTCTGGATGTTTGGCCTAGGTGCTTGACTGGGCCCTTGAAATGGCCCCCAGGGATTTCCATGACCCTGGCCGGACCTCTCAAACCTGCGTTCCCGCAGTCTACGGTCAATCTTAATAGTCAGTGCAATTAAGTCCTCTAAAGTCTCAGGCACCTCCACCCGGGCGAGCTCATCTTTCAGGCCTTCTGATAGGCCTATACGGAACTGATGCAGGAGAGCAAACTCGTTCCAACGTGTGTCCCCCATCCAGCGCCTAAATTCAGACGCGTACTCCTCCGCCGCTCGGCGGCCTTGCCGGAGCGTGTACAAAGTAGCTTCAGCAGAAGCTGCCCGCTGTGGGTCATCGTATAGGATGGCCATTGCGTCAAAAAAAAAGTCAACCGAGCTAAGGTGAGGGTCATTTTTTCCCCGCAGTCGGTGGGCCCAGTCTTGGGGTTCACCCTGCAGGAGGGAGATGACGAACCCCACCTTCACGGATTCAGTCACAAAGGTTCGTGGTTGCAACTCAAAATAGAGGAGACAGGACTCACGGAATGACCTGAAGCGTGTGCGGTCCCCGTGAAACCGTTCCGGTAGGGGTACTCGGGGTTCGGCCGCCGGGAGTGGGGCGGATGCCCCAGAAACCGGTACAGGGGCTGCTACGGCCGGGGGTGCGGGGACCGCGGCCTGTGGGGCAGAAACGGATATAGTGCAGGTCTGGAAGTGATTCTCAATCTGCTGACATCTGTCCTGCAGGGCCGATACGGCCTGCGTCAAGTTAGACAGGTGCCTGCAGATCTCCTCAAGCGGCGAGGGCCCTCCTCTAGACTCAGTCATGGCCTTCTGGTACTGTAAGGGACCGCCTGGCGGTACCACTAGCACTCCACTGAGTAGGCGTCCCCAGCGCACGGAGTCTAAGTCCCAGGGTGCTTGTTCACCAGGGCCCCTGATGGTGGGGATGGACTTGGAGCCCCCTGAGACCAGGTCGTGGCTACTGGGTGCGTCCGTCAGTGGTAGTGGTATGCGCCAAGGGCTCCCACGGGGAAGAGTCTGATATGAGGAGGTCAGCAGACCCCGCTGCACGGAATGGATGGATGGATGAGCAAGGTCAGACGGGCCGGGTCGGTAACAGAGAGGACGGCAAGGTACAAGGCAGCGGGCATAGAATAGTCGGGTCACACGCCAGGTCAGCAACAGCAGGTCAAATCCAATAGGGGGCATTCAGGAGAGAGGTCAGGCAAAGCAAGGGTCTGGGCAGGAGAAATACAGCAAGGTCAGGTACAATCCGGGTCAGCAACTTACAATACACAGGTTCACGGATACAGGATACAGGTAAGACCAGAAGGCACTGAATGACAGCTCAGGGTCATTTAAATATCCCGCCCTGCGCTGCCATTGGTGCCCAGCGGGCGGCCGCGGCTTCTACTGCGCATGCGCGAACTCGAACGCCGCGGCCGGCCCGGACCCAGTGCTCGAGTCCCTGCACAGGGCGGCATACTGCGCCGGGACCATCGCGGCGGGGATCGAGGGGATCCCTGACATTGCCCCCTCCCTACGGGCAACCTCCGGATGCCCACCCGATCTCTCCACCACGGGGGATCGCGAAAGAACCTCCGGACAAGTCTAGGTGCATGGACATTCTGGGCTGGTTCCCAGGAATTGTCCTCAGGGCCATAGCCCTTCCATTTGATTAGGAATTGGGCCTGGCCCCCCCTCCTTCGGCACTTCAGGATTGATTCCACCTCAAATTCCTCCTCAGCCTCGACCGTTATGGCTTCCGGGGGTCTAGATTCTCGGTCAGGGAAGGCATCTGGGATTACTGGCTTCAGCAGAGACACATGGAAGACTGGGTGGATTTTGAGTGTGTCAGGAAGGACGAGTTCGTAGGCCGCTTCGTTGACCATCCGTTTAATGCAGAAGGGGCCTATAAACTTGGGTCCCAATTTCTTCGACGGACAAAGCATCTTTAAATTGGACGTCGCTAGCCAAACCTTCTCCCCAGGCCGCAACACAAGATCTCCCCTCCGTTTCCTGTTGAATGCCTTCCTGTAGTCTTCCTGGGCCCGACTGATGGCCTCTTGAAGCTTCTTATTGTTCGTGGAGAAAAACGTTACTACGTCTTGCGATGCTGGTACTGGGCATTCCGGGACCAAATCCGGGAGGAAGACAGGGTGAAACCCATAGTTGGCAAAGAACGGGGACTGGCCCGTCGCTGAGTGACGGGCATTGTTGTATGCGAATTCCGCTAGGGGGAGAAGTGGCATCCAGTCATCTTGAGTAAATGAAGTGTAGCATCTCAAGTATTGCTCCAGGGTCTGATTGGTCCTTTCGGTTTGACCGTTAGTTTGAGGGTGGAATGCAGAGGAAAGGGACAATTTGATGTCCAGGACTTTGCACAGTGCCCTCCAAAATCTCGACGTGAACTGGACCCCTCGGTCTGAGACAATGTCTTCGGGGACCCCATGCAGCCTTACTACCTCACGAATGAAAACTCGCGCAGTCTCGGCTGCCGAGGGGGTTTTCTTCAACGGGATGAAGTGGGCCATCTTGGACAAGCGGTCTACGACCACCAGGACTGCTGTGTGGTCTAGTGATGGCGGAAGCTCGACTATAAAGTCTAACGATATCTTTTGCCAAGGCCGTTCAGGAATCGGTAAGGGTCGCAGCAGACCCCAAACTTTGTTTCTGGAAGGCTTATTCTTTTGGTAAGTGATACAGGACCTTACATAGCCCTTACAATCTTTAGCCATGTCCGGCCACCAGAAGGAGCGTCGGAGAAGTTCCAGGGTCTTTTCTGGGCCAAAGTGCCCCGCCATCGGGTGGTCATGGCAATGGCCCAAGACCATGGTTCGGGCTTCCTCCGGCACCACAATCCGATCTTCCCTCCATAGGAGTCCCCCCTTGTTCTGGAGGAGCCCTCCGGCTGAGGTAGAGACGGTTGTGGATGCCTCCATTATCTTGGAACGAAGGTCCGACTGAAGGGCCAAGAAGTTTCCCGAGGACAAGATGGTGTCGGGTACTGGGGTCTCCTTGGCGTCCTCGTACATACGTGATAACGCATCTGGCTTAGTGTTCTTTGATCCAGGCCGGTACGTAATGTGGAAGTTGAATCTAGAAAAGAATAGTGCCCATCTTGCCTGTCGCGGGCGTAAACGCTTGGCGGTTCTCAGATATTCTAGGTTTTTGTGATCAGTAAAAATTAAGATGGGGTGCATAGCACCTTCCAGCAGGTACCTCCATTCCTCTAATGCCGTTTTGATCGCCAGTAGCTCTCGATCACCGATATCATAATTCTTCTCTGCTGGGGTAAGCTTCCGTGAGAAGAAAGCTACAGGATGGAGCAATTCCTTGGTGCCCTTCCGCTGGGAGAGAATGGAACCTACCGCATTCTCCGATGCATCCACTTCCAGGATGTAGGGCAGGGCGGCGTCTGGGTGACCCAAAATGGGTGCCGAGGTGAACAACTTCTTCAAGGCTTCAAAAGCTTTCTGAGCTTCAGTTGTCCATCTGAACCGGGTTCCCAGCTTGGTTAGCTGAGTAATGGGGGAGACCAGACCCGAGAAGTTCTTGATGAACTTTCGGTAAAAATTTGCAAAACCAATAAACCGTTGGACGCCTTTCCTGTCCGTGGGTTCAGGCCAATCCAGTATTGCAGCGACTTTCTGGGGATCCATCGCGACCCCCACGGTGGAGATGATCAGGCCCAAGAAAGTAATGCTGGATTGTTCGAAACAACATTTCTCTGCCTTGGCGTACAACCCATGCTGCCGCAATCGCCCCAATACCCTCGCTACATGTATTCTGTGTTCCCCCAAGGAAGGGGAGAAAATCAAAATGTCGTCTAGATAGACGATAACAAAGACATCCAGGAAGTCCCTAAAAATGTCATTCACAAAGTGTTGAAACGTGGCCGGAGCATTACACAACCCGAACGGCATGACCAAATATTCAAAATGGCCGAAGCGGGTGCGGAAGGCCGTCTTCCACTCGTCCCCCTCCCTTATGCGAACCAAGTTGTATGCTCCCCTCAAATCCAGCTTTGTAAAAACCACTGCTGTTTTTAAACTTTGGAACAATTCTGGTACTAACGGCAGTGGGTAACGGTTCTTTATCGTGACCCTGTTCAACTCCCTGTAATCGATACACGGCCTCAAGGTTTTGTCCTTTTTTTCAACAAAGAAAATTCCCGCCCCCGCCGGTGAAGTGGAGGGGCGGATGAACCCCTTCTGGAGGCTGTCCTCGATATATTCCTTCAGGGCTCCCAATTCGAGCTCTGAAAGGGGGAAGATTCGCCCAAAAGGAATTTCTGAACCGGGTAACAGGTCAACGGGACAGTCATAAGGGCGGTGGGGGGGTAGAGTATCAGCTCCCTGCTTGCTGAACACATCTAGAAACTCATGGTAGGCTGCCGGGATTACCTGTTTTAATTCAGCTTCCCCCTCAGAGCACAGGAGGATTTGGGGGACCCCCGGGCCCGAAGTGCGGCAGTATACCCGACAGTATGGAGAAGGGAACGAAATTACTCCGGTCTCCCAGTCAATTTGGGGGTTATGGGCCCGTAACCATGGGAGCCCCAAAATGACTGGGAAGAGGGGTGAAGCTATAGCATCCAGGCGGAGCAGTTCCTGGTGCTGGCCGTCAATGACAGTGGCGATGGAGGGGGTTTCCTGGTTCACCACCCCTGATTTTATCCGGGAACCGTGAGCCAAATAAATATTGAACCCCTTCTGTTTCAATTGGAGAGGAATACCCTGCTGGTGAGCAAACTTAATGTCCAGGAAGCAGCTGCATGCCCCCGAATCAACTATGGCCGACATTTCCACGGTCCTTTCCGGAAGCTGAAAGGAAAGGGGCACCACTAAGTATTGGGATGGACTAACATTGCCAATGGACAAGGAAGAAGAGGTGCACTTACTCAGTTTCTGCGGGCAGGATCGTACCATATGACCAGCTTCGCCACAGTAGAGGCACAGGTTCTGGGATCGTCTGCGCTGATGTTCCTCTGGAGATAGTTTAGGCCGCGCCAGGCCGAGTTGCATAGGTTCAGGGATATCTCCAGGTGGCCGGTTCTGGATGTTTGGCCTAGGTGCTTGACTGGGCCCTTGAAATGGCCCCCAGGGATTTCCATGACCCTGGCCGGACCTCTCAAACCTGCGTTCCCGCAGTCTACGGTCAATCTTAATAGTCAGTGCAATTAAGTCCTCTAAAGTCTCAGGCACCTCCACCCGGGCGAGCTCATCTTTCAGGCCTTCTGATAGGCCTATACGGAACTGATGCAGGAGAGCAAACTCGTTCCAACGTGTGTCCCCCATCCAGCGCCTAAATTCAGACGCGTACTCCTCCGCCGCTCGGCGGCCTTGCCGGAGCGTGTACAAAGTAGCTTCAGCAGAAGCTGCCCGCTGTGGGTCATCGTATAGGATGGCCATTGCGTCAAAAAAAAAGTCAACCGAGCTAAGGTGAGGGTCATTTTTTCCCCGCAGTCGGTGGGCCCAGTCTTGGGGTTCACCCTGCAGGAGGGAGATGACGAACCCCACCTTCACGGATTCAGTCACAAAGGTTCGTGGTTGCAACTCAAAATAGAGGAGACAGGACTCACGGAATGACCTGAAGCGTGTGCGGTCCCCGTGAAACCGTTCCGGTAGGGGTACTCGGGGTTCGGCCGCCGGGAGTGGGGCGGATGCCCCAGAAACCGGTACAGGGGCTGCTACGGCCGGGGGTGCGGGGACCGCGGCCTGTGGGGCAGAAACGGATATAGTGCAGGTCTGGAAGTGATTCTCAATCTGCTGACATCTGTCCTGCAGGGCCGATACGGCCTGCGTCAAGTTAGACAGGTGCCTGCAGATCTCCTCAAGCGGCGAGGGCCCTCCTCTAGACTCAGTCATGGCCTTCTGGTACTGTAAGGGACCGCCTGGCGGTACCACTAGCACTCCACTGAGTAGGCGTCCCCAGCGCACGGAGTCTAAGTCCCAGGGTGCTTGTTCACCAGGGCCCCTGATGGTGGGGATGGACTTGGAGCCCCCTGAGACCAGGTCGTGGCTACTGGGTGCGTCCGTCAGTGGTAGTGGTATGCGCCAAGGGCTCCCACGGGGAAGAGTCTGATATGAGGAGGTCAGCAGACCCCGCTGCACGGAATGGATGGATGGATGAGCAAGGTCAGACGGGCCGGGTCGGTAACAGAGAGGACGGCAAGGTACAAGGCAGCGGGCATAGAATAGTCGGGTCACACGCCAGGTCAGCAACAGCAGGTCAAATCCAATAGGGGGCATTCAGGAGAGAGGTCAGGCAAAGCAAGGGTCTGGGCAGGAGAAATACAGCAAGGACAGGTACAATCCGGGTCAGCAACTTACAATACACAGGTTCACGGATACAGGATACAGGTAAGACCAGAAGGCACTGAATGACAGCTCAGGGTCGTTTAAATATCCCACCCTGCGCTGCCATTGGTGCCCAGCGGGCGGCCGCGGCTTCTACTGCGCATGCGCGAACTCGAACGCCGCGGCCGGCCCGGACCCAGTGCTCGAGTCCCTGCACAGGGCGGCATACTGCGCCTGCGCCGGGACCATCGCGGCGGGGATCGAGGGGATCCCTGACATGTACAGAGAGAAAAGGAGGGGCCCAAGGACAGAGCCATGGGGTACCCCAACGGAAAGAGGAGAGGAGGAGGAGTTGTATGTGATGCTGAAAGTGCACTGAGAAAGGTAAGAGGAGAATCAGGAGAGAGCAGAGTCACAGAGGCCAATGGAGTGGAGTTTACTGAGGAGGAGCGGGTGGTCGACTGTGTCAAAGGCAGCGGAAAGGTCAAGGAGTATGAGTATGAAGTAATGGCCATTGGTTTTAGCAGTTAGTAGATTGTTAGTGAGTTTTAGTAGGGCAGTTTCAATGGAATGTTGTGGGCAGAAGCCAGACTGTAGGGGATCAAGAAGGTTGTTGTCGGTGATGTAGCAGCTCATACGGTTGTGAACGAGGCCTTTGAGAAACTTGGAGGCTAATGGGAGCAAGGAGATGGGTTTAAGTTATTCAGACAGGTGAGGTCCAGTGAGGGTTTTTTAAGTATGGGGGTAACCAGTGAATGTTTGAGTGGGGAGGGAAAGGTGTATAGATACTGGAATTTTCTTTTTCTTTTTTACTAGTAATGGCGGCAATCAGCGACTTATAGTGGGACTGCGGCAGGCATTCTGACACTGGGGGGAACTGATGTGTTGTCACTGACATCCCCAGTGACACCAATACAGTGATCAGTGCTAAAAAAAAAAGCACTGACTCTGTACTAATGACACTGGGCAGGAAGGGGATAACATGAGGGGCGATCAAAAGGTTAACTGTGTGCAGAGAGTGTTTTACTAGGGGGCTGTGTCAGTGTGCTTCACTGTAAGCACACTGCTTTGGATGGCTGTGCTGTGCAAAAATCACGTGATTTTGCACACCCCTGCTGCTCTGTAGCAGTATTTATGCTATAGGGCGGATGGGATGCGGTTAATTTACTGCTTTATTGTTATCATTAACACATTCCATGCACATTTCTTAGTGCCTCAAAATGATACTTGGTTGTGCATTCTCTAAAAAGTAATGGGAGGTGGGTAGGGTGAGGAACTAAGGGACAGTGCTTGGAGGTAGGTAGGGGGCGGGGACAAGAGGTGACTAGGAAGGGGGAGCTCCTGCACCTATTCTCTAAGGAAAAAAAATCCCTGGTTGTATATGAAATGCACTATTTATCTATCAAAAAGTGTTTCACAGTGCTAAACCATTCATCCAATTTCTAAATTGCTGCATTCGTAAATTTCAAAAGACAATATAAAAAAATAGTAGTGGTAAAAAAAAAGCACTTGTGGGTTTAACCTTTTTTTTGTATAACTCTCCTTTAATGGGTGTGTGGCAGGGAGCGTGTCCTATGCCTACATACTTTTGCTAATAGGTGTCACTCGTTCCCATCTCTAAATGTTTGGAGGTATGCATGAAGCCTGACAGGAATACTCCCAGGATGTTGCTAAGTCACCGGTCACACTGCTGCAATTTAAAATTGCGCAATTTGTGTGCAATTTCATCGCGATTTCAGATGCGATTTCTGAAGACTTTATTGCTGCTTGTGAAGATTTTGAACAATCTCTTGCAATTTGCCGTGCAATTTCCATTATATTCTATGTATGTGAAATCACAACAAAACAGCAGAAAATGTAATGCAAGAACTACTTTAAAAATCACGCTGCAGCAAATCGCACATGTTAAGACACTGATATTCACATTCATTAGATGCCATTTCAAATCCAGTGTGACCAGGCACTAAGTACTTCCAGGATGTTGCTAAGTGAGGCCTAGTCATTACTGCTCACCTCCGCCATCACAGGAGTGAGCTTTATTTATGATTCAGAACCCCTCACATGCTCTTTCTCTCCTCTGATGTAGTAGCTTTGTTTTTCTACATGGAATTATTTTTTGTTATTTTTTTTAAGAGAACCTGCCAACAGAGCACTTATTTCAACAAAAATCTTCCCATATAATTATGCGTGCATTTAAAGTGTTACTAAACCCAGGACCCTGCATTCACTATATCTGGTCTCCCACAGTACACAGAACATGGAAATGCAATTATTTTAGTAAATATAAACTGCTAAATACCTTTTCTCATCAGCAGTTAGAGCAGTCTTTTGACTTCAGCAGAGCACTGGTTAAAGCTTGTAGGAGAAGTTTTTTTTCTGCTCTAGTAGGATGCAGAACCCCTGGCCTCTGTCTGTACAGTGCTGATTGGCCCTGTGATAACATGCACTCTCGCAAGAAAAAAAAACTCTCTAGCAATACACACAAAACTGAGCATGTGCATGTGACTACAGATTCAGTCCGTATCAGGTGGTCATTTCAACAAGATGAGGGGCATACATTTTACAATTTTCTGTTCAATTTCTGTCCAATTTCCTTTAGATTTACCTTTAACTATGTAGTGCAAGGGCCTGCCTAATTGATACAATTGAAAGTGTTGTTTAGGTTTTAGTTAATTTTAAATATAAAGGAAAATTCTCAAGAAAATTGTATAATGTATGGCCAGCCTTAGGGGTTACATTTACTTTAAGGCTACATTCTCACTGGCGATGGGGGCAGAAAGCTTGTTGCATTTAGAGTCCATATATATCCATAATAGAGTCCATAATATATCTTATTATAGGTTTTACTTAATAGCTTATTTGTATAATTAGCATGTGACACCTATGCGCTGCTATATCAAATAACAATTGTGATATTAGACATATATATATAATATATGCATAAGCGTGAAAAATATATATACATAACGGACTGCTGCTACCACTAATGCAGTGTACCCCCACGCTACTAATAGAAAATATGGTGCACTGTCCCTTTAATTATCAAAAACAGTACACAGTCATGACTACTACCTTAAAAAAACACAAATAACCACCCTGCTTCATGCGCATGTGTGATACACAAAATATCAAAACCACAAAAATAAATAAACTCTGTGTTCAACTACAATTTTTTGCAATAAAATGTAATAAATGTTCACACTGATCTACAGATTCTTTTCTTGACACAAAATCCTTCAATTCATTTCAGATATCAGTCTTCCCAATAGGGTTGCCCCATCATCCCTTTAAACCCGAACACATATTATTTATACAGGTTTTGAGGCTGATTCAATACAGATAAGGCACTAAGTGAGTTTAATTACGACTATTAGGGGGGCACAGTCACTGATGGGGTGCTGCTCTTGCGTGGGTGCTGCGTTGATGGAGTGCGAAGAAGCAGTTAAACACAGCAGTTGAAGTAAAGCAGGATAACTCAAGCAGCAGGAAGATACAACAACAAGAAACTCTACTGCATGCTGGACAGACTGCAAGCAAACACCCTGGGAAACATCTCTTAGTCTGAGTCTGAGTCCCACTCCGTGTACCTTTTACTATGTCTCCTCTACTCCTCCTTTTCATATTACTTTCCTGCGTTCCCAAAATCTCACTTCTTTATCCCTCTGCTCCACGCCAAAACTTGTACATCTCACCCTCACTGCTACCATCTCCCTACTACTGCTCTCATCACCTCCTGCTGATACTTCACTCTCCTGCTGACCCAAACAACAGGACTGGAAGGCACGTACGTTCGTGTACATCCCGCTCCCATGTTACTTTCCTCACCCTTCTTCTCCTAACCTCTGGGGATATTTCCCCAAACCCTGGTCCTCCACTATTTCACCCCCACACCAGGCATCCTCTTTCTTCTGGGAATAGCCCCAATCCCCTCAATTTAATATCGGTCCCCGTGCTCCCAAAAACCACCCTCCCCTTTTCATGTGTGCTCCGGAATGCCCGCTCTGTCTGTAATAAGCTCACCTCTGTCCATGACCTTTTTGTCACCCGCTCCCTTAACCTACTAGCAATTACAGAAACCTGGCTTCAAGCAGCAGATTCTGCTTCCCCCGCAGCACTTTCCTATGGAGGCGTTGTCTGGACCCACTCAACCAGACCCAGTGGTCGGAAAGGTGGTGGGGTTGGTTTTCTTGTATCCCCACTGAGCACCTTTCAAGTCCTCCATAACCCTCCCTCTCTATCCTTCTCTTCTTTCGAGACTCACTGCATCCGGCTGTTTTCTCCCATTTCTCTGAGGATTGCAGTGATCTATTGGCCTCCTGGACTGGTGTCCCGCTTTCTGGATGATTTCTCTACCTGGCTACCCTACTTTCTCTCCTCTGAACTACCCTCTATCATTCTTGGAGAATTTAACATCCCTATTAATGTCAACAACCCGGTTACATCCCAACTCTTCAACATAACCTCATTTTTTGCATTAGCACAATGTATACAGTCCTCCACTCACTCTGATGGGAATACATTAGACTTTGTTTTCTCCCATCTTTGCACTCCCTACAACCTCACAAACACCCCCTTTCCTCTCTCTGATCACAATCTCATCACCTTCACAATGTCCTCATCTTCAAACACCTATCCCTCCAAGCAGCAAACAATTACCCGCAGAAACCTTCACAACTTGAACCCTGCTCCTTTCCACTCTGTGACTGACCAACTCTATGACAGAATATCTCCCCTGTCCTGCCCTCACCTGGCCACTGCTGTTTACAACAGTTTGCTTTCATCTGCGTCTTTCCCTCTCTACTGGTGCCTTCCCCTCCCCTCTCTAAAGCATGCGCACATCACTCCCATACTTAAAAAGCCCTCCCTGGACCCCACCAACCTGAACAACTTAAGACCCATCTCCCTGCTGCCATTTACCTCTAAACTCCTAGAATGCTTAGTCTACAATCGCCTGAGCTCCCACCTCACTGACAACAACCTTCTTGACCCTTTACAGTCTGGCTTTCTCTCTCTACACTCCACTGAAACTGCCCTACTAAAACTCACTAATGATCTACTAACGGCTAAAACCAATGGCCACTACTCCGTACTCTTACTACTTGACCTCTCTGCGGCTTTTGATACGGTTGACCATCCCCTCCTCAAAAAAAACTCCACTCTCTTGGCCTCAGAGACTCTGCTCTCTCCTGGTTCTCCTCCTACCTATCACAGCACTCCTTCAGTGTTACCTATAACTGTGCCTCCTCCTCTTCACTCCCTCTTTCTGTAGGGGTCCCTCAAGGTTCTGTCCTTGGACCCCTTCTCTTCTCCATCTACACCTCCTCCCTTGGTCACTTGAGAAACTCCCACGGCTTTAAGTACCATCTCTATGCTGATGACACACAAATCTATCTTTCTACCCCTCACCTCACCCCTTCAGTCTCCACTCGCATTACTAACCTACTAAGTGACATATTGGCATGGATCTCACTCCACTTCCTCAAACTCAATCTTTCCAAAACTGAGCTCTTAGTATTCCCTCCAGCCCGTGCCCCCTCCCCTGACTTCTCCATCAAGATCAATAACACAATCATCAGTCCCTCCCCTCATGCCAGGGTACTAGGTGTAATCCTAGACTCCCATCTGTCCTATCAGCCCCAAATCCAATCACTGTCCAAATCTTGTAGACTTCACCTCCGCAACATCTCCAAGATACGCCCGTTCCTAACCTCTGAAACCACTCAGCAACTCATTCACTCCCTTGTCATATCTCGCCTTGACTATTGTAACTCCCTCCTCATTGGCCTACCTCATCGCAGGCTATCCCCTCTTCAGTATATCATGAATGCTGTTGCCAGACTCATCCACCTTACTAACCGTTCTGTATCTGCCACCCCTCTCTGCCAATCCCTCCACTGGCTTCCCATTGCCCAACGGATAAAATTCAAAATATTAACAATAACGTATAAAGCCATTTATAACTCTGCCCCAAATTACATCAACGATCTTGTCTCTAAATATCACCCAAACCGTACTCTCCGCTCCTTGCAAGACCTCCTACTCTCTAGCTCCCTTGTCTCCTCCTCCCATGCTCATTTCCAGGAATTCTCCAGAGCTTCCCCCATCCTCTGGAAATCTTTACCCCAATTTATCAGACTATTGGCTTCTCTGCTCACTTTTAGGCGATCGCTGAAAACTTATCTCTTCAGGGAAGCCTATCCTGCCCTCAGCTAATACTGGAATCTTCTACTCTTCCAACCAGTCCATCCCCCACAGTTAGTACCTTTTGTACCACTAGCCCCTCCCTCCTAGATTGTAAGCTCCAAGGAGCAGGGCCCTCAAATCCCTATTGTATTGAACTGTATTGTCTCCCGTTATATTGTGACGCGCTGAGCAAACTGTTGGCGCTATATAAATCCTGTATAATAATAATTACCAATTTAATCAGCCCCAGAACCTGTGTAATTAATATGTGTTTGGTTTTAAAGGATGAGGTGGCCACCCTACTTCCCAAGCCAGATTGGAGTTGGCAGCCTGGTCCCATATAGTGTTTGTATAAATGTCTAGTTATACAGCCTTACCTCCTGGATTACGGTTATTGTCAAATGCCACAGTATGAAGAATTTGTTACATTGTATCATGTGTGTTTACTTTGAAGTTGTTACAAGTTTCAGTCAATGAGTAGACCACCTTGTTACTCAAATACTAGCAGAGATTTGTTTCACTGAATTCATTAACAGCACCTGATCTGTGAAGGTGCACCACAGGCAATTCTCTTTTTTTTGTAGGACACATGAACACTACAATGGAAGCACTATTGTGAATAAACCCATATGAGCACTGGAGCACCTTATTGAAAGCACTCTTACTGGCCGTTTATATTGGTATCACTGATTTAAAATTATGGTGTTGCACTACAAGATTTTTCTTTTTCTTTGAGCTACATCTATACTGGAAGCAACAGGGCTAGTTTAATTGAAGAAAACCTAAAGAAGAAGTAGCTGCTAAGAGCTGGAGGTCGATCTGCAACTACTGTTAAATCTAACGCATTTGACCTATACAGCGGGTAAAATAAGTATTGAACACGTCACCATTTTTCTACGTAAATATACAGTATTTCTAAAGGTGCTATTGATGTGAAATTTTCACCACATTGGTAACAACCCATGCAATCCATCCATACATACAAAGACATCAAAACAAATAAATTCAGAAATTAAAGTGTAACTAAACCCAGGACCCTGCATTCACTATATATGGTCTCCTACAATACACCGAACATGGAAATACAATTATTGTAGTAAATATAAACTGCTAAATACCTCCTTCATCAGCGGTTGGACCAGTCTTATAACTCTTATCAGTGTCCAGCAGAGCACTGTTTTAAGCTTGTAGGAGGAGTTTTCATTCTTCCCTGTGACACTCCAGGATGCCTGACACTCTGGACAGTGCTGATTGGCCCTGTGCTGATCACAAGCACCCTCCCAAGAAAAAAAATACTCTCTAGCAATACACACCAAACTGAGCATGTGCAGCTTGGCTCCAAGTCTCTCTTCTATCAGGAGATTTTTAGAGGGTTGTAGAAGAAGGGTAGTATTGGAGAAGGTAGGATCAAACATTCTGTATACACAGGGATTAACCCCTGAGGTTCCACAGTGAGTATGCTTTACTGCATATATAGACTGATTTTACTGTTGTGGGTTTAGTAACACTTTAAGTTATGTGTAATGAAATGGAATGACACAGGGAACAAGTATTGAATACTGAAATTTATTTAATACTTCATACAAAATCCTTTGTTGGTAATGACAGCTTCAAGACGTCTCCTGTATGGAGAAACTAGCTGCATGCATTGCTCAGGTGTGATTTTGGCCCACTGTTTAGATGGTAGATGGCAGCAAAGTTTTATCAAGAATGTCTTTGGTACATTTTTCTATTCATCCTTCCCTCAATGGGATTAAGTTTGCCAGTACCGTATGCTGAAAAACAGCCCCACACCATGATGTTCCCACCTCCAAACTTCACTGTTGGTATGGTGTTTTTGGGGTGATGTGCAGTGCCATTTTACGGTATTACGGCATCCAAAGAGTGCAATTTTGGTCTCATCTGACCAGACTATATTCTCCCAGTATTTCACAGGCTTGTCTAAGTGTTGTGTAGCAAACTTTAAACGAGCTTCAACATGCTTTTTCTTCAGCAATGGAGTCTTGCCTGGTGAGCGTGTATACAGGCCATGGCAGTTGGGTGCATTACTTATTGTTTTCTTTGAAACATTCGTACCTGTTAATTCCAGGTCTTTATGAAGGTCTCCACAAGTGGTCCTTGACTCTTGGACAACTCTTCTGATAATTCTTTTCACATCTCTGTCAGAAATCTTGCGAGGAGCACCTGGTCGTGGCCGGTTTATGGTGAAATGATGCTCTTTCCACTTCCGGATTATGGCCCTAACAGTGCTCACTGGAACATTCAGAAGTTTTAGAAAACCTTCTGCAACTAATGACTAGTGACACCTTGATAATGAGAAACCATTTTACAGGCCATCAGATGAGACTGAACCAGCTGATAGTAATTTGCACTAACAAGGGGCAGTATTGATTTCTAATTACTGATAGATTTCAGCTGGTGTCTTGCATTTCCATGCCTTTTTGCATCTCCCTTTCTTCATATGTTCAATACTTTTTCCCTGTGTCATTCCATTTTTTTACACATAACTTAATTTCTGAATTTATTTGTTTTGGTTTGTTTGTATGTATGGATTTCATGGGTTGTTACTGACATGTGGTGAAAATTTCATTTCAATAGCACCTTTAGAAATATATTTACCTAGAAAAATTATGACATGTTCAATACTTATTTTACCCGCTGTATATTTTGTAGGTCAAGTTTCAAGGTGAGTAAGCATTGCACATGTAGGTGTGGATTCACTTGTTTTTGGACAGTTAAAGCAGAGCTCCACCCAAAAGGGGAAGTTCCACTTTGATGCATTATTTCCCGCTCCCTGTTCCCCGTTAAGGCTTGGCACCTTTAGGGAGCGGGTACCCGAATTTGACAGGTACCCGCTCCCACTTCTGCTGAGATCGCCTAAGGTTATCGGAAGTTGTCCTCCCCCTCTCTCAACATACAGTGGGGATCGAAAGTTTGGGCACCCCAGCTAAAAATTTGTATTAATGTGCATAAAGAAGCCAAGGAAAGATGGAAAAATCTCCAAAAGGCATCAAATTGCAGATTAGACATTCTTATAATATGTCAACAAAAGTTAGATTTTATTTCCATCATTTACACTTTCAAAATAACAGAAAACAAAAAAATGGCGTCTGCAAAAGTTTGGGCACCCTGCAGAGTTAATATCTTGTACTGCCCCCTTTGGCAAGTATCACAGCTTGTAAACGCTTTTTGTAGCCAGCCAAGAGTCTTTCAATTCTTGTTTGAGGTATCTTTGCCCATTCTTCCTTACAAAAGTCTTCCAGTTCTTTGAGATTTCTGAGCTGTCTGTCACGCACTGCTCTTTTAAGGTCTATCCATAGATTTTCAATTATGTTGAGGTCAGGAGATTGTAAAGGCCATGGCAAAACCTTCAGTTTACGCCTCTTGATGTAATCCCCCGTGGATTTCGAGGTGTGTTTAGGATCATTATCCATTTGTAGAAGCCATCCTCTCTTTAACTTCAGCTTTTTCACAGATGGCATCAAATTACCATTCAAAATTTGCTGAAATTTTATTGAATCTATTTTTCCTTCTACTCGTGAGATGTTCCCTGTGCCACTGGCTGCAACACAATCCCAAAGCATGATTGATCCAACCCCATGCTTAACAGTTGGACAGAGGTTCTTTTCATTAAATTCTGTGCCCCTTCTTCTCCAAACGTACCTTTGCCAAAAAGTTCAATTTTAACCTCATCAGTCCACAGAACTTGTTTCCAAAATGCATCAGGCTTGTCTATATGTTCATTTGCAAAGTTCAAATGATGATTTTTGTGGTGAGGACGTAGAAGAGGTTTTCTTATGATGACTCTTCCATGAAGACCATATTTGTACAAGTATCTCTTTATAGTGGAATAGTGTACCACAACTCCAGTGTCTGTCAGATCTTTCTGGAGGGATCGTGCAGTCAAACGTGGGTTTTGAATTGTTTTTCTCACAATCCTGCGAGCTGTCCTGTCTGATATTTTTCTTGGTCTTCCAGATCTTGCTTTAACTTCCACTGTTCCTGATGACTGCCATTTCTTAATTACATTCCGAACAGAGGATATTGACATCTGAAAACGCTTTGCTATCTTCTTATAGCCTTCTCCAGCTTTGTGAGCATCAACTATTTTCAGTTTCAGTTTTCTAGACAACTGCTTAGAAGAACCCATGGTGCTGATTGTTGGGGTGTAATATTAATTTTTAATATCTAAACTTTAATTTGGTCTTTAGTAG
This sequence comes from Staurois parvus, assembly GCF_062004578.1. NCBI lineage: Eukaryota > Metazoa > Chordata > Amphibia > Anura > Ranidae > Staurois > Staurois parvus. The sequence goes on from NW_028317808.1 coordinate 150,185, forward strand.
TTCTGATATATGCCTAGCAGAGAATACCCTCTTAATTGGATGTGAATGCGAGGTTTTGAAATTGAGTGGTCACAGATGTGAATTATTTGTGTCTGAGCTAAGGTAATCAGTAGAGGTTTAAATTCATGTTTTCTTTAAGCCTAGTCTATGTAACATACACCTTATTTTGAGTTCTTATAATGAGTCTGAGAGTTTAAATTGTATTCATAAATCATGTATTCAGACAGTTGTATGTAACATAAGAACTTCAGAGACCTCTTTCATAGTCTGCATGTCAATCATGATAATGACTTGGTGGTTTGAATAAGTAACACATGTTTCAGTTAGGCTGGGAGTGACTAGGGGAGTGTTTAAGGAGTCCGCGAATTTGAAACAAAGGTTAATGGGAGGACTCAATTTCTCATGCATTTTAAGTATGTAGCTTTTCAAGGAAAGAGAGGCAGTTAGCTATTATCTACTCTACACTTCACTTCATTCAGACATACCTACACTTCAGACACTTACACAAAGGAGCACATGGCATGCTTGAACAAAGAACAGCAAGCTAGGCCAAAATCTTCTATCTAAGCTATTCAAAGGAACTACATTTTCTTCTAATATTCAAGGAACAAGCAACTTATATTCTTTATTTTTATTTCATTTTAAGCTACATATATCTGAATTTACTGTTTTTATTGACTTTGTATTTTTTGGTGTGTGATCAAATAAAGTCACACTGCTTATTCTGAACTGGCTTCCATAAGGATTTCTTCCCACAACCATCTACAAGAACCTAGAAATACTAATAGAGTTTTCTCACAACTCTAGAAATCTAACATGGGGCAAGGTCAGATGAGTCTGGGCATTTAAAACCTTTGAGCTTGACATCACCTGGTCTTCCCAGACGATGATTGAGAACAATCCATGACACTGGCAGGTCTCAGCTTGGCAAAGGGGGCAGTGCATGCTATAAATTCTGCAGGGCGCCCAAACTTTTGCAGACGCCATTTTTTTGTTTTCTGTTATTTTGAAAGTGTAAATGATGGAAATAAAATCTAACTTTTGTTGACATATTATAAGAATGTCTAATCTGTAATTTGATGCCTTTTGGAGATCTTTCCTTGGCTTCTTTATGCACATTAATACAAATTTTTAGCTGGGGTGCCCAAACTTTCAATCCCCACTGTAGTCTTCTGGGGCACATGATAGGTCCCAGAAGACTACGGGGCCATTCGCAAAACGCAGCACTACTCGCGCATGCGCAGTGGGCACCCGGCTGTGAAGCCGCAAGCTGTCACAGCCGGGTGCCCACACTGAAGATGCCGGCACCAGGAAGAGAAGACGGCTGGTGAAACCAGCCATGGTGAAGACACCGCTGGACCGAGTGACAGGTAAGTGGCTGCATTTTAAAAGTCAGCAGCTACAGTTTTTGTAGCTGCTGACTTATTTTTTTTTTAGTTCAGTGCCAGGGTTAGTGTTTGGGTCAAGGTCAGGGTCAAATGTCAAGGTCAAATGTCAGGATTTTCTTTTTAATTGGTATCAGTGTCAATTAGTAATTACCTTACCAACTATTCAGTGTCTGCCAACTCTCTCTTCCAATCCCTCCACTGGCTTCCATTTTTGCCAAGCTAATTCAATTTAAAATACTAACAACAACATACAAAGCCATCCACAACTCTGCTGTGAGCTACTTTATTTATTTATTTCAGGCACTTATATAGCGCTGTCAATTTACGCAGCGCTTTACATATATATTGTACATTCACATCAGTCCCTAACCCTCAAGGGGCGTACAATCTAAGGTCCTTTACTCACATTCATACATACACATACTAGGGCCAATTTAGACAGGATCCAAATTAACCTACCAGCATGTCTTTGGAGTGTGGGAGGAAACCGGAGTACCCAGAGGAAACCCACGCAGGCACAGGGAAAACATGCAAACTCCAGGCAGGTGGTGCCATGGTTGGGATTTGAACCAATGACCCTAGTACTGCCAGGTGGAAGTGTTAACCTTTTAGCCACTGCGCTGCCCTACATCACTAATCTTGTCTCCAAATATCACCTAAACTGTCCTCTTCGCTCCTCTCATGACCTCCAGCTCTCAAGCTCCCTTGTCTCCTCCTTCAATGCTTGTCTCCAGGACTTTGCCAGAGCCTCCCCCATCCTCTGGAACTCTCTAGCTCAATCTGTCCAGCTATCTCCTACTCTGGCTACCTTTAAAACTTATCTCTTCAGGGAAGCCTATCACACCTCCGAATAGACATTTATTCCATTTATATTTATTTGTTCACTTTTACTTCCATCAGCTCATCCCCCACCCTATTAGATTATAAACTGTTTTGAGTAGTGTCCTCTCAATCCTCATGTTTTTATTGTATTGTAGCTGTACTGTCTCCATTTTTATTGTAAAGCGCTACCTGTTGGCTCTGTAGAAGTCCCGAATAATAATAATAATAAAAAAGGAGGAGCACTTCATTGAAGGATTGTGTCACAAAAAGACTCTGTAGGCCAGTATGGACGTTTAATACATTTTATTGCAAATATTTCTAGTTGAACATAGTGTTTATTTATTTTTGTGGGTTTTGATATTTTGTTTATCACACGTGAAGCAGGGCGGGTATTCATGTTTTTTTAAGGTAATAGTGATGACTGTGCACTGTTTTTGATATTTAAAGGGGCAGTGCAACATATTTTCTTTTTAGCATTAGTTATTGTGCATGTCAAGGCTTTTGCATTTTATGCTCACTTGCACATGATTTTTTTTACAGAATATTTGGTGTTGTAATTGATGTAGATATTGGCATATTTACTCTACATTGAACTAAGTTGTACTGATAGTTACATAATTTCAAATTTTTTAGGTGTTTGCACTTCATTGCTTATTTGCACATTATTCTTGCAGGATATTAGATGCTGCGGCTGCAATTATTGTTATACATATTTGTACTACCATATATGTTGCACTGGGTTGTTGTTATACACTGTATATGGTTTGATGAATTACAACAATTTTTTTTTCACTCAATTAAACTAAATATGTTTTTTTATAGCACTGCACTTTAAAAATGTTATACAGTTTGTTCCTTGTATCAGAGAATAGAGGCAGCTTCTTTTTTTGTTTAATTTTAATTTACTTTTTGCCCTAGCACAGATTTGCATTTATTTAAAACTGCATACAAACTGGCCAATTAGCTGCATCCAGCTTGTGCGTTACCAGAAGCTCAGCAGAAAAGCCTCCTTGGAAGCACACTGTGTGTGTCTAGGGTCATTCGGAGGCTCTGTTCGCAGATGAGCAGTTACATTCAAACAGCAGCACCACTGGCATTTGATTTGTAAAAATCTCACAGCCACCACCAGGGGCGGACTGACCATTTGGAAACTCGGGCACTCGGGCACTGTAGGGGGCCCCATGAGATGCCCCTGGTACCTTTTTCATAGGCTTTTTTGAGTTTGGGCAAGGACACAGGGGCCCCATGATCCCCTATTGCCCGGGGGGCCCCATGAGTTGTCAGTCCGCCCCTGGCCACCACTAATAGCTGCTGCAGTTCGCACTCACAGTGTGCATGCTTCGTGTGGGCCAAACGTCTGGCTTTTGTAGAACAGGCATGCTAGAAAAAAATTCTGCTAATCGGCTTCCGATCAGTGCTCTCAATCAATGGCTGCGAGCACTGACCAGTGTGTTCTGGCGGTTGGACAGTCCCCCTGTCAGAACAGAATAGTTTACCATGGAGATTACTGTACTAACATCACATAGTACAGAAACCTCCTTGCAAGCTCCTAGCTCTTTTTTTGGTCAGCCCTCTGAGCTGAACGAAAAAAAAAAAATTATAGTATATACCAGGCATAAGTCTCTGCTTCTACCTCTCAAACCCGACTGATTACTGTGATGACGACTTTGAGGGGGGCCCTGATGTAAGGGGGGACTGTGATGTTGATCCTAATGTACGGGGGGACTCTAATGAGTAAAGGGGGACTGATATGAAGTTATTTCTTGGAACATATTTAATCAATCATTTGAAGAACAGATATATTTTTTTGACCAATGGGTATTTGGAAAATATACAATACGGCCCTCTTACTGAAAAGTTTTTGGAGCTCTGGACTAGAGCTGCAAAGATTCTCAAGAGTCTCAGACAACTTATCCATATGCTAGATAACAGCTGTTTAAAGTGTTAAAACTGTCAGCTTCGGCCAGAAAAGGTGAGGTGAAGTCAGACAGGCCTGAGTCAAATCTTACTACTGCCCTTATTATCTAAAACAATAAACTTATAAGGAGCTATCTGCTGTGATGAAAAAAGGTAGTATATTGCCATAGCGTTTCCTGTTGTTTTATAATTTATCATTTTCCAAAAACACACTTTTTGTCTTTGACTTTGATCCTTTTCTGTGCCCTTTAGTACAAGATACACAGTCATAAATTTGCAAAATTGCACTAAAATAGTTTAAACATTTTGCCACTGCATATTGATGGGATATAGGCAGTCAGTTTTCCTGCTATGGCTAGAGAGTCTTATTATACCATCGCTGTATTGGCAGCCCATAGATGAGTCACTTTTTATTTTTGTTCAACTAGCGGGTAGGTGGCCATACATTGATGAACGGGCTAAACTTCCATTCATGTATGGCAAGCTTTACTAAAGTGTATTAGCTGTCAGAAGGTTCCATGCAAATTTAAATTCTAAAAAGAAATACACTACTCAAAAGAATTAAAGGAACACTTTTTAATCAGAGTATAGCATCAAGTGAATTAAACTCCTGGGATATTGATCTGGTCAGTTAAGTAGCAGAGGGGGATGTTAATCGGTTTCAGCTGCTTTGTTGGAGGCCACTGACATTTTTTCACCACTCATCTTTTCTGACTGTTTTTCACTAGTTTTGCATTTGGCTAGGGTCAGTGTCACTACTGGTAGCATAAGGCAATACCTGGAGCCTACAGAGGTTGCACAGGCAGTCCAACTCCTCCAGGATGACACATCAATACTTGCCATTGCCAGAAGGTTTGCTGTGTCTCCCAGCACAGTCTCAAGAGCATGGAGGGGATACCAGGAGAAAGGCAGCTACTTTAGGAGAGCTGGACAGGGCCATAGAAGGTCTTTAACTTATCAGCAGGACCGGTATCTGCTCCTTTGTGCAAGGAGGAAAAAGATGAGCACTGCCAGAGCCCTACAAAATGACCTCCAGCAGGCCACTGGTGTAAGTGTCTCTGACCAAACAATCAGAAACAGACTTCATGAGGGTGGCCTGAGGGCCCGACATCCTCTAGTGGGCCCTTTGCTCACTGCCTGGCACCACAGCGCTCAATGGGCATTTGCCATTGAACACCAGAATTGGTAGGTCTGTCACTGGTGCCCTGTGCTTTTCACAGATGAGAGCAGGTTCACCCTGAGCACATGTGACAGATGTGAAAGGGTCTGGAGAAGCTGTGGAGAACATTATGTTGCCCTTAACATCGATCAGCATGACTGTTTTGGTGGTGGGTCAGTGATGGTCTGGAGAGGCATATCCATGTAGGGATGCACAGACCTCTACTAGGCTAGACAATGGCACCCTGACTGCCATTAACTATCGGGATGAAATCCTTGGACCCATTGTTGGACCCTACGCTGGTGCAGTACGCCCTGGGTCCCTTCTGGTGCCTGACAATGCCCGACCTCATGTGGGGAGAGTATGCAGGCAGTTCCTGGAGGATGAAGGAATTAATACCATTGAATGGCCCCCACACTCGCCTGACCAAAATCCAATAGAACACCTCTGGGATATCATGTTTCGGTCCATCTGACGATGCCAGGTTGCACCTCACACTGTCCAGGAGCTCAGTGATGCCCTGGTCCAAATCTGGGAGGAAATACCCCAGGACACCATCCGTCATCTCATTAGGAGCATGCCCCGATGTTGTCAGGTATGCATACAAGCACATGGGGGCCATACAAACTACTAAGTGCAAATTTCAGCAAAGTGGACTCACCTGCTGCATTATTTTTTCACTCTAATCTTTGGAGTATCTGTGAATTCAGTCCTCTGTAGGTTGATAATTTTCATTTCCATCAAACGATGGGGCATCCTTATGTTCCTGACACATTACCCAGTGTAAATACCCATACCAGTATACATATCCAGCACAGGGGCGGACTAACCATTTGGAAACTCGGGCACTGCCCGAGGGCCCGGGGTCAGTAGGGGGCCCCATGAGATGCTCCTGGTACCTTTTTCATAGGCTTTTTTGAGTTTGGGCAAGGACACAGGGGCCCCATGATCCCCTATTGCCTGGGGGCCCCATGAGTTGTCAGTCCGCCCCTGATCCAGCATGATATTTTTTATTGAGATCTGATGTGTTTTCAAAGTGTTCCTTTAATTTTTTTGAGTGGTGTATTTTATCTAACAATGCCAGTAAAGGACTCCTCTCAGGGCTCATTTACATTTGCGGTTGCGAGGTGGTGACAGGTAGTTGTGCTGTGTTTTTTTTTTACGGTCCCCCTTAAAGGATAAGTTTACAATTGGGAACATGTTACACCTATTTTTAGGGCCCCACTCCCTGTGACAGCAGTACAGGGAGTAGTTTCTTGTACTGTCACAGCCGTGTCATTCATTCACAGAGTTCTGTGAAAAAATGAACTACAAGTACCAATATCTTTTGCGGATGTCAGCTTGTAGTTCTCAATGAAATATCACGGCGTGGTGGAGAGGTGTTGTAGTTCATTCAGTCTTCCTATCAGTGTAAGGTAGTTCAAGGCATGAGCACACAGATTAAATTGATAGTCTGCTGGAGACTTGCATGGCACCAGCGATCTGCTGATTGCTGGTGTAATACTTTACAGGCTCCAAAACAAAACTAAATCATAAAAGCACATTTTTTACCACAACTTTTTTTTACACAAACTGTACATAATGTTGAATGTACTTCAGTAAACTCAGTACTACCCTATGCCCAGAGCAGCCTTTTTCAACCAGGGTGCCTAGGCACCCTGGGGTGCTTTGAGGTTTCTTTAGGGGTGCTTTGGCAAAGCCATATGTTTTCGCTGTGCACCATTACGACCTTTTAGCCACCGACATCTTTGACAACCAATGACATCATCAGTTGATAAGGAGGATGTCAGCTGCCTGCACAGCATCCTAGTTTAACCCTCCCCTGCCCCTCTCCGTCAGTGCTGGAGTCACATTAGCTCAGTGATGGAGAAAAACTGAAAGAAAAGAGAAACACTGGAATACTAATCAGTACCAGTGTGCAAAAGTGTATTTACTTTGGAAGAATAAATCACCTCCAATGTTGAGTGTCCTACATGTGTGGATGTTGCTGCGTTATATAAAAGTATTAGAAAAGTTTTTCAGATTTTAGAATGGGGTGCCCTTTTAAAATTATGGACAGTTTAAAGGCACCCTATTTTAGAATGGGGTGCCTCAAGTCTGTCCATAGTTTTGAACGGTGCCTCAGGACTGTCCATAATTTTAAAGGGTGCCTTGTTTGAAAAAAGGTTGAGAAACACTGGTTTCAGAGTACTATAGCACAGAGACATGTACACAGTATTGGACGGAAGGAAGCTTTATTTTCTTGCTAATAAGTACATATACTATTTTTATATTTTTGAGATCCACTTGAACTTTTGAATCCGTGGGGGTTGATTTACTAAAAGTGGAGATTGCAAAATCTGGTGTAGCTCTGCATATAAACCAATAAGCCTTGAGCTTTTTTTTGTGAAAGCTTAAATGAACAAGCTGAAGTTAGAAACTGATTAGCTACCATGTGCAGCTGCACAAGATTTTGCACTCTCCACTTTTAGTAAATCAGTCCAATGGTGTCAAATCTGCCAATGGTTGCTTCTAGCTATGCATTTTGACCTCTGACCTGCTTCCTTTTGTTCCTGGATACAGAGTATTGGGTAGGCGCAGCGTGGTGCAGCAGCAGAAAACACACAGAGTCACAGATTTCCAAAACAATGTATTGCAGAACTTATAAAACAGTACAAACAAGCCTGTTGGCAAGTCCCACCTGACCAGGATATGTAACACAGATTTCCAAAACAATGTACTACAGAACTTATAAAACAGTACAAACAAAAGTTCAGAACAAAGTCAGTGGTGTGTAGGTCCGAGCTGTCAACAGTTTCTGTCAAAGAGTGTGGCCTGGCCAGACCGACCCAAAAGGGAGTTTCCTGACAATGCAGATGTAGGTCCTACTCTTTACATCTCCCTACCACTAGTGCTGTCCCTGACAAACTTGTAACCTGTCCCTACACTATCCACTTGCAAAATGCATGCCACAACCCAGGGCAGAGACTTAAAAAGAGTCTGCATTACCCAAGATAGCCACCAGGGTCACCTGGATCCAGCACATCCAACCAGACCACTGCTCCAGGATACAGGAGAAGCCATAGAGAAACCCAGTTTCTCCTGACTTCCTTCTCCAATTGCACTGCTGGTACAGACGAGCGCTACCTGCAGTGGAGACTGTAGACTGCACCTGCCTACAAATAGGTTTAGTACTAGCACACTGGTGCACCATAGAGATGAGCTTGGGCATGTTCAGATGCTCTTTTGAGCCCACGGGGCTGAGTCTGCCAGGAAGCTGCCACCTGTATTGGGCTAGTCATTTGCCCTCAAGGCATTCACCACCCCACAGCCACACATATGCACACCCCTTGTATACATGCTGCTGTGGGGCAGGGAAAGCCCCTGCTGTAGATGATTGGCCTATTACAGGCCACAGTTTTCTGGCAGGCTTGGCCATGTGGGTTCGAAAGAGCATCCGAAAACGCCCAAGCTCATCCCTAATGCAGAATGGAGGGCATATAAGATCTCAGACCTAAAGTAGCCATACACTATTCGAATTTCAACAGGTTTTTAATGAAAATGTCAAAATTAAATCAGAGGATGACACTATTGCCACCCTCTTGCCTGACATCCTCCTGAAAACTCCAAGGAGTTTGGGTAGTAAAATTGGCAGCCAAACAGCAGCTGGATCCGATCGGATGCAACCATCATTTGGGCATTTTAATAGCAGATGGGGGTAGCTGTCAAAATACAGTAGCTACAGAGGGAAATTGCATAGAGTGTATGGAGGAACCTATTACATTTTCCTTGTTTAGCACTATGCACCCAGACATTGCTGAGCCCCATAGGAGTTGCATGATCTTCTATGGCTAAAATTATGTCCTTGATTAATGCGTACCTTCCAATGTGCAGAAACATCACAAATACCTTCTGAAAATACCTTCCTCTGTTTGTCATGGTCAGTGCTCCAAAACATCAACAGGTAATCATGTTAACACAGTGTAGTGCTCTGTGAACTGTGCCTTAGCTGTAGAGTATATTTATTGATATCTGTGTTATTTCTGTAATATATACTGTACATTATACTTCATCACATACTGTATAACAAATTTTACAAGGTTATGTTAAATACACCTTTTGTTCTATGGCAGAGACTATTCAAGTATTGAATGTCTTTCCCTGATTTCCACATTATTTAGATCAACTGGCTTTTCTTGGTTACTTCTTATTTCAGCTTCCATTACAGAAGCCTGGATAAGTCTGGATTGTATCACAGTATTGTCCATGTCTCTGTCACACATTTCTTTTAGCTTCCTTTGTATTATAAGTCTGGGATTTTTCAAAAGTGTGTAAAAGAGGAGCCATCTTGTTCTGGCTTTAATGGATGTGCGAGGTCCTATTGAGAAAGAAACATTAAACAGCATGAATAGACAATACAAATTATTCTATTGGGCATCACAGCGTATGACAATGCACAACAAACCAGCACAACACACTGCAGATCTGAAACTTAAAACACAAAATCTGGCAAGCAGCTATCAAATAACAATAAACCAAAATCAATTCAAAGGGGAAGGAGCCAACACAAACACACCCATATCAATGTGCCATATCATCAAAATAAATAATAGTGCCACGCTTCTCAAATATCAAAAAACAATTAATAAACAAACAAAACAAAAAGAATAAATGACTGGGTGTTTAAAATTTGTGTGTCCTTTTAGTTCTTTTTAAATTGGATTGGGATGGCGATGAACCATGAAGAGGAGTCTTCTCTTAAGGTAAAACAAATCACCTTCTCCAAGCACTTCCTTCTCCTCCGCTCAGCATGAAAAATATAAAAGACCAACAGTGCCTTATTCTTTTAAAACATTTGTTTATTTAAAACTTAAAAAGGGCCACAAACATAACAAGGTGCTATATGGCACCACATATATTCAGCATTGAGGAAGCTTACAGGCTCAGAGAAGCATGCTGACAGTGAAGGCATCAAGGGCTGAATAAGGACATAAAAAAGGGATGGAGGTGGCCTTGGGGCCACAGTTTGCCAAGGTCTGCCTTAGAGAATGGCAGACAGTATTTGAAATCAGGTTGTGATACAATTTGAAGCACAGGGCTGACTTTTAAGATAATTCAAAGATAAATGCACACAAAGTATGCTAGGATAGCTCTGACACTTGAAGAAGTAATGAACGAATGAGGAGTTTCAGTTCATAATATCCAGATAATTTAGCAGTTGTATGTTATATGAATAGTACAACTAACTGAATTTTTCATTGAAACCCTCATGGTACAAGTGCTCAAAAACATCCACATCGATTAACAATTTGTTTTGCGCAGACTTAGGCTGGCCATAAATGGTTTAAATCCCACCCGGTTCAACAGCATAGTTCTAAGCATAACTAAGGTAGACTAGTAGGAAAGTCAAAATCAATGAAACTATCATCGCCCAGCTGTCCTCAGTGGGGATTGTCACCTCATAGACAAATATCATCCTGAAAAAGGGAAATAAGGAAGGATACAGACTGAAAAAAGAGGAAAGGAAAATGTAGGGAAAGAGAGAAGAACAAGAGAGAGAAGAAAAGTCAGGAAAGGAAGGGTATCACGGACCCAGGACTGGCACGGGCAGTAACTATACGAGGCCATACCTGGTGGGAGGTAAGAATGGGAAGGAATAGTTTATCCAGGGTTCCCAAATTTTAAAGAATTTTGGATGTGAATCTTTGCAGATGGTGGACAACTGTTCATTGACCATCATAGCAGTCATCTGGGTTTTCACACTCTGGAAGGCAACTGAGGAAGTCTTCCAAGCCTGAGCTATAGTTCGTTTGGCAGAGATACGAAGACAATTTTTGCTGGGGTGTGAAAAGGCCCGAAATAGGGCAATGCAGAAGGGCCAATCTGGCATACTTGGCACCGTCATATAAAACAGCATTTGCAGCAGGGTAAAAAACCCTAGACCAGAAGCCTATCAAATGTGGGCACAACTACCAAGTATGCAGGATGTCCCCACACTGGCCACAGTTGCTGAAACACATGTTGCTACTACCTGGGCAGGTATGAGCACTCCGAGCCAGGACCCAGTACCTCTGCAGGAGAACTTTATAGGCGGCTTCGAGGGTAGTTTTATTGAAAGAGCATTTCACCACCATCTTCCAGGCCTTGCTCCAGTCCTCTCCCTCGATAGGTGAACCAAGCTCTCACTCCCATTGAGCCACATAAGAAAGGGATGTTAGGGAAGTCCTGCTGTTGAGAGAGGCCTAATGTGTCAAGATAAGACCAGGGGACCCCGGAGAATGTGAGCAAATGTGCTCAAAGGGTGCTTTGCGATAAGGATGTCTGGAAGTATGACGGAGGGATGAAATCCAATGTCGTAGTTACAGATAATGATAGTGTTCTCATTGTGGGATCTCATGTGTCTCTTGGAGGGCCTCCCAGGATGGAAATGAGCGGGTTAGGAAGCTGTGCACCTTTGCAAAGCCATGGGAGGTCCACCAGGAGAAAGAATGAGGGTGTCTTAAACCTGAGGCAAAGATGGGATTTATGAGTGATTGGCAGAAGAGGCAGAAAAGGGGACATCAGGCTGCCCAAATACCTAAGAGAGTCCCATGTCCACAGACTGTGAAGCATAATATGGCTTAAAGTCGAAGGATGCAATTTACATGGAAGCCAAAGCAAGGCTTGCAAGGAAGTTGGGGCACAGTTGGGTAGTCCCAGAAGTACCCATAGTGGCATATAAGTGCTAGCGTGAAGCATGGACAGTTGAGAGATTTGAGCTGCCAAATAGTTCAGATTCTTTTTCAAGCCAGGAAGACTATTCTAAACTGGAAAATTGCTGTTCCCCCAACTCCTCAACAAGCTTATCATCAAGTGAATTCAGATTCCAAGATATATGATAATCTATAGAGGTAGGGCCTGCTCAAAACAATTTTTTTAAGATATGGCATCCCTGGATGGCCATGTCTACAGTCCAACAGTTTTTTTTTTTTTAACAAATTCTTTTTATTGAGCTTTGTAAAGGTTAAGTATTACAAAATAGAGCTTCGGGAGATATCCCAGCTCAGAACCACGTTACATAGCAATAAATTCTAAAACACTAAAAAGTTTTCTGCTCAGTGCAATGTACATGAGTATAGTGCACATTATTAAAATTCAGGCAGACCATCTACGAAATACCCATCAGGAGAGATTATAATAAGCAAAAATAAAAGTGGCATTCTCATCACTAATTCAAGCAACAGACATAATGGGACAACTGAACTGTGATGAACAAACACCAAGCGGGATTAGCCACTAGGCAAAAACAAGATATTCATAATGCATTACTAGAGGGAGAGTTAAGCCAGAGGTTCAACACTTTATTAAACTTTTGGGGGCATCCTGCAAATAGTTGGCATTTTATAAAGGTACAATATTATTGATTAAGGTTTTCCAGCAATTCAAAGTTGGGGGCCTCTGTCAATTTCCATTGCAAAGTGATAGCTTTCCGGGCATTGAAAAGCAATAAAATTATAAGGTTCCAAAGCGCCAAACGACCTAGCAGTTCAAGTAAACAAGTCAAAATGCAAGGGAACCACTATGGAAGTCAACTGAGCGATGAGTGTCTCAGTAACCTCGGAGGAAAAATCTTGAATTTTTGGGCAAGACCAAAAGACTTGTCTGAAATCAGCAGAGCCGCTTACACATCTCCGACACTGATTAGAAAATTCTATTTAACTTTTGAGGCGTATATATCCCATGTAACAGTTTAAATTGAACCAATCTATCTCTACAGGCTACCAGTTGTGAGAAGGGGTAGTCCCACATATCCTCCCAGTCTTACAGTCCTGTGCCAACTGACTCTGTACCAAGTATACCATTTTTTTTATCTACAGCTTGTGGTACATCAGCATGATCAGTAAGATGTAAATATATAATCTTAGAAGCCATGTCCTATATAATCATGAAATTAAAATGTAATAAAAAATAATGACCAGAAAAGAAAACAACTGTGAACATTGGTGATTGGAGAAATAATGCCTCTACATTACAACTAGATGAACAGCGTTACAAATCTGTTCTCACATCATATCACATGTCTGTTTGACTAGAGTTCAGGTTTTTCTATTTTCCTTCTACATTTGGATAAAAGTGACACTAAATAATTTTTTACACTGCTTGTTCTAAAATATCAAGTATACCATTGCTCTGATTTTTTTAAGTCTCTTGCCATTGTTGTGAAGCTTTTTTGTCCTGTACATGCTCTCTATCCTCCAGTGATGCACTTCATACTTAATACTGTAGAGCGAGTAATGCTCGTTATTTCTGGTCACATGATCTGCTTTATGGTTACTATAATTCCCATATAGCTGAATATGTCTGCATGAGGATGTGTAGTCCATCTCGGGGGCAAGAAAGAAAGGGTAGCTACATTCACATACACAAGAGTCTAAGAATAACAGAAAAAGCTCACATTTGAGGGATGAAACAAAGCAAGAGGGAGATAGAAAGTACATTCTATTTACAGTATATTTAAACATATTGCATTTATTTTATATTATACAAAATGTGAGTTCACTGTCACTTTAATTCACAAACCAAGCTGCAGAGCAGGTGGCCTGGTTAGGCAACTTTTTTTTAATCTTTGTTGTAAATCAAAGAGATGACTAGCTATCCAAATCACATTTGCAAGAACTTTCAGCCTCCCATCATGCAAGCGTGACAATGCGCCTGCATTTTTGCATGTTTTGGTATGTCATGTTTAGGGCTGCTCACTCATTTTAATGTGTGGCAATCGCACAAAAGAAGAACGAACACCGTTTTTTAAATCGCACCACAACACATTACCATGCACTTCGGTGCAATTTAAAGTATTGTCTGGTGCATTTGGGGTGTAATTATGGCAGAATATTGCACATTTTCATGCAAAATAACACACTTTCCCATGTCACCATTAATGTGTAAATGGAGACTTAGGCTGCCACACATTATACAATTTTCTCATTCAATTTTTTTAAAGCAGAGTTCCACCTGAAAAAAAAAAAATAAAAGTCTGTAGCTGCTGACTTTTAAAATACAGCTACTTACCTGTCCCTCGGTCCAGCGGTGTCCTCACCACCGCTGGTTTCACCGGCTGTCTTCTCTCCCTGGTGCCGGCATCTTTAGTGTGGGCACCCGGCTATGACAGCTTGCGGCTTCACCTCCCCCTCACTCCCCCTCTCTGTTGGGGTCCCTCAAGGCTCTGTCCTCGGGCCCCTTCTCTTCTCCATCTACACCTCCTCCCTTGGCCAACTCATACACTCTCACGGCTTCAACTACCACCTCTATGCCGACGACACACAAATCTATCTCTCAACCCCCCACCTCACCCCCTCGGTCTCTGCCCGAATCACACACCTACTGAGCGACATATCAGATTGGATGTCGCTCCACTTCCTTAAACTGAACCTCTCCAAAACCGAGTTTCTTGTCTTCCACCCAGCCCGGACCCCACCCCCTATTGACTTCTCCATCACATCCAACAACGCCAATATCAAACCCGCCCTGCAGGCCAGAGTACTTGGTGTCATTCTGGACTCCAACCTATCCTTCCAGCCCCAAGTCCAATCTTTAACAAACTCGTGCAGACTCCACCTCCGCAACATCGCCAAAATCCGCACGTTCCTAACCCCAGAAACCACTAAACAACTCATCCACTCCCTCATCATATCACGACTCGACTACTGCAACTCCCTCCTTACTGGCCTGCCTCGCCGATGGCTATTCCTGCTTCAGTTGATCCTGAATACGGCTGCCAGACTCATTCACCTTTCCAACCGCTCCGTTTCCGCCACCCCCCTCTGCCAATCCCTCCACTGGCTTCTGATTGCGCAACGGATCAAATTCAAAATCCTAACACTGACGTACAAAGCCGTCCACCACACTGCCCCGAACTACATCACTGACCTAATATCAAAGTACCGCCCAGCACTCACACTCCGCTCCTCACAAGACCTCCTTCTCTCTAGTTCCCTGGTCTCCTCCTCCCATGCCCGCCTCCAGGACTTCTCCAGGGTGTCACCCATCCTCTGGAACTCCCTGCCCCAACCCATCAGATTATCACCTACTCTCCTCTCCTTTAGGCGCACCCTGAAAACCCATCTCTTCAGGGAAGCCTACCCCACCCCCTGCTAACTTGACCGACCTCCTCCACTCTTCCTACCACTCCATCCCCTACAGCTATCTCCTCCTGTGCCACCATCCCCTCCCTCCTAGATTGTAAGCTTGAAAGAGCAGGGCCCTTGATCCCCTCATGTTTTGCATTGTATTGGTATTGTTCTGTCACATGTTCTGTCCCCCTTTTGTAATGTACAGCGCTGAGCGAACTATTGGCGCTTTATAAATACTGTATAATAATAATAATAATATTCGGGTACCCGCTCCCCAAAGGTGCACTGCGATGCAATTTAGAGCTTGCGCAGCAGAAGTGGGGAGCAGGGGAAAAAGGCTTAAAGCGGATCTTCCCCTTTTGGGTGGAGCTCCGCTTTAACCCCTAGACACCGAGTGCACGCAAATATGTGGCTTCTTGGCGTCTGGGCCTTGACAGCGAGCAGCCGCATATTTGCGTGCCATTAGAAAATACATATGTGTTTAGAGTGCGTGCCCTGCGGCGCGCTCCCAGCACATATATCCGTGACTCATGGAAAGGTCCCCCCTTGCGATCAGGACCTTTTCCGATCATGTGACCGCTGTGACAGCGAATCACGACGGTCACATGACTCTAAAACCCCGCCCACCTCCTGGCTTCTGAAAGGGCCAGGAGGCGCTGGCGCAAAAGTGTTAAGGTTTACATTTAACTATATAGTGCAAGGGCCTGCCTGATTGCATACGAATTGAAAGTGTTTAGGTTTGACCTCATATTATATGGTTTTGTAAATTTAAAAAACAAAATGGTACAAGAAAAAGATATAATGTATAGCCAACTCTAAATTTGTAATAATCTAAACAGCAAAGCTTTCTGATAAACAGGATGACATCCCACATACAGTGGGGATCGAAAGTTTGGGCACCCCAGCTAAAAATTTGAATTAATGTGCATAAAGAAGCCAAGGAAAGATGGAAAAATCTCCAAAAGGCATCAAATTACAGATTAGACATTCTTATAATATGTCAACAAAAATTAGATTTTATTTCCATCATTTACACTTTCAAAATAACAGAAAAAAAAAATGGCGTCTGCAAAAGTTTGGGCACCCTGCAGAGTTAATATCTTGTACTGCCCCCTTTGCAAAGCTGAGACCTGCCAGTGTCATGGATTGTTCTCAATCATCGTCTGGGAAAACCAGGTGATGTCAATCTCAAAGGTTTTAAATGCCCAGACTCATCTGACCTTGCCCCAACAATCAGCACCATGGGTTCTTCTAAGCAGTTGTCTAGAAAACTGAAACTGAAAATAGTTGACGCTCACAAAGCTGGAGAAGGCTATAAGAAGATAGCAAAGCGTTTTCAGATGTCAATATCCTCTGTTCGGAATGTAATTAAGAAATGGCAGTCATCAGGAACAGTGGAAGTTAAAGCAAGATCTGGAAGACCAAGAAAAATATCAGACAGAACAGCTCGCAGGATTGTGAGAAAAACAATTCAAAACCCACATTTGACTGCACGATCCCTCCAGAAAGATCTGGCAGACACTGGAGTTGTGGTACACTATTCCACTATAAAGAGATACTTGTACAAATATGGTCTTCATGGAAGAGTCATCAGAAGAAAACCTCTTCTACGTCCTCTCCACAAAAATCATCGTTTGAACTTTGCAAATGAACATATAGACAAGCCTGATGCATTTTGGAAACAAGTTCTGTGGACCGATGAGGTTAAAATTTAACTTTTTGGCCGGAATGAGCAAAGGTACGTTTGGAGAAGAAGGGGCACAGAATTTAATGAAAAGAACCTCTGTCCAACTGTTAAGCATGGGGTTGGATAATCATGCTTTGGGGTTGTGTTGCAGCCAGTGGCACAGGGAACATCTCACGAGTAGAAGGAAAAATGGATTCAATAAGATGTCAGCAAATTTTGGATGGTAACTTGATGCCATCTGTGAAAAAGCTGAAGTTAAAGAGAGGATGGCTTCTACAAATGGATAATGATCCTAAACACACCTCGAAATCCACGGGGGATTACATCAAGCGGCGTAAAGTGAAGGTTTTGCCATGGCCTTCACAATCTCCTGACCTCAACATAATTGAAAATCTATGGATAGACCTTAAAAGAGCAGTGCGTGACAGACAACCCAGAAATCTCAAAAAACTGGAAGACTTTTGTAAGGAAGAATGGGCAAAGATACCTCAAACAAGAATTGAAAGACTCTTGGCTGGCTACAAAAAGCGTTTACAAGCTGTGATACTTGCCAAAGGGGGCAGTGCATGCTATAAATTCTGCAGGGTGCCCAAACTTTTGCAGACGCCATTTTTTGGTTTTCTGTTATTGTGAAAGTGTAAATGATGGAAATAAAATCTAACTTTTGTTGACATATTATAAGAATGTCTAATCTGTAATTTGATGCCTTTTGGAGATTTTTCCATCTTTCCTTGGCTTCTTTATGCACATTAATACAAATTTTTAGCTGGGGTGCCCAAACTTTCGATCCCCACTGTATAGTGGAGCACATGCTCTTTTCAAAACAAAACATTTGACCTGCACTACATGAGTTATATGAAGTAAAGTTCTACATTTAGAAACCAAAAGTTCAAATTGATGGATCAAAGTGAATGTAATCAGGATAAGATAAGCCATGCTGTTAAAGGTTTATAGTCTTTTATTGTTGTGGGATGCTGAGAGGTGATGACCTTAGGGGCTCTACATATGCAGATCCTATTTGATGGTTATAGGATGGTGATAGGGTCTCTTTAAAGGGATTGAATAGTGTATTTGTAAATATTTGATATTACTAAACTAAAAATCATTCTAAAAACCATACACTTTAAGTTAGATTTATTATAAGTTAGTGCATGTGAATAACTCATAATTACAATTTCTGGCTAGCAGGCTGCACTTATGTGCACCTTTCTTTCTAAATGTAAAAGATTACATAATCTCAGTGTTATACAGGTGAAACTCAAAAATATTGAATATCGTGCAAAAGTTTATTTATTTCAGTAATGCAACTTAAAAGGTGAAACTAATATATGAGATAGACTCATTACATGCAAAGCAAGATAGTTCAAGCTGTGATTTGTCATAATTGGGATGATTATGGCTTACATCTCATGAAAATCACAAATTCTATAGAACCAAAACCGCAACTTTTGTGATGTGAACGTGTCCCATAGGAAATCATGTTAAATGGACTGTATTGCATTCCTGCAAAACACTGCAGAAAATGCTTAGGTGTGAACCTAGGGTTAGGATCACTGACCAGAACATTGTTTGAACTTCACACGCTCAGTACTGTGGGCTTTTGATAGAGTTTCTATCTCTTGTACCATTCTGACTGACCCGACCTTTGCATGTAAATGGCAATGCTCTGCCTGGAATGTCTGGGGCCTGTTTGTCATCTGCCAGTTTGTCTTTAGCCTGCCTGCCATCAACCTGCTTGTAATCTGTCACCTTGTTATCAGCTTACTGACTATCTAACTGCACTGTGGTTGTTTTCTGGTTCACCTACAAGGCTGCTGTTGCTTTAAGGCACACCTGGAGCTCTAAGTCTAGGTTCACACCTATGCAGGTTGCGTTTGATCCGTTTCTGCAGTGGTTTTTGCGGTGCATTTTGCGTTTTTGCACTTGTGTTTTTCCCACATTTGCAGGGTTTTTTAATTCATTTTTAAAAAATGTTCTTGTTGCTAGGCAGATTTTAAATGCAAAAAGCATCAAAAACGCATACAAAAGTGGCAAAAACGCAATACATGCTTTTTTGCAGTGTTCCCATTGAAGTCTATAGAACCAAAAACACAACGTTTTGTGTTCAAAAAAGTCCCTGACCCTTTCCAAAAAGTGCACCGGGTGAAAACGCAGAGATGTGAACACGTCCCATAGGAAATCATGTTAAATGGACTGTACTGCATTTCTGCAAAATGCTGCAGAAAACGCTTAGGTGTGAACATAGGGTAACACCACAGTCAGCTGTACCCTGCCACAGATGGTAGGTGATTTGCTGTTCTTACCTTTATATAACATTACCACAAGCCCTCAAACCATCTGGATGTTACTAAAGGTGAACTTATCCATTTAACTTTTATTCTATCAACTAAAAAAAACCCCAAAAAACAAAACAAGAATTGTAATTTGAATATGCTCTAATATACAGGAAGTACTTTCTATATTCATTCAAATGACTATTTATTTATTTTATGAGTTGACAGAATAAAAGTTAAGTGTAAGGCCTCTTTTACACGGGCGGTTGTTCTGCTGCTTGTCAATGCATTTTTTTTTTTGGAATTCCAACACTTCTAGCGCAGAGATCACTTGCATTTGTACATTGCATTTATCTGCGATTATGTGTGTTTACATGGGGCTGCGTTTAGCTGCGGTAGTACATTTTTGCCTTTTCTAATGCAACTGTATACCTATTTTTTCATTGTACTGCCATTAACTGTGTTTATGTACAGATAGCTGCGATACTGGACGCTGTCAACTTTATTTTTCCTAAAGGCATAAAACCGAATGTTATGAAAACGTTGCTAAATGCAGTGTGTAAATGGAGCCATAGGGATGCATTGTCTGCATTTAGCTGCTGTAAATAAGTTTCTCTAAAAGCTGCAATCTAACCACCTGTGTGAAGAGGCCTTAACCACTTGTCTTCCAGAGGATTTACCCCCCTTCCTAACTAGGCCATTTTTTGTGATATGTCGCAGCGTTACTTTAACTGACAACTGCGCGGTCATGCAACACTGCACCCAAATGAAATTTACGTTCTTTTTTTTCCATGAATAGAGCTTTCTTTTGATGGTATTTGATCGCCTGTGCGTTTTTTATTTTTTGCGCTATAAAAAAAAAGACCAACAATTTTGACAAAAAAAACTATATTTGACTTTTTGCTATTAAACATGTCCAGTAAAAATGTTTTTAAAAATCCAATTTCGTCATAAATGTAGGCCAAAATGCATTCTGCTACATGTCTTTGCTAAAAACTAGTAATGGCAGCAATCAGGGACTTATAGTGGGACTGCGGCGGGCATCCTGACACTGGGGGGAACTGACTTGGTGTCACTGACATCCCCAGTGACACCAATACAGTGATCGGTGCTAATAAAAAGCACTGACACTGTAATAATGGCACTGGGCAGGAAGGGGTTAACATGCGGAGCGATCAAAGGGTTAACTGTGTGATGTGTGCTGTTTTACTGTAAGCAGCAGGGGCGGACTGACAACTCATGGGGCCCCCGGGCAATAGGGGATCATGGGGCCCCTGTGTCCTTGCCCAAACTCAAAAAAGCCTATGAAAAAGGTACCAGGGGCATCTCATGGGTCCTCGGGCACTGCCTGAGTTTCCAAATGGTCAGTCCTTCCCTGATAAGCAGTGAGACAGTGTGTCACCCCTGCATTGAAAGTCACCCAGGATATTGGGTGCACTTGATCTCTAACACCATATTCAGCTGTACTCTACTCAAAGATGCCATGTAACAGTCTGTTTCATATATACCTAACAGTGGGGGAGATTTACTACAACTGTTGCACTTTGAATCTGGTGCAGCTGTGCATGGTAGTATGGGGGAAAATGGAACAGCCATTTTATATATCAAACACTTCGTTTTTGATTAAGGGGATATGTTGCATGTATGTTTTGTTATTAGAAGTCTTATTGTGTAACAGATGTATTTCTTGTGTTAGAATGCTATCTACATCTCCAGCTGGGAAGATTGCTCTCTGCCTTTGAAGACCTGTTCCCTCAAAGAGCCAATGGAAGTGACAAGCCTCTGTTGAATGACCACTATCCCCTCAATAAATTCCACCAGTGATAAGGATGGAACTTCAAAGAAAGTCAGATAGCTGGGTTTCTGCCTATCCTGGGACATAACAATTGTTTTAGATTTCCAAGCCAGTTAGAGCACTACTTTTTGAATCCAACACTATGTTCTCCCTGCATGAAGTTCTAACTACATGCTTGTACAATAAACACATCTTTTTTGCAGTCTGGCTTCAGCAGTTAAAATGTTACTGAAACCCATGAGTTTTGGGTTTCCCTGTCAGTAGCCAATCAGCTTTTAACCTCAGCTTGTTCAATTAAGCTTTGGCAATAAAACCTGGAAGCTGTTTGATTTCTGTGTAGAACTGCATCAGATTCTGCACTCTCCAGTTTTAGTAAATAATAACCACCAGTATTACTTTCCCAGCAAAATATCCTAAGGCCCCTTTCACAACGGGCGTTCCGTATGTCCATTTTTCATCTGTCCATTTACAGATGAAAAGTGATATGTAAAATTGTGTCGTGCTCCACTAATAATTACATATAATCACCCGTGTATTTCTATGGACTAGTGGATGTACATAGTTAGTCTGGCTGAAAAAAGACAAAAGTCCATGCAGTTCAACCACAATAAAAAAAAAAAAAGTTATAATCCTACACCCACAGTTGATCCAGAGGAAGGCAAAAAAAGAAACCCAGCAAAGCATGATCCAATTTTCTCCTGCAGGGGAAAAATTCTTTCCTGATCCTCCGAGAGGCAATCGGATATTCCCTGGATCAAATTTAACTATAAATATTAGTATCCAGTTATATTCTATGTATCCAAGAAAGAATCCAGGCCTCTTTTAAAGCAATCCACTGAGCTGGCCAGAACCAACTCTTGAGGGGGTCTATTCCACATTTGCAAAGTTCTTACTGTGAAGAAACCTTTCCATAATTGGAGATTAAATTTCTTTTCCTCCAGATGTAAAGAGTGCCCCCTTGTCCTCTGTGATGACCTCAGGGTGAATAGCTCTACACCGAGTTCACTATATGAACCACTGAACCCCTTAATTTCCTCTTCTCAAGAGAGAATAAATTCAGTTCCTCTAATCTTTCCTCATAGCTGAGCTTCTCCATGCATCTTATCAGTTTGGTTACCCTTCTCTGTACTTTCTCCAGTTCCCCAATGTTCTTTCTGTGAATTGGTGCCCAAAACTGAACTGCATATTCCAGATGAGGTCTTACTAATGATTTGTACAGGGGTAATATGATATCTCTCTCTCTGGAGTCTATACCTCTTTTAATACAAGAGAGGATTTTGTTCACTTTAGAAACCGCATCTTGGCATTGCATGTCATTATTAAGCTTATGATCTAACAGAACTCCCAGATCCTTCTCCACCATTGATTCCCCCAGTTGTACTCCCCCTAGTATGTATGATGCATGCATATTCGTAGCCCCCAAGTGCATAACCTTACATTTATCAACATTAAACCTCATTTGCCACATAGTTGCCCAATTAAACAGTGCATTGAGGTCAGCTTGTAAATTGGACAAATCCTGTAAGGACGTTATTCTACTGCACAGCTTGGTGTCATCTGCAAAGACTGAAATGGGATTTTTAATCCCAGACCCTATATCGTTTATAAATATATTAAAAAGTAAGGGTCCCAACACTGAACCTTGGGGTACACCACTGACAACCCTAGACCATTCAGAGTATGAATCATTAACCACTACGCTCTAAATACAATCTTTTAGCCAGTTTTCTATCGATTTACATATTGATTTTTCCAAGTCTGTAGACTTTACCTTACACATTAGCTGTGTGTGGGGAACTGTGTCAAACACTTTTGCAAAATACAAGTATACCACGTCCACCGCCACCCCTCTGTCCAAGGTTTTGCTCACCTCCTCATAAAAAGAAATCAGATTTGTTTGACAACTTCTGTCTTTCATGAATCCATGCTGTCTGTTGCTTAAAATATTTTTTCCCAGCAAGAACTCATCTATGTGGTCTTTTATTAAACTCTCCAGTATCTTCCCAACTATAGAAGTTAAACTAACAGGTCTATAATTACTTGGTAAAGATTTTGACTCCTTTTTAACCATTAGCCGCCCAGCCAATGGCCGTTTGGCGGCTTCAAATGTGCTCCTGTATTCCGGGTGCACGCCATTTGGCGTGCTCCCGCACATGCGCGGTTTGCGCGGTTGCAGAGCGACGCAGCAGTGCGATCTGTCACCGCCCGTGCACCTCGGACACGGCCGATGACAGATCCGAGTACCGGCTCCCGTTGCCGGTACCATGTGACCTGCTGTGACCAATCACAGCAGGTCACATGACAGTTGTATACAATGGGTGGCTTCATTCATGATGCCATCCATTGTATACTAGTGCCTAGCTGTGAATGGCCACAGCTAATCACATGCACATGTCATGTGATTAGCTGTGACCAAATCACAGCTAAGCACAAAAAAAAAAAAAAAAAAAAAAAAAGCTGAATGAATCGACTTCATTCAGGTAAATGCTTGCTTATAGCAAAGTAATTCTTTGCTATAGGCAAATTGTGTAAAAAAAAAAAAAAAATACTGATCACTTCCCCAAAGTAGTACAATGTTACTATGGTAACATTGTACTATTTTGGTCATAGTAAAATATGAAAAAAAATCTGAATGAATCGACTTCATTCAGGTAAATGCTTGCTTATAGCAAAGTAATTCTTTGCTATAGGCAAATTGTGTAAAAAAAAAAAAAAAAATACTGATCACTTCCCCAAAGTAGTACAATGTTACTATGGTAACATTGTACTATTTTGGTCATAGTAAAATATGAAAAAAAATCTTAAAAAAAATAAAAAAAAATGTAATAAAAAATTAAATATAATAAAAAAAAAAAAATATATATATATATATATTTTTCATACTGTCACCAGTCAGTGTCGCTGTTCACCGCCATGCCAGTTATATGATGACGCTGTACTGCACTGGTGACAGTATGTAAAAAAAAAAATAGTGAAAATAATTTTTTTAATTTTTTAATTTTCCGAAAAATTATGACAAAAAAATACAACTTCAAAAAACTCGCCATGCCTCTTATGAAGTACGTCGGACTGTCTACTCTGCAAAAAGGGGTCATTTGGGGGATATCTGTACTGTTCTGACATTCTTGGACCTCAAGATATTAGATTGGCTGTCAGTACTTCAGGATTGATCAATATTCAGATCTATACCATAGTTTGTGAACTCTATAACTTTCCTACAAACTAAAAAATACATACTAATTTGGGTTATTTTCACCAAAGACATGTAGCAGAATACATCTCGGCCTAAATTTATGAAGAACAATTATTTATTTGTAAACTTTTATAACAGAAACAAAGAAAAATGTGTTTTTTTTTCAAAATTTTTGGTCTTTTTTTGTTAATTTAGCAAAAAATAAAAACCCCAGCGGTGATTAAATACCACCAAAAGAAAGCTCTAGTTGTGTGAAGAAAATGATAAAATTTTAGTTTGGGTACAATGTTGTATGACCGCGCAATTGTCATTCAAAGTGTGAGAGCGCTGAAACCTGAAAAATGGCCTGGGCAGGAAGGTGTAAAATTGCACGGTATTGAAATGGTTAAATATTGGCACCACATTGGCCTTACACCAATCCAGTGGTACTATGCCAGTCATTAAAGAGTCCCTAAAAATTAGAAACAATGGCTTTGAAATGACAGACCTCAATTCTTTAAGGACCTGTGGGTGTATGCCATATGGTCCAGGTTCTTTATTCACCTTTATTCTGTCTAAATATTTTTGGATCATATCAATTGTGAGCCAATGTGGATCATCTGGAGCTGTGTCAATACCATGCCCATTATGGACAAGAGCTCCCCGATGGTTCTTTGTATGCCAGTCATTACAGGTTCCCTAAAAATTAGAAACAATGGTTTGAAATGACAGAACTCAATTCTTTAAGGACCCGTGGGTGTATGCCATCCGGTCCAGGTTCTTTATTCACCTTTATGCTGTCTAAATATTTCTGGATCATATCAATTGTGAAAGAAAATATATAGTTTAATTCACGGGAATGTAAATATGAAGGAAATGGAAATGAATTATAAGTGTTTAGTAAGATGGTATATTACACTGAATGTAGCGCATAGAATAAGTGGAGATAACTCACCTTTATGTTGGCGGGGATGTGAAGAGAGAGGTACAATGATACACTTATGGTGAGAGTGTCACAAAATTCAAGAATACTGGGAGGGCATAGTGAATATAATTCAGGAAATAACAGAGGTAAATATTCCTAACGACCCTGAGACTTGCCTGCTTTTTGGTACCGAGTTTTCGGTTAAAAAATATAAAAAAAACTGGATTATTGTATTATTTAAATGCAGCGAAGGGACTGATACCCAAGTTTTTTTGAAGAAACAACAGGCACCGAAAATAAACGATTGGGGAGAAAGAGTGGAGAAGATATATAGAATGGAGGAACTTTACCATATGGAGGAAAATAAAATGGAGGTATTTCCTACAAGTTGGGAAAAGTGGGTACAGTTTAAAAATTCAGAGGTATACCTAGAATATGTGAAATGAGGAAAAGAAGGGAAAGGGGATAAATATAGTACAGTATAATACCAGTAATAGCTAAGGTTCAGGATTTCTAGAATGAAGTTAAAAATGCATAATCAAAGGGTGGGGGGGGGAATAGGTAAGGGGAGGGGTAAAAGGTCACCGAGATTAAGGTTATTTCTGGGGAGTGTTATGACAGAAATGTGTAATGTATACTGTTTGTTTTATTAGCTTTTGTACATTTAATATGGTGATTTGAAAACAATAAAATATTTAAATTAAAAAACAATATATCAATTGTGAGCCAGTGTGGATCATCTGGTGTCAATACCATTCCCATTATGGACAAGAGCTCCCCCATGCTCCTTTGTATACACAGAGCTGAAGAAGGTATTTAATACATTTGCCTTCTATTTGTCCCCAGTCACCCACTCTAGATTATTTTGTTAAGGGCCTACATGCTGGAACCTGACCTTTTTTACTATTAATATATTTGAATAATTTTTTGGGGTTTGTCTTGCTATCTGTTGCAATCTGCCGTTCGTTTTTCATTTTTGGGGCCTTTATTTCCTTTTTCATATTCTGTTATATTCTTTGTAATGTTTAAACGATGATAGCGTTCCTTCATTTTTATACTTAATAAAAGCTCTTTTCTTATTAACTACAGCTTTTTTTAACTTTGGCCATAAGCCACATAGGTTTGAATTTTAGCCTTTTAAATTTGTTGCCCGTGGGAATATATTTTGCAGTGTTGTCACATACAGTCTTTTTGAAGAACTCCCATTTCTGTGTTGTGGTCACCGATGCCCATATTCCCTAACAGTCTAAGTCTTGGAGAGCAGCTCTCAGCCTTGGAAAAATTAGCTCTCTTAAAGTTGAACATTTTTATTTTTCCCGTATGTGCTTGATGTTTACAGCTAACAATAAATTAAATCATATTATTGTCACTGCTACCCAGACGTTCTTTTATATGGACATTCGTAATACGCTCTGCATGGTTTGAGATTACCAGGTCCAGCAGAGCATCATTCCTAGTTGGGACCTCTATGAACTGTACCATAAAATTGTCCTGTAATTGGTTTATAAATGTTTGCCCTTTAACTGTTCCTGCAGTACCATTACTCCAATCAACTTCTGGGTAGTTAAAATCCTACATTATTATCACTGTCCCAGCCCCTGCAGCCCTTTTGATCTGTGCAAGGAGCTGAGTTTCCACCTCCTTATTAACACTGGGAGGCCTATAACAAACGCCAATGATTACCTTTGTAGTACGCATCCCCATGTGCAGTTCCACCCATAATACTTCAGCCTCATCCCACTCTCCATCAACTAGGTCCTCTTCCACATTCGCACTGAGATCAATTCTCACACAGAGACACATTCGCACTGAGATCAATTCTCACATAGAGACAGACACCACCACCTTTCCTTTTTATTTTGTATCTCTGAAAGAGAGCATAGCCAGGAACATTAATGGCCCAGTCATTGAAAGAATGCAGCCAAGATTCAGCAATACCAATTAAACCATAGTTCTGTTCATGCACCAAAGTCTAAAGATTCCATATGTAAATGGATGATCATCTGTGTACATCCTAAAAGACCAAAAAATAATATTGCTTGCTGGTTATTTTGTGTCAAAACCTTACTGTTCAACATTAATCAGGATGATTACCAATGAAAAAGAAAAGAAAAAGGAAACTAATGAATCTGCCGCTGTTAATGACAGGTAATCTGCAACATATAAAAGTTTTGTCCTTGGGCTTAGATATACCTTAACAGAACAGGTAAATCAGTACTTCTGTTGGATTACTAAATATGTTCATGCTTCAATGATCTCTATTACACAAAGGGGCAATTTTTTTCAACACTTGCATTATGACTAGGAGACTGTGATGAAGGTATCCCTTGACAGAAAACTGAGAGGCATTCATCCTTTTGGTAAATTCAACCTCCTTTCAGTGTTAAAAAAAAAAAAGTTCAGGCTACAATATACCTGAAGATGGCTATACCCAGATGACATACTTGATATACTGTATGCCTTTTGTGAGCAGCTCAATGTTCTTCTTAGATATTATTTTGTTGCTGCCATCCATGCTTCAAGGAGTTGTAAATGCTGGATATAACCCACGGTTCCTGAGAAATCATTTTCCAGGATGGCTGAAACTCAGCTGGACATCATGCTCTCAAACTCAATTTACTTTGGGCTTACTTTTTGGCCTCACATTGTAACTTCCCATTTATATGGTCTAAATACTTTGAACGAAAGAATTGAGGGTCTCTCCAATGGTGAAACTATGAAAAGCCTTAAAATATTCATATGCCAAACATCAACAAATGTAAGGCAAAACAGTTTACCAATTGTAAAACATCTGACATTTTGGAACATTTATACTAAAACCAGAACTCTGCATTCACTATATCTGGTCTCCCACAGTACACAGAGCATGGAAATGCAATTATTTTAGCAAATATAAACTGCTAAATACATTTTCTCATCAGCAGTTAGGGTAGTCTTGTGACTTCTATCAGTGTCCAGTTGAGTATAGATTAAAGCTTGTAGGAGAAGTTTTCATTCTGCTCTGACTGTCCTATGAAGCTACAGGGGTCCTTTGTCTGGACAGTGCTGATAGACCCTGTGCTGATCACATGCACCTTCCCAAATTAAAAAAAAAACTCTTTAGCAATATACACTAAACTGAGCACGTGACTCCTGGAGCTCAGTATTATCAGAAGATCGATTGTGGACAGTAGAAGAAGGGGAGGATCAGAGAAAATAGGATCAAACAGACTTTTTACACAATGCAGTGGATTGTCAGTATAACAAGCATGCTTTACTTCATATACTGTACAGACTGAGTTTACTGTTGTGGGTTTAGTAACATTTTAATGTTGCAAAAAAGATTACCATAGAAATTAAAGTTCAGTTGTGCAAGGGCTCCATATGCAGTACATATTGCTAAAAGGCTGCTTCCTATCCTTGTCCTAATGCCACTATCCCCTCCCTCCTAGATTGTAAGCTGGAAAGAGCAGGGCCCTGGAACCCCTCGTGTTTTGTTTTGTTAATGTATTGTCTCATGTACTGCCCCCCACTATAATGTACAGCGCTGAGCAAACCTTTTGGCGCTATATAAATACTGTATAATAATAATAATAATGCAGCTGTTCAGATGATAACTAAATCTAAACTTCAAGCAAATTCATCTAAAAAATATTAAATGCATTGTAAAATGGAACCAGTGTGTAAGCAGGTACTTACAAATGGTGCTGCTATTAGACAGGATTTCTAGGCTGCCCAGGTTTGGAAGGGCTTAACTCAGGTCCTGTGTTTTTCCTGGTCTTTTTCTGGTCTCTGCCCTCCACCGTGTGATGCATATAAATAGGGGGAAGGCGCTGCTCGGGGAGGGGGGGGGATTTGGGGTTGGGGGTCTCCATGTGGCCACACAGGAAAAGGATCAAAAGGCCCTCTGTGTAAGATGTAACCAACAGCAGCTTGCAATTACCCGGCAAGGGAATCTACATACCAAGAACTCTTCCGACTATGGAGTACTACCTGAAAAGTTTGCCTAGGCAGCCTGGGGACTGGGAGTCGGACTGATGTGCACTTGGGACTGTATTGCTGTAGTGTTACAAGTAAAGTTGTTAAACGTTCAAATGCCTGGTCTGAAGTTACTACAAAGGGTGCATGATGCTACACTGGGGGAGATGTACTAAAACTGGTGCACACAGAATTTGGTGCAGCTGTGCCTGGTAGCCTATCAGCTTCTAGGTTTAATTGTCAAAGCTCAATTGAACAAACTGAAGTTAGAAATTAATTTGGTTACTATGCACAGTTGCACTAGATTCTGTGTGCACCAGTTTTAGTAAATCTACCCAACAGTGTATTGCAAAGAACAGGACTTGTTATGCACACTTGGGGTGAAGTAGCAAATATGTGGTTGCTAAGGGCAACAAGCTCAAAAGGGGGTGACATGAGAGCTAGACAGCGGGTTTACAGTACCAGTAGGGGTGACAGGTCCTCTGCATAGTGAGGGGAATGGCTTGCTGTTTCCCCTCCCTAGTGGTCAGTGACCCAGTGAACCGAGATCAAATCTGCATATCAGAGGCCCTAGGGAACTAGTCGTAGGTATGGAAGTAGTTGAGCAAGACAAGTCATGCATGCAAGAGCTTAGCATTGTACGCCCCTTGAGGGTTAGGGATTGATGTGAATGTACAATATATATATGTAAAGCACTGCGTAAATTGACAGCGCTATATAAGTACCTGAAATAAATAAATAAAAGGCTTCATTCAAGTACATGGCAAAACCACAGACTATCACTGGGAGTGAGGTGATAGGAAGGCTGGACTGGTGGAATGGGACATATGCTCAGCAGTGTCCCCTTCAAAATGTCACATTCCATATGGATTCATGTATCATGGGACAGTGTGGCTCACACAGCAAGTTTTTAGGTTGTGATACAATTGCACTGGGTGTGCAGCTGACTTTGAATTCGGAGGTGTCACTTTCATGCTGTATCAACATGAAAGTGGCCCGCCTTGTCCCAGGCATTCGTGAGTATGTACACCAGAGAAGGAGGAGAGCAAAAAAAAAGGTTGTGTGTGCATGGGCGAGTAGGCCTTGCTCACAAGTATAAGTATAGGAATATTAGCAATCCCTTTCTAACCACTCCAAATATTCAGCACATTGTAAATACACTAACTTTTAGCTAGATAGCCATCCTGGAAAAACTGTTAGCATAGGTTTATGCCACAAATTGAGCATTGATACACTTTAGGAGTATCCCTGGAATTCATACTGTAAAGACTGGCACAGACTTTGCAAAAGTGTCTCTCTTGTCAGAAGTGTAACCTTCTGGGCCCTGGTGTAAGAAACCCTCCAATCCTCCAATCCTGGTAGTGGAACACCAGGGCCTGGTCAGAAGTGCAACCTTTGTGACCCTGGTAGTTCCACCACTGGTGTCAGTAGTTTTTTATGTTTGTTATTTTATTTTTTTTATTATCTTTTACCATTTTTTTCCATGTTATTTTTTTTTATTTTTTTAAGAGCCCTGTTGGGGGGCTTTGGTTAGATATCAGGGGTCTAAACAGACCTCTCATGTTCCCCCTTTAAGACAGAGAAAGGAGATTGAGGGCAGAACCCTCAATCTCCATCTCTGCAGCCTCAGTTGCACAGAATAAATGGACAAGACAGTTTACTATGCTTCAGTTCTGAATGGACTGAGTCAGTGATCATTACCAATTCAGACAAGGAAGGGGCTGGTAAATGACATATCTACCGCCCCCTTCCCCTGGGGGTACCTATAGCTGGCCAGCTAAGACCAGTCCTAGGTTGCTAATATGGTTCACATATATGTGTATACCAAACCTGCCAATAACCTCAGTACAGTATATATGTACATATGTTAAAGCCAAAAGCAGAATCATTGCTGTGATTTATGTCTTTGATTGTTATATGACATTTATATATTCATTGTGTTAGCAGAAGCAGAAAAGGAAAATATGCCTTTAAGAGTTAGTTAAAGATGAGCCAATCACAGACAGCCTCATACTGTACAGAGCCTTAACCAATCCCAGCCAGTTTCACATTTATGCCTGTGTAAAACTCCCTGCTAGGATTTTCTAGAGACACATGCTCACCAGACAGAAGAGGAAACAGACAGTTCCAATCAGAAGAGCTTTATGGAGCAGAGAAGGCCAAATAGGTATTTAATGCACTTGTGTGTTCCTCTATTGTTTAACAGTGCAGGTAGATCTGTGTGTAAAACTGTTGTGTGTGTTTTACTTGTAGTTCCACCGAACTTACGAATATAACGAATTAAATGAATCAAGTCACTGTAGAGTAATCATAATCGAACAAATTTACAAAATCTAACGAATTTATCAATCTATGGAATCAACCCAATGTAATACGAATTGAACCATTGTAATATGAAAGAAATAAGCCATTGTAAGCAGTTATATGAAGAAGATTGAAGTTATTAAAGAAGTTAACTAAAGTATTCGGTGTGCTCTTTAAACCTACTGCATCCATAGAGCGGCATTGGAGGAATTACAGAGTAAAGTCAGTCTAATCAAACAAAGAAACAGCAATTGCATAATTTTTCTAATGCCACAGCGCACTAGGCACCAAAGGGTGCTGCGCCTGCCACAGTACCAGCAGAGCTGCAGGGGGAAAGAGGTGGCCGGGAGAGAGCATATAGGGGGCCAGGAGAGAGCACAGGGGCCTGAGGGCAGTAGAATAAAGCTGGATAGGAGGGGTAGCAGGGGAGGCATATAGAGACACCGATCCCCACCATTTTCCTCCTGCGGACCTTGAATGCCTTCAGGAGGTAGAGGACAAGAAGC
Source organism: Staurois parvus (assembly GCF_062004578.1). Taxonomy (NCBI): domain Eukaryota; kingdom Metazoa; phylum Chordata; class Amphibia; order Anura; family Ranidae; genus Staurois; species Staurois parvus. The sequence continues at coordinate 182,178 of NW_028317808.1, forward strand.
ATGCAATCAGCAGCTGTAGGAGGAAAATGGAGGGAATTGTTTTCTCTGCATGCCGCCCCTGCCTTCCTTCCTATTCAGGTATACAAGGGAGCCGCACAGGCCCCTTAAAGCATGGGGCCAGGTCGCAATTGCGACCCCTGTGCTTACGCCCCTGTCTAATGTCTTCTAAAAGTGGTGCAGAAAGTGCCAAATTCATGTACCTTAGAGCATGCTGTACCACGTTTAAAAAGCACACAGGGCACTTTCACAAAATCTGTATGCACCAGTTTCTCTCTTTGTATGCCAAAAGAGAGTTGGTCTTAACGTTCTCCATTTTTGTAAGACACGAACTGTCAATATTATATTTTGAATTTGGCGCATTCATTGCACCCCAATGTAAAAGTGGTGAAATTTAATACTACCTGAATTTGGTGCACAAGTCGCTGTCAGAACCAAACGTGTTGCAGATGCTTCATAAAGTTGGTGCAATACATTAATGTGAGCAGGGGCAGACTGACAACTCATGGGGCCCCCGGGCAATAGGGGATCATGGGGCCCCTGTGTACTTGCCCAAACTCAAAAAAGCCTATGAAAAAGGTACCAGGGGCATCTCATGGGGCCCCCTACTGACCCCGGGCCCTCGGGCAGTGCCCGAGTTTCCAATTGGTCAGTCCGCCCCTGAATGTGAGTGATTAACACCAGAAAAGTGGCACAAAAGCTTTACCCCCAATAAATTCCACAAATCATGATTTAGAATGTCACAATGTTGACAATATGATCACTTTTGGTGACTGAAATGATGTTATAAACCATAAAGGAGTTATTAATCTTACTTACCTGATGAACAATTGCAATGTGTTGACAATGCGCTCAATCTTTTTTCTGCTCTTGTTGTAAGAAGAATGTTGCAAAAACATACAAGAACTGGATTTGTATGATAATGATCCACAAATATCATCCCAATCCATGTTTTGTAACCTTAAAAAAAATTCAAAAGAATTATTCAGTATTTCCAATATATAACTTGTATTGCCTTATACATATTAAAGAGAACCGATAATGGGTTTTGGTCAATTATTTTTCTAGGTGTAATGTTTCATTTACATTTGCAGTTGGGGGTGGCAAAAACACGTTTGAGCTGCATTTTCACTGCTTCCCAACCACTCCCCCTTGGGAGTGGACAGGGTCATACACATGCAGTGATCGAAATGCTTTGCCACACAGCATGGCAAAAATGACCCCCCCCCCCTTGCTGTGATCAGCGGGCAGTACTGCCTGCAAGCCCAACCCTTAAAATTGAATGGGGCCACGCCGCAACTTGCAACTACGTGCAATGCAGCATGGTGGCTCAGTTTTCAAAGGTTAAAACAGGCAATGAGAAAGTGATATAAAGCTTCCTTGCCGCCTGTCAAATGCCCTCTGAAGAGCAATGCACAGAAGATTGCTCTTCAGAAGGTTAAAGCTAATGTAAATGGTTGAGCAAATAATTTTTTGGACATAGTAAACATTTAATATATAGTGCTTTAATGACAGTTTTTAATACCAAAGCACAGCCCATGTTCTCTTTGGTAGCCTGGATGAACTGACTAGCTAAGACACATGTATGTCTGCTAGGGGAGAGAAATGACTTAATTCAGATGTGCTGTGCCATTCTCAGCATTGCAATAAAGGTTTTCGTATTTACTTGACTAAAAGCACTATTTTCACAATGTTTAGTTGTTTCTTTTTTTTAAGCGAGTTAAAGCAGAACTAAACCCATTTATTTACCTGTTTCTCAACACAACTACATTCTAGTCATGCCATGAATGATAACTTTCACATTTTCTTATGCTCTAAACTGAACTGTCAAGCCATCAAATTGCTGGTGTTATAACTGCATCACCATGGCACCTGCAGATCAAACATAGGCTGATGGCAGCTTTCTTGACTGTAAAGAATGGGAGGGTTTAGTTCCGATTTGTTATTCCCGGGTATTTTTTCTGCATGAGTAAGTAGCTCAGTACACTCCTAAGCTTCTCAGAAACATTAGATGGCCTCTGTGTCTATGGACTTTGATGCTGTTTTGTTGAGTAAATGTAGCTTTCTTTCAACATCAGTTTGAAACTCTTATGAGATCATTCAGAACCTATAGACAGGTGATTTTTACATTCAAATGACCCCTGTCTTGCCCCCGACCTGCTTTAAGCTGATTTTGCACTCTGATAAAATTGTATGGGGAGGCAAGCAGTTCTGATGTGAATCATAGTGGTCTAAAATGTCTGATTTTCCAATCAAAACATACTGTATTATAGAGAATATCTTTTCTAACCCCTCTAAACATTAAAAAGATGTAATGAGGTGTTTGGTTATACTGCTTTTTTATGCTGCACTTTTTTTTAATGTTAAAGTTTAAAAATCAATTACTCAGGACCAGGGTCCAGGGTGAATTTTAGGTCTTGAGGACATTTGGACCTTTTTCAGGAAATCGCAGTAACACTCATCACATGCCAATAGTGGCCTGGACATGGTATAATTACATAAAAAAACTCTTTTAAACAATCAGAAGAGGCAAGGTTTAGGCCTTCATAAAACCTAGACTTTTTCCATTTTTATTTTAACATTATTATTATTATTATACAGTATTTATAAAGCACCAATAGTTCGCTCAGTGCTGTACATTACAACATTTGATTCACAAAGCTTTTTCATGGTGTCAAAAAGATTATTACAGATGGCAGGCTGCTGTAGCTCATAATTCTAGCAGAAACAGATGATAGACTAGTTATCATATGGCTTGAAACTGTATAAAAGCACTGATGAATTTGAAATATAAAAATGTAAAGAGTAACAACAATATCAAAACTTGATAGGTGATTTTTAGTAAGATTAGTAAAATGTACTTTCCAGTTTGACTAATCTTGGCCAGGCTTCTGATCTCCAGATATAATTTTGTGCCTCCCTGCAAGCCCCCCCCCCCAAAGTTATTACTTCTAATAATTTAATTCTAACCAGACACCTGATTCCCAACAAATGTATATATACATGCAACACAGCCCTTTCCCATCTTTGTTGCCTAGACTCCTACTAGAAAGCAAAGGGCATCTTGGCCTGGGAAAAAGTTTAATGCCACTTGGATTCTATGTGAAAACTATCACCCTCACCAATCAAATACCTTACCCATGTCAGCTGCCTCATATCCACGTTGCAGTATTGTCCTATCAATTCTTGCAATTAGCCAAGTCCCCAAAATCAAACTACAGAAGAGTCGAAGAAGGCAAGCGCTCAAACCAAGGATTACATTGTAGAAGAAGAAGAAATAATTGAAATTATGGAAGGCTTTCCTAAAAAGAAAAAAAGTAGTTAAAGCAGTAAATAATTAGCAATACAATAACAATTGTACATACAGTAGCTGAGCTGCATTTTGCTTTGATGCTGAGAATCATTTTTATCCACTTTTTTATCCTAGTTAGCTACGGGGAGCTAGAAGACTATTTTTTTAGTTTTTGGGGTTTTTGGGTCAGGACTGAGAGGCTCTGATGCCTCCCCCTGATCTATAGACTTGGAGAAGTCTCTAGAACTCAGTGGGCAGGGACAGAGGAAGAGCTGGTCTGCACTCTTTAGAGATCCTGGCCAATCCCCAAGCAGAAGGCTTGGCATGGGGTCGGGACAGCCCTTAGGAGTGACTGAGCCTGCTCAGCAGCAGGAGAGTTTGGGTGGAAAATGGAGTGAGCAGGCTGGAGTGAGGAGCCTGGGAGGGGGTCCAGGAGAGGAGCCTACCTACAGGCAGAGGAGCTGGAAGGGAGGATCTCTCACCCTCAATCGTCTCCTGAGAGAGGACAACCTAGGAAGCAGCCGTCTGGCATGTGGCTTGGAAGCAGCCATAAACCCACAAGCTTGCAGGAGAGGAATGAGTAATTCCCCACACCCTGGGCCAGATAAGAGAAGAGGGCATTCTGGTGGGAAAGTGACTAGCCCCCATATGGGACTGATGATTCTAAAGTGGCAGATTCTGAGCCCCCTTGCTCAAGGATTCCCTCAGGCAGCTAGGTGAAGAGGAGATTTCATCTGGGATCTGAGGAGGTATACCAGGAGAGGCTGGACAGCTCTCCAAGAAGAGGATTTTTGTCTATTGGACTTGTACATTGTTGTTAAGGAGTTTGTCCTCAGTTTACAGTTACTCTGGGCATACCATACACTCCTCAACCCCATCTATGTTCTATACCCCTTAATAAAATCCCAAAAAAACAAGCTCAAGGACTCGGTTACTGTTTCCTGTGTGCAAGGTCTGAAGGAAATGCGTGTTGCCTGGCTGTGCAGGACTATAGGTGGACCCAAATCTCTAGGGACTCCTAAGGGGGTAGTTCTACACTAGAGTAGTAAATGATTGTTCTTCCAACAATCCAGTAATTGATTTTTGTAGAACTAAGAGTTGTGATGTAGCTTTGATCATAGTTGGTTATTTATGTAAGAGATTTTTATTACAGAAGCATTCATAACTGATACTAGGGTAAAGAATAGGTGTATTATTATGTTAATGATTAATAGTGATGGGCCAAACACCCCCTCTATTCGGTTCTGAAAGTTCGAAGTTCAACCGCGAACATCGAACAGGGACAATTCACTAAGTGGTATCTTACCGCATCTGAGTATGTGGTAAGATACTACACAGCTACTAAAATACTGCATCAGTTATATTATTAAGTCACGCAGTATTTTAGTAGTGAAGACATTCTTTATTGTTTCCGCTGTCAGCGTGGTTCCCTGCTGACAGCTGGATATAAAAAGAATTGCTCGCGTTGCCCAGCAATTAAAAAATGTAAAGAAAAACCGCAAGTCCTTCGGGTCTGGTATAGATTCTGAGGGGAACCCCCACGCCAAAATAAAAAAAAAATTGTGAATGAGTATGGGGTACTTGGTAGTGCTACCCATTCACAAAACAAAAGTGGAGTGTAAAAATGACAAGAGACAGTCTTTGACAAGTCAAAAATTAAAAACAATTCTCCCAAAGTAGATCCAATGTCAATTACCATGCTCGTCACCACAGCCAACCCGAAAAAAGAAAAAAAAAACGTATTGCTCTCGGCGCTGTCTCCCGGCCATCTGACAGCTGCGTCGGGATGACCGTTCCTAAATAGTGTGATGACGTCACAATGCCCCCTTGTGACATCATGTGCTGTGATTGGCCAAAGCATTGCACCTGACCACAGGTCAGGTGCATTGCTTTTGCCAATCACAATGCACTGTCAGGGTGCAGTGCATTGTGGGGTGTGGTGGGCGAACAGCCCACCGAACGCCCTTATTGTTCTTGTGTTCACGGAACACACGAACGACCCATGTTCAAGCCGAACTTATGTTCGACTCACACATGAAGCCCAACACTAATGATTATAGTGCCAAGTGTCACATTCTTTATGAACATGAAGAAAACTCACATAATGCATGTTCCTAAATGTGGTTCTTACGTTCTTAAGGTTGTTTCTTATGACCTGTCAGAGTGGCTGAAGAATAATAAACTGCTTAACTCACTACTGGCTTTCAGAACGTGGTTATCTCATATCATAATACACTTGCCCTGGAACTAGCACAACTTCAGGGAGATGGTCTATATTGTAAGCTCGAAAGAGCAGGGCCCTCGATCCCCTCATGTTTTGCATTGTATTGGTATTGTTCTGTCACATGTTCTGTCCCCCTTTGTAATGTACAGCGCTGAGTGAACTATTGGCGCTTTATAAGTACTGTATAATAATAATAATAACAATAATAGACACCTCAAGCAATGGATGTTAGCCTTTGCTATGCTGGTATGGAACCTCCTCAGAGGTTACTTGTAATTTATAAATGTGTCGTTCCCAAGATTATATATTATAGATTGCATTTACAAATTATTGAGTAGAAGCAATACCTGTTATTTAGAGCTAGGGGCTTCTTTTTATCTTCTGGTGATATTTTCTTTTGTAGGAAGAATTGCCCCGCTAACACAACTTGCAGGATCATCAGCAAAATAACGATTAAAATTGTAAGGCTTGGGGAAAAAAACGTAATTGAATTATTGTAATTTTAAACTTCACAGAATTATATTTGAAAAATAAAAATAATTTGTCATCACTGGAGAGACCTGTATAGAACTAATTTAAAGTGGTTGTAAACCTCAGACATGAAATATGAACAAAGCATATCCCTCTATAGTGTGTACTTGTCTCAATCCAGAGCACCAGGTGTCATTTTTTTCAACTGCTTTGTTCCTCTGCTATCATCATGAGTCACTTTTGACACGTTTTCCGTGATACCAAGAGAAAAATGGTGACGGGGAGGGTCCTCCAGCTGATTGACAGCCCCAGCTCTGTTCCTGTGTCATACAGGATGTGTCCCTTCCCTCCAATCAGCTCTCAGAGCTCTTATCACTGGTGTACCAACAGCTCCTGCTCCCTGCATTTCAGAGCTGAGAGGTCCAGTGTAAATCATGCACTTTGAATGGATGTAGGTTAAAGAAGGCTGCAAATAAATAGGGGCAATATATGCAGGAGGTTTTGTTTCATTTCTATGTATTAGCCTGTGTTTCACCTGAGGCCAGTCACTTCACTGGGTATATGTAAGGGTTTACAACCACTTTAAAGCTGAATTTCAGAAAAACATTCAAGGAGCCAGAAAAAAACGAAATTCTGACATTTTTCACACATATGTTAAAATCTGCTTTTTTTTGTTAGAAAATGACTTAGAATCCCCAAACATTATTATGTATTTTCTGAAAGCAAAGTCTCTGGTGAATACAATGGTAGCTGTTGCAATATTTTACATCACACAATATTTGTGCAGTCATTAAATACAAAAAAACAAAAATTCAGGAAAAAAAAAATGCTCTTTAAAAAATTTTAATGCACACAAACACAATATAATACCCATTTTTTGTTTTTAAATATAAAAGAATATGTTGCATCATGTAAACAGATACCAGACCTGCCAAAATTTAAAATGGTGCATGCTTGTGAAATGGCAACAAACCATGGTACCTAAAATTGTCCATAGGTGACACTTTAAGAAAAAGTTTGCATAAAAAAAATGCATATTTTTTTACACATAAAAAATGTGCATTTTGTTTTTTATTAGGAGCCTGTATAATATTGCACCCATGATCAGTAGACGCAGGGCTCTTTTTATTATTATTATTATTATACAGGATTTATATAGCGCCAACAGTTTGCGCAGAGCTTTACAAAATGAAGGTAGACATTCCAGTTACAATACAATTTGGTACAAGAGGAAACAGAGTCTTGCAGATTGTTAGTGGACTCCCTATGATTAAGTCCGGAAGTGATGAAACGCATCAGTGATTGGTTAAGCGGCAACCGGAAGTGACGGACAACGGAACTGGAAGTGACGCAGGATTGTCCGAGAGCGAGGACCGGCAGTGATGTGAGCATTGTGCGGTCTTGCCTCTCTGATATTACTGATATACTCATATCTTTGGGCTTGATTTATTCAGATGTCTTGTAAGCAGGGGCAGACTGACCATTTGGAAACTCGGTTACTGCCCAAGGGCCCAGGGTCAGTAGGGGGCCCCATGAGATGCCCCTGGTACATTTTTCATAGGCTTTTTTGAGTTTAGGCAAGGACACAGGGGCCCCATGATCCCCTATTGCCCGGGGGCCCCATGAGTTGTCAGTCCGCCCCTGCTTGTAAGTAAGATTCTCGGGCAGAGAATAAATGATTTTAAATTGTACTGCACCATGTCAGGTCTCTATCTTTTATTTTTTATGTGATGTTTGTGGGAAGTATCCATCAGAGGTATTAATACACTGGAGAATTTGAACCATTAATGGAAGGAATCGTATTGTATCCTGAGAGATTATCTTTCCTTTGGAGGAATATGTATACAAAAGCGCAATTGCCAACCATGAGAATGGAATGCAATTATTTCTGGTGAGTGCACAGCTGAAAGGGGAGCACGGCACAATTGAAGATGTATTTGGATACTCACAAGGTGATTTTGGAAATATTGATTAAATTCACGTGGTGATCACTAAAGGACTGGAATGTATGGACTTTTTAGTTGTTTATCACATGATTATTTATAGAGTGTCGCACTAATATTTTGGAATCACAAAATATGATTTATTTATTTTATGCAGTGTAATGTGGCAGCAGATTATTTGTTTTATTTTTTTTATTGATATTCACATTTTCATAGTGCAGTTTGTGTTTTGAAGGTCATTATTTGACCTAGATAAATACGTTGTTTTCTTGTTAGTGTATCTGTCTGCTCAGGCAGGAAGTTACACAATGACAGGAAGCATCAATGAACTACCACAGTGCTTACCAACGCACTGGTAGTTCATTGAGAACCGCAATCTCTTCAAATAGTGGCAGCAGGTATGGGGAGAAGATCCAGGGACCTACGTACGTGTTTTCATTTGCATGTACATGCATGGGGTTGGGGGTGCTTTTATATTTTTAAATATTATTTTATTTAAATGTGTATTTTTATACATTTTTTTTTCATTTAACTTTATAGCTATCACAAAGGGGTGAACAATCCCCCTTGTGATAGCTTTGGGCAGTGATAGCTACTCTTTATGGTGACATCAGGGGCCTTTTAGACCCCTAATGTTTCCCCTGTCTTTCAAAGCAGCTGATTAATTGCAGACTGTGTTTGATCAGCTGTGTTCCTGGTTGTAAGAGCCAGGAAATGACAGCTCTGAAACCGAAAGTGATGACATTTCCTCCATCTCCTCTGTGGGCAGCCATCTTGACCGCTTATCACGGAAAAATGGGAGAGCCAAGGAACCACCACAACAGGAGCAGGAGGGGGCTGCCCAACAGTGTAATAGTGATTAGGCAGCTGTAAAGCTGCTTGAATCACATTTACATGAAAGCCAATTGCTGGCTGAAAAAAAGCAATACCAAGATCATGGTTGCAGCTACAGCTATAATCTTGGTATAGCTGCTTGCTGAACAGGACTGTTGAATAGGTACGCTGGGTAGCAAGAGGTTAAACAAGTTTTTTTAATGCAAACTAGGGTTGCCACCTCATCCCTTTAGAACTGAACACATATTAATAATTTGATGCAGAAGAAGCACTAAGTGATTTTAATTGCCACCTTAATCAGCCACAGAACCTGTGTAATCAATATGTGTTCAGTTTTAAAGGGATGAGGTGACAACCCTAATGCCCATACACACGATAAGAAAATCGTCCGAAAAATTTCACAGAACCACTGATCGAACGATTTTCTCTTCGTTGATGAGCAGGATGTTTTAACCAATAACGATAAAATCTGGTTGAACAGCCGTGAAAACTTTTGACATTTCGCATATGAACGACCGATTTTGTGGTGGTATGACGGTATCATGCATGAGCGGAAGATGACCCAGATGTTTATGTCCAAGCAGGGGCGGACTGACAACTCATGGGGCCCCTGGAAAATAGGGGATCATGGGGCCCCTGTGTCCTTGCCCAAACTCAAAAAAGTCTATGAAAAAAGGTACCAGGGGCATCTCATGGGGCCCCCTACTGACCCCGGGCCCTCGGGCAGTGCCCCAGTTTCCAAATGGTCAGTCCGCCCCTGTGTCCAAGGAATCTTCATAAACACGAATGAAAAATCCAAATGTTAAAAGTAGATTGGCCTGATGAGATAATGAAACCAGAATTATGTATATTATATTTTATGTATCACTATTTATGTATATAGTTAATGTACTAAACTATATTATATTCATTGCTGTTAATTGTTGTGTATATCGCTCGTTCCGGCCAGAAGGGCGTGGCTACAAGGTCACATGCACACTGCATCACTTCCACTTGTACGGAAGACGTCAACACTACGTATTGCCCTACGAACGTTTTTTTTTTAAATTGGTTAATGTGGGCCACGATTTCGACCAACTAACAAACGCCTCTCGGTCGTCGGATGACCGATCGGTTGATTTTCTAATCGTGTATTCCCACCTTTAGGCAAACAGAAAAGTTAGTGATTGTGTTCACACTTGTAAAACATTGCGTTTTGTGCCTTACCCACAGTACAGGACCTGAGATTCTCTGTGACCTCTTGGTTTCAGTTCTTTTTTTTTAATCAAGTACAACTTGGCTCATAAAAGAGCAGGAGAGAGGATTGAAGCACCCTAGTACACACCCAGCTATTGGCAAAGAATACAAAAACTTCCTGTGAAGGAATGATTACTTCACTTCCATTAGATGGTAGCACTGCTTCATCACCGCAAACTAATGCTGATGAACAGGCTCTACAAGATGGAATACAGGTAATATGACATTTACCGCGTACGGTAGAACACATTTGCTAGTATGCAAGCTTGCACAGATTTTAACTTGCAACTTCAAACTGAGTGTTTGGATTAGAAAAAAACCCTTTAGTTCTGATTTAATTGTCACTGGTCTTTATAAGTGCTTCATTCAGCTCTTTAGCAATGAGTTTTATGTGCTGCACTGGGGGAGGCCCACTCTTTCCATAATGTTGTCCATCGGTGGGGAGAACAGTTCTCTGCAAAAAACAAAATATGCTATTGTACCACATAAAGTTTCACAATTCAAATTATACTTACATGGTGATTCCAAAACCTTTAAACAATATCAGAGCTTGTCCAGATTTTATTGGAACAACAACTGTATACACAAAAGCCATGCCAAACATGCTCTGAATTATGTGTAGTATCAAATAACCTGAAATATAAGACAAAAATATAATCAATCTAAAGAACAGAACACCACTGATTTTTTTCTCTAGTTAGCACAAAAGGCTTACCCCATAAAACGTACGCTACTTGCCAGCCAGTATACCTTGCTATAGCAGCCTGCAAATTGACAAAAATCAGAAACAGTCATTTTTATTATCAAAATATACTTATGAATTTCAGTATATAGTTGGGTATAACGTATTTTGTATGTAATTATGTTGCTAACTGAAACCAATAAATGTGCAGTGGCTAAAAAAGTATTACAGGCAACAGAGAAAACCAATATGTGAGTTGCTAATACAGTAGTATCTAGCAAAAAACATAACTGTGCTAAATTTGGAAACTTTACTCAATTTATGTAAAGTATTATGTAGAGCCATATACATTTAGGGAAGGACTACAACTTTTGTAAGCAGAGGCGTCTTTAGGGTTGGTGGCACCTGGAGCGGTAACACGTGGGTGGTGTCACCCCTCCAGAGAAGAAGGAGCAGTGCCGGTGTAGCGGTAATATGAGTATCCCATGAAGATATGTATACCCTGAAGCAACTACGCATGTGCTGGTTTCAGGCCGAAGGAGCCAATCTCCGACTTTAGCACAGAACTGCCACAGTTATCCCCTTACAGGCTGCAAGCCACTGAAGCTGATCCCGTGGATCACTATAGGTTGCACGATCAGTTAACCCCATATAGGTTGAACCTATATGCGGTTAACGAGATCTTGCAATCCATACTGATCCACGAGATCAGCATCAGTGGCTTGCAGCCTGTAAGGGGCTAACTGTGGCAGCTCTGTGCTAAAATCGGGGATTGGCTTCTTCGGCCTGAAACCGGCGCATGCGCATTTGCTTCAGGGGATACATATCTTCACGGGATACTCATTTTACCGCTACACCGGGGGGGCAGCTGTCACTGTTTTGGGAATCCAGCATCACCCCAATAACTGGCCAGGACCTTCACAGAGCTCAGAAGCTCTGCTGGCATCCTGCTCCTGCACCTCCTATGATGGTGTCATGGTGCGGCCGGCACTCACCTAGGGACTCCACTGTCTGTCAGTTTACTTTCTGCTGTCTTTGTAGCATTGGGGAAATGTCACTACACTTCCTGTCCCAGAGACATAACAGAATATTAGAAGAAACTCAAACTGAGAGGAATTCCCCTCTTAGAGACATTTCCCTGGAACAGGTGTTCCCTGTTATAGGGATGATTTTACCATTTTGGATATCACCCTACTTTCAGTTTAACTGACAATGGTCATGGGTACAAATAGAGTGGTGAATCTTCCCAATGGGGACACAAACAACAATAACAACTTGACAGGGGGTTTAACCTTTACCCACTCTATCCAACATTAGATTACCTTAGAGATAGAGTTTAATCTGAGTTCTGTGTAATCCACTGCAGCAGAAATCCAGGCAGTACTACACATGGAGTGAACTTTGAAAAAAACCCGTGCAGTGAAAGTTCCTATCTCTCTGCTGCCTATATCACCAATCACATTCACACTATAAAGGCAGGTTTGAATGAGTAGTGCCTGTGAGGAACTTCTTATTGCTGTTTTGTTTTAAACAAGGCTTTATTTGTAGGAGAGACAGTGTGTGTCACCTGAAAAAAGGAACAGTAGTGGAACAAACCCAAGGTTTCCTGTTTTAGGGTGGTTCCTTTCACTTGTGTCACCCTACAGAGCCACCCTCTACATGGGACTAGAGTTGTGTCTCCCTACATTGTGTGCATCAATAACAACATACAGCCCCATAGCCTAGGATGGCAATGATCCTCCCTCCTACTTCTCCTTCCCTTCTCCAAGCTAACAGACTGACTCCAGGCTGCACTGTCCACTGTAATATTTTCCTGTAAAGACCAGAATTTCAGGGTTCAGTGCTGAGAGAGCAAGAGCAAGCAGCATTGAAAGTTGTAAACTGCAAGTGCCATGGTAAGAATTTTAATTGGGGAATGTTTATTTTATTGTGTGAAGCTTAAAATGCTGGGGGTTTAATACTTCCTTAGGTTAGCGATGCACAGGGATGTCTATGCATCTTTCACGTGATGCAAACATGCACTGTGCTGCGCACGTCAGGCTCCCTTTAGAAACTGATGTTATATTTGGTTATCTCAGCTCAGTCAGCAGACAGCAATTATGATATGGTTCCAAAACCTTTTTTTTAGCCTGCATGCACACCTGAGTAGAGCATACTGGATTCCTGGGGTTTTGTAAGTGTTTTTTTGCACTTTTTTTGGGGTGTTCTTCAGGTGTATAACAGTTGTTTTATAGGCATTTGTTCCAAACTTCAAGGAGTTTGTGTCCTGGGCTTTGTGAGGGGAGGAGAGCAGTTCTAAAAGTGGAGAGGAGTTCTTCATGCACAAAAACTTATGCAGAAACCTACATATTGCCTGTTTACAGGTGCTACCATTTAAGTATATAGGACAAAAAACATGCCTGAATATGCCCGAAAAAGCTTGTATACTTTTTTGAGCATTGGGCATAGAGTGTGGGACAAATGAGTGTGCAAACTGAAAGGTCCCAAACCCATAGTAATAGGAGCACTGCCGGGTCACCACTCAGATGGAGCTTCACACTGCAGGTTCTCTGTCTTCCCAACCCATATCCAGAAAAAGTAGCACCCCTCAAATCAGGAGACATTGAGCCCCTCAGGTCCCTCCACACTTAGGGAAGTACTACCGACACCCACCGATAGACGATTGATTTGGATTTCTTCCCATGGGGAAGGTCCCTCAGGATTTCCGTCATACAAGCAGGGATACTATACAGCCAGCCATTCTAACCAAAAGGCCAGAATGATGACGGAGCCCCCCTACTGGACACTGATAAGAACACATATGACATTTGATCTTAGCTATAAGAATGCGTGGCTATTTTTGCTGTACCTGTCTGATTCCCACGCTTTCAGAAATAGTAAAATGGACAATTCTTTTTCTGAGTTAGCATAAAAGTAAAAACCTTGACACTTGTAGGTACCCCGCCTTAGGCTCCATTCAAATTAGTTTTTTTTCAAATCGTAGGCAAAATCGCTGCGATTCTGCTCACGATTTCAAAAAGGGCTGTAAAAGTGTGAAAACGCACAATAGTATTTTCAGGTGCCATTCATTGCAATGGCACATGAAAAAGCAGGGCGTTTTTGCTGCGATCCCGGCATGTTTTTGTGCGTGGCGATTGCACAAACAAAATCATGGCATGCATGATGCCCAAAAAAAGATTTGAAAAAATATAGTGTGAATGGAGCTTCAGAGTACATTTCAACTTTTGCATTAAAAAACACCACTATATGCTTGTTATGGGTTTCCACAGCATTCAAAAAAAATTGAAGCAGACCTCTGGGCAGACTGCACTCTACTCTGAACCATTTCAATATGGGTCTGTCCCCAGATAAAGAATGATGACACAGTGCGTTTTCCTAAATAACATACAATGCAGAAGCCAGGATTCTAGATCATTAACCCTTTGTTAGGGCAGACAATGGACAAATTTAGTTTACAACTGCTAATGAGATCTTTCTAGCTCACTACAGACCGGATAAACTTTAACTTCTCAACCCTCTTTGCATAGCAGAGGTTTTCAGAAAAGAGCAAGCACCAATTTTTTTTTTAAGTGGTTGTAAAGGCTCAAGGTTTTTTACCTTCATATATTCTATGCATGAAGGTAAAAAACTTTCTATGTGCAGCATCTCCTCCAGTCCCCCTAATACTCACCTAACCCCCTCTCTCGGTCCAGTGATGTGCACTGTAGTCTCGGCTATCCTGGGACTCCCTCTCCTCATTGGCTGAGACAGTGGGAGGCATTGGTTCTTGCAGCTTTCAATCACAGCCTGTGAGCCAATGAGAAGAAAGAGGGGGTGAGGCCCAGCCATGGCTCCCTGTGTGAGTTGACACACGAAGCAGAGGCTGGGGAGTGAGCATGCTCGGGTGCCCCCACAGCAAGTTACTTGTTGTGGGGGCACCTAACAGGAGGGAGGGGTCAGGAGCGCTAGCAGGAGACCCGAGAAGAGGATTCAGGCTGCTCTGTGCAAAACCACTGCACACAGCAGGTAAGTATAGACATGTTTTTTATTTTAATCTAAGCCTTTAGAATCACTTAAATTTGTGCTATGTGAATAAAAACTTGTGTAAAAGATACTGAGCTTAGGTATCCAGTGGCAGAAGGTATCACCAGATCAGTGAGCTACACTCAAGGAACCAGGAATCAGACCGATTAGGATTTAATCACTTTTGGGCCTCCCGCCCACAATCTACAGCGGACGGGTGGCAGCTACAAGACTAGCGACGTACCTGTATGTCACTGGTTCTTTGTCAACACAGGTGAGCGCTACGTGCCCCACATAACCCTACCCCCCCCACACCCCGGTAATTGAGACCCAGTGATCACATGATCACAATGACAACAAAGCTTTTATGAATCTGATTCATAAAAGCTTTGTTTCTGTTCACATGGGACCAATCACAGCACCCTGTACCATTTGACCAGCTAGAGCCAATCACAGATCACTATTATATTGAACTGTCATGAACTTAACAAATTCATGACAGTTCAAAGCAAGCTTTGCATTGCAGAGCAAGGATCTTCATTGCTCATGCAATGCAAATTGTAAAAAAAAAAAAAAAAGAAAAATCCCTGATCACCCCCCAGAGTAGTACAATGTTACTATGGTAACATTGCATTACTCTGATGAAAGCATTACAAAAAAATTCTAAAAATGTTTTAAATAATGTTAAAAAAAAACAATTGAGAGAAAAATGTTTAAGCTACTTGCCACCCCCCTGCCAACAATGTGTGGGCAAACGGCAGCTCTGGGAAAAGGGATGTAATCTTACATCACTTTCTATTTCCGGGTGTGCGTGCGTATACATGTGCCCCCCGCTGCCCCCGATGACATCCAGAGAGAGAAGAACAAAAGCACAACATTTTACACACACGTTAGATTAGCACATTTAACTCTTTGATCACCCCTAATAAAAGATAATTTCACCTTTGGAACCGTTTTGTGGAGTGCCGTGGTAGTTCATTGAAGCGTCCTGTCAGTATATCTACTTGACCGTACATCCCGCATGGCAAGCAGATATTCTGACAGGCCTGCAGGAGACCTGCATGGTATCAGCGATCTACTGATCATTTGGCGCAATGCTTTACAGGCTCCTTTGGGCAAAAATAATAAATGCACATTTTTTTTACCTGCAAAAAAATGTGCATTTATTATTTTTGTCCAACAGGTGATTGTATCCTTGAACCCTTTGATCACCTCCTCACCAAGCCAGTGACATTATTACAGTGTCAGTAATTAGAAATTTTCATTGATCACTGTATTGCTGCCACTAGCGACATCAGATAGCATCAGGTTATCGCTCCTCCCAGCCAGGGTCAGCTAGCGGTAGGCTGCCCACACACTATCCCACTCACGCTATAGGTTGCTGATCACCGCCATTACTAGTATAGTGTTTGTACAGATCAATATATTGATCACGAACAGAACTATACTAGTGCCTCCTTTTTATAATGTCTTCAAAAACGCAGTATTAGCAGGATCAGCCCCGTTTGCTGCCAGCACTAGCATTTAGCTGTTTTTCACAGAAAATTTGTATCAATTGATTGTGGGCCAAAGCAATTTATATGCACAATACATCACCGACCACCCAAATTCAGCTCTTGCCAGACAAATCACATTGAAATTAATCACAGTTTCTTCATTACAAAAAAGAATGAATTGCGGTCATTTCGTCCACAGATCCGATTCATCATATGCCCTTGTTCTCTGCTATTACATATATGCCCAACATGGACCAGCAACGTACTAGTACTTTGCTGGATTTTGAGTGGTTATACCAGGATGATGCCTGCAGCTACAGATATCAACCTGATATTGTTTTTTTCAGGAGGCGGTCTGCTTTCATGTAAAGACAATCCCAGCTGCTAATTAGCTACTGGATTGCTTTTACAAGCAATGGGAAGGAACTCCCACACCTTTCAAGGTTTTCTTGGGCTGTCCCGTCCTACCGGGGAACCCAAAAATGCAGCCGGCAGTTCCGCTGGCTGATAATAGAGCTGATTGGAGACTTGAATGCCTCCAATCATCTCTATGGTCTAAGAAACCAGAAGCTACAAGCAGTTAATCATTTCTGTTTCCCTGGATATAAACAGCACCATTTTTAAATTGGGAAAGCATCTGATCACACCGATCTTGGTGTGATCAGGTGCTTTAAGGGCAGAGGAGAGATCTAGAGTCAAACAGACCCCAGATCCCCCCCCATGGCCCCTTTTTGGAAAGCAGACACTCCAAGATATTTGCTAAGAGGCATGGTGAGTATTTTGCAGATTTCATTTGTTGCCACAAGTTTTTTGAAACTGAAGAAAGAAAACAAAAGTGTATTTTTTATTTTCTTTTTCAAAATCCTGTGACAAAAGTTATATCTGAAAAATACTCACCATGCCTCTTATCAAATTCCTTGGGGTGTCTACTTTCCAAAAAGGGGTCATATGTGGGGTTTTTTGTACTATTCTGGCATTTTAGTGCCTTCAAAACTGTGATAGGTAGTGGGGAAGTCATATGAGGACTATGCCCTTTGAAAGCCTGGAGATGGTCATTGGATTATGGGGGCGTGTATGTGGCTAGGCTGCCAAAAAGTCTCTCACATGCTGTATCCCCATTCTCGGGAGAAGTAACAGAATGCATTTTGGGGTGTTATTCTACATATACCCATGGCATGCGTGAGCAATATATCATTTAACCGACAACTTTGTGTAAAAAAAAACAGTTTTGTCATTTTCCAAAAATTTGTGGCAAAACATTTTTTCCATGGACTCAACATGCGTTTCAACAAATTCCTTGGGGTATCTACTTTCCAAAAAAGGGTCATTTGGGGGGTGTTTGTACTGCCCTGGCATTTTAGCACCTCAAGAAATGTGATAGGTAGTCAAAGTAAAAGCTGCATAAATTCCAATATATATACCATAGTTTGTAGACGCTATAAATTTTACACAAACCAATTATGCTTGTATTGAGATTTTTTTTTTTTTACCAAAAAACATGTAGCAGAATACATTTTGACCTAAATGTATGGCTAACTTCGAGTTTACTATATATTTTTTATAACCAAAAATAAAAGATACTGTTTTTTTATTCAAAATTTTCGTTTAGATCACAAAAAATAAAAAACCCATTGGTAATCAAATACCACCAAAAGAAAGCTCTATTTGTGTGAAAAAAAGGACATAAACTTCCAATGGGTACAGCATTGCATGACCACTCAATTACCAGTTGAAATAGCTCAGTGCCGAATAGCAAAAAATGGCCTGGTCATTAAGGGGGGTAAATCTTGGTTAAGTAAGATTTATTATTAGTGAAACAAAACCCAGTCCAACAATAGCAAACGATATACAAATGTGAGAATATACATGTGAACAGTACCCATGTGACAGAAAACCTAACTAGATAGCCTATCATACAATATATACAAACAAAAGGGAAGCATGGAATAACAGGGTAAAACTGTAGGTGCAAAGAAAGGTCAGGAAGGGGGAACTTGGACTGGGATCTGGAACAAGGGGAGCAGATGAGAGGTAGCAGGGTACAGGATCACACAAGGAAAAACCAGCAAGCAGGTATCTGACTAACAGGCAAAACACTGAATTAAAGATGCAGATCATGGGTGGGGTTATATACATTCCTAGCAGCCAGCAAAAGGTGGAACCCAATTACTGGGATCTGCTGGTATATACCCACTGGTGGACACTGGAACTATGCCTTTCAGCTCTGGGAACTCACTGCGACCAGCACGTGATCGGGGACCTGCCTGAGGGCCCGGGGTCAGTAGGGGGCCCCATGAGATGCCCCTGGTACCTTTTTCATAGGCTTTTTTGAGTTTGGGCAAGGACACAGGGGCCCCATGATCCCCTATTTCCCGGGGGCCCCATGAGTTGTCAGTCCACCTCCAGCTGAACTCCCCCTAATTATTTTTTCTGTGTTTGTTTATGTAGGTAGGTTAGGGTGGTCATTCCATACCACACTGAGAGGAGGAGTGCTAGACACTAATAAAAAACTTACAACTGACGCAGAAGGTGAAGGCTTGTGATATTTTATAGGAAGAAATCCCTTTTCTCCAATCCAGAGTCTCTTCATATGTTTTCTGTAAAAAAAAAAAAAACTTGTTTTATTTTATGGTGCAAAACCAGATTTTTATTTGAATCTTTATTAGTATCTGAGCAATAATAGTGACTGGACCAAAACACACCTGAAGATACTGTAAAGTAGGGCTTAAAATTTCAAGTCGTGAGCTATAAGCCAGGCCTTAAGAGTTACTCGCCACCAGTTGCCCCACCCAAGCCCTACCCTGCTACACCGCTAATTCCGCCCCTAAACACGCCCTCGTAAATTATTTCATGAAATGACACTGTTAAATGTTACCCACATTACATCAGGGTCCCCGAGTTCCCCCACATTACATCAGGGCCTCCAATGTTCCCCTAAACACTCCATCATACTTAGACCATGCACCGCATACAACCATAACCCCCCATAATCTTTCACTCACAAAACCATAACTCTACCATGTATATCCTACCTACTATCCAACCCAGCAGTACCTCAAATGCCCCATACTCTACCACCCATAACAACCACATAATCCTGAACCTGACCAAACCACCCATACATGTAGGTTTACATACAGACACATGTACATACACACACACAAACAGAGACACCAGTACACACACAGACATGTACATACACACACACACACATACACACACAGAAACATGTACATACACGCACAGAGACACATGTACACACACACACATACAGACACATGTATACACACACAGACACATGTACAGACACACATACATGTACATACACACAGACACATGTACATACACAGAAATACACATGCACAGACACATGTACATACACACAGAAACATGTACATACATACACAGACACGTACATACATATACACAAACACACACACATGTACACGCACACACAGACACATGTACACACACATACATGTACATACACACAAACACATGTACATACACACAGACACACAGATACATGTACATACACACACACAAATACACACATACAAATACACACACACACACATACAAATACACACACACAGCCCTATAAAAAGTTGCAGTACTTTGTTGTTCACTCACAGAGCCGGGTACTGCACTCTAGGGGGAGGCAGAGAGCACAGCACACACTCCTTCCTTTGCTTTCACTTTGCTCAACTATTGAGCAGTCTGATGGCTCCCAGTGCGAGTGACAGATCCGGCCCTGAGTTCTGAGCCTGCTCAGCAAGACGGCCCTGGGGACACACTCGCCCCGCCGTAATTTTCACTCGCCAATGTGAGCAGGCGAGTGGAAATTTCAAGGCCTGCTGTAAAGAACAGGTTACTTTCATAGTTCTAACCGTCTGGTTGTTGTAATTTCGGCTAAAAGGAACAAAAAGCCATCTGCAAAACCACAGAAAGCATAGCTTCCATAGACTGCACTGATGATGACTATTAAATCTAAAACATCTTTATACATCATGGAATAAATATATGTAATTTTAACCAGCAATGTTAAGTGCTAAAATGAACCAATTTCCTTACACATGAAAAATAATGTCCAAGTCATAATGTTTTAAGCTCAAATAAACCAATTATAATCAAATTAAACATGGCAGCATTAAATATAGAAATAAGAATTAATTTCTAAACATCAAGATCTTACCTATAGCAGACTAAAATGTGAAAGATATATGACACAGTAACTGCGCATGATAAGAAGGTAGTGAAAAACCAGACACCTGAGGAAGAAAAAAATACAAAGCCTTTCATTTAATGGCAAATTTATTCATACTTTGTCTGTAGCAATTATTTTCCCTAATCAATGTGCCAATATGTTCTTACATTCTTGTTTAACAGCTAGCTACTAAACTTAAGCTGGCCATAGGTGGATCAAAATTCTGGGATGGAATTTCAGTCTGTGGCCATTTCCATTGCAGAGGAGTCAATCTAGTGATCAACTCCTCCTGAACAGGACTACTGGAAAACTTGTGTTCACTCAGCACATGTAGCCAATCAGCTGCAGCAGTGATTAGTGTATTCTGACAGTGGGGGAGTCCTGTTGTTTGACTACAATACTGCAGCTGGGTGGATTTCCCCATCCAGCTCGAATGTGAAGATGGGGCAATCCGGTCAGTTTTTTTCAATCAGCCCACAGGTTGATAAAAAAAAAAAAGGAATAATATATGGTCAGTGTAAGCCTTTCTGGTACTTTGAGTCATCAAGTACATTAGAAGTATTGTTTAAAAAGCAAAAAAAGTCTATACTTTTTAATGGCAGAGATACAGTATCTAACTAAAGAAATAGAAATCACAGCTTATTTTTCAAATGACTGGATGTTTGCAGTGAACACAATGAACAATCAAGCCCATGTTCTAACTGCAGCGTCATCACAGGCCACTATAACTGTGGATAGGTGCCAGACAGATTTTTTGGGGACAGCTAAACACATGGTTTGGAATAGTTTTCAACAAAGCAAACAGTTATTGCATAAAGGGCATAGCTACACAATTTTAAAGCCCACAAATACACTCCGGGTACATCAAAACAAAAACAGAAAAATCACCAAGGCTCATGACTTACAGTCAGTAGGATTTGTTCTTGTGCTCCACCCTTCCTCTCTCGGTTGCACTCCTGAACGCCCGTTCGGTTTGCAACAATCTCACCGCCATCCATGACCTCTTTGTCTCCCACTCCCTCAACTTCCTAGCAGTCACTGAAACCTGGATCCAAGCCACCGACTCCACCTCCCCTGCAGCACTCACCTATGGAGGCCACTCACCCAGACCGAGTGGTCGCAGGGGCAGTGGGGTCGGCATGCTCCTGCCACCCCTGAGCACCTCCCAGGTCCTCCCTAACCCCCCCTCCCTATCCTTCTCCTCCTTCGAGGCCCACTGCAGCCGGCTCTTCTCTCCCACCCCTCTGAGGATTGCAGTAATCTATCGGCCTCCAGGATCCGTATCCCTCTTCCTGGACGACTTTGCCGCCTGGCTTCCCTTCTTCCTCTCCTCTGAGCTACCGACCATCATCCTCGGGGATTTCAATATCCCCATCAACGTCAACAACCCGGCTACTTCCCAATTCCTCCTACTAACCTCCTCTTTCACGCTCACACAGTGCACACAGTCCTCTATCCACACCGATGGGAACACCCTGGACCTCGTTTTCTCCCACCTCTGCACCCTCCACAACTTCACTAACACCCCCTTCCCCCTCTCTGACCACCACCTCCTCATGTTTTCCATCTCCCCCTCCTCTAACTCCCCCCCCCAAAGAGTCAAATCATCACCAGCCGTAAGCTCCGCAACCTGAACCCGGCCCATCTCCACTCGGCAGCTGACCGTCTGTACGACAGTATCCTTCCACTGTCATGTCCTGACCTGGCCACTACCGCGTACAACGACTCACTGTCAGCTGCCCTAGACTCCCTGGCACCCCTAACCATGCGTAACATCAGACCCCAACCGCTTCAACCCTGGCAGAACGACCATACAAAATGTCTCAAACGACGCAGTTGTGCGTTGGAGCGATTATGGCGCAAAACCAGATCCCCTCGAGCGTTCTCCCTCTACAAATCCGCCTTCCTCACCTACTCCTCCTCCCTCCACGCCGCCAAACAAGCCTACTTCGTAACCCTCATCAACACCCTCTCCACCTGCTCTTCTCCACTTTCAAATCCCTGCTCTCTCCCCCACCCCACCCAGGACATCACCCACCGCCCACGAGATTGCCAATCATTTCCAAAACAAGATTGACGCAATCCGTAAGGACATTGTCAATTCACAATCTACCTCTCCACCTAGCCTCCCTCCCTCCATCACCCCCTCAACTCTCCCCTCCTCCGACCTCGCAACCGCACTGCCCCCCACCATACCCAACGCCCCGCACACTATAACCTCCCCAACACTCCACTCCTTCTGCCCTGCTATCACTGAGGAGGTCACTAAGGTCTTCACTGAAGCCCGCCTCACCACTTGCCCCCTGGACCCTATCCCCTCACAACTCCTCCAGTCACCCCCCTCCTCCATCATTCGCTCCCTCACCCACATCTTCAATCTCTCCCTCTCTACTGGCGCATTCCCCTCCCCCCTAAAGCACGCACACATCACCCCCATACTCAAAAAACCCTCCCTTGACCACTCGGACCTAAACAACCTTAGACCCATCTCCCTGCTGCCATTCACTTCCAAGCTCCTTGAGCGCTTAGCCTACAATCGCCTAAGCGCCCACCTCACTGATAACAACCTCCTTGATCCACTACAGTCTGGCTTCCGTCCCCTACACTCCACCGAAACCGCCCTACTTAAAATCACTAACGACCTGCTAACCGCCAAAGCTAATGGCCACTACTCAGTCCTCCTGCTCCTCGACCTCTCCGTGGCCTTCGACACAGTCGACCACCCCCTCCTTCTTACTAAACTGCACTCCTTTGGCATCAGAGACTCCGCTCTCTCCTGGTTCTCCTCCTACCTATCCCAACGATCCTTCAGCATTACCTATAATGCTGCCACCTTCCCCTCTCTCCCCCTCTCTGTCGGTGTCCCCCAAGGCTCTGTCCTCGGACCCCTCCTCTTCTCTATCTACACCTCCTCCCTTGGCAAACTGATACATTCCCACGGCTTCAACTATCACCTCTATGCAGATGACACACAAGCCCAAAAAAGAAAAACAAATGCAGCCACCGCATCTAATGATTGGTAAGCTGCAGTATATTACATATTTGTTTTGGGGCATTATAAAATTTTAAATGCTTAAAGACAGAAACAATTGAGCACTGTCCGTGATACTTTTTTTATTTGCACTAACATACAATTTTGAGGATAAGCTTTTGGGGTATGTCCCCTTCTTCAAAGTCCAAACAGTACTATTACAAATCACAAAGTTTAAGCAGAATGTTAGAAGGGATTGAAAAAAAGAAAAGAAAAAGGCTACAGATAAGATACATCAAAAGCGAGGGGGGGGGGGGATACTACACTCACACAGAGGGGGTAATAGTACTGTTTGGACTTTGAAGAAGGGGACATACCCCAAAAGCTTGTCCTCAAAATTGTATGTTAGTGCAAATAAAAAAAGTATCACGGACAGTACTCAATTATCTCTGTCGCAAATGCACTAATACGGCTACAATCACCTCAAGCAAAATGCTTAAAGAAGAACTAAAGGCACTAAATTTATTTTGTTTAAAGTAATGGGGGGTTACAACCCCTGTGTTCAGTGTCCTATTTATGAGATGGCTTTCATTCACTTCCTTTCCCAGAGCCTCAACAGGAAGTGAAAGGAAATCCCTCCAAAGTGAGGAAATTTCCTGCTAGTCAACACGATCACCAGAACTAGGGGATCACTTAAAATCTGTCCTTTACTTTCACTTACGGCAAAAAATGGTAAAACAGGACCAGGGGTGGACTGACAACTCATGCGGCCCCCAGGCAATAGGGGATCATGGGGCCCCTGTGTCCTCACCCACACTCAAACCACACTCCAAAAAGTCTATGAAAGGTACTAGGGGCATCTCATGGGGCCCCCTACTGACCCTGGGCCCTCGGTCAGTCCGCCCCTGAACAGAACAAATAGAGAGGGTGTATTCCTCTAATGGGGACACAGGCAGCCAAAAACCTGTAAAAAAGAGAACCAGCACTCTACCGGTCGACCTCAGCATTTTAATTCCTTCCCTTTTTGCATACGCAATAATGCGGCCTCCCAGTAGTGGGTGTTTAACCGTAGGGTCGCATATCTGCGCTACTATGTTTGTGCCGAGAGTGTGCTGCACAGTGTTCCCAGCATAGAGTCTGAGTTTTTACTGAGAGCTCCAGGTCTCGCACTAACGATCTGAAACTGTGAGGACCGCTTCCTGATCATCTGATTGCTGTGACCGGCCCACCCTAGATTTAGCAGATCATGTCATCCCGCTAATGATTCCCAGGACCCTAGTGGAATGGCGGTTGCAGAGGAGTCTCATATCCAGAGGAGGAATCCTTTTCCCACGCTGTCTGTCTGGTCCACTTAAACGGGGCTTCCTGCAGATTCTTGTTCAACATATTGCGCTTTAATTATGCGCATCTGTTGAGTGTGCATTTTTATCAATCTCCCACACAGATAAAGCCACGTGGAATAATTTGACACCACCTGTGCAATAGGACCCATTTGCAGCACTGTTCGCTTACCCGATTGTGTCATGTCTTCAATACCTTATGAACACTCTTTGCTTTAAGACTTTCACAGTTGCACTTTATTGCACCAATCATAGCGCTTCATCCACCTATATTTGCTATCCCTAATATCAATTATTGATTTATTATCATCACCAAAAATTATTTATTATTTAATGTTTTTTCATTTTTACACTGTGTAATTTTTTAGCGCTGCACTGGTTTCTGTTTGTTTGATTGCTGTGATAGCCTGTGATTGGCTTTCATAGTGATCAGTCACTAACAGTGTAAAACAAATTGTGCATTCCTATACCTATGGGCATGGACAGAGTGTAATATAGTGACGTAAAAGAATCGCCACTGCACACTTATCGAAGGAGTAGCAATTAAAAAAATATTGTTCTATGGTGATCCAATTGATAAATTTAAAAAAGTGCATTTAATCATTTGCTAACCGTGCTATAGCCAAATGACGGACACAGTACGGTCGTCCAATTTTGGGAGGGCATCATATGACGTCCTTCCAGAAACGCGCCCCCTGCATGCCCACTGCGTCACGCACCTGGCGCTCTCTGTGATTGCTGTGTTCTTTGGACACATGTCACAGAAAAGGGCCAATCACAGTGGCCGTTTACTACGTGATCAGCTGTGTCCAATAACAGCCGATCACCATGTAAAGACACTTTCCGGTTATCTGCAGCATTTTCCTCATGCTGTCACAACGTGAGGAAAGTACTGCCGATAATCAGCAAGTGTGAAAAGAGACATCTACACTGATAACCAGGGCACTGATTATCAATGCAGCCCCAACAGTGCCCATCAATGGCAATCAGAGTCCATCAGTGCTGCCAATCAGTGCCCATCAGTGCTGCCAATCAGTGCCCATCAGTGGCGCCAGTCAGTGCACATCAGTGCTGCCAATCTGTGTCACCTATGAGTGCTGTCTATCAGTGCCCTTCAGTGCTGCCTATCAGTGCCCATCATTACCGCCTATCAGTGCCCATCATTACTGCCTATCAGTGTAGCCTCATCAGTGCCTCATTATCAATGCCCACCAGTGCCACCTCATCAGTGCCCATCAGCGCAGCCTATCAGTGCCCATCAGCGCTGCCTATCAGTGCCACCTCAGTGCCCATCAGTGCAACCTATCAGCGCCCATCAGTGCTATCTCTCAGTGCCCAGCAGTGTAGCCTCATCAACGCACAACAGTTAAGGAGAAAAATTACCTGCTTGGAAAATTTTATGATAGAAACTAAGAAAACCTTTTTTTTTCAACATTTTCGGTCTGTTTTCATTTGTTTAGCAAAAAATAAAACACCCCAGTGGTGATTAAATACCACCAAAAGAAAGCTATATTTGTGTGAAAAATGATAGAAATGTCATATGGGTACAGTGTTGCATGAATGCGCAATTGTTATTCAAAGTGCGACAGTGCTGAAAAATGTAACATCTGTAGTACTCTAATCTTTCTTTTTTCATTCATATTCTGTCATCGCAGTGACATCAGGGTGAACCTTAACAGCCACAGCCTGCAGAAACCCACCAATCCTGACAAACCAGTAGCTGTACATTTTGTACAAGCACACCAAACAGACTCAGATCTTAGAGGTATGGTGGTAGATCATATGTCACCTTTTACACGAGAAGGTGATAGAAATCAGTTATTACTACAAAGAGCGTTCTATTGGTTTCATACACAGCAGATGGTGGCTCCCAGGAGCATCTGCACCATAGTGTCTTATCTGCCCTTTCTGCCTGACCATTGATTGAATATTTCAATAATAAAGATGCAGCGCTAAGACATAATGTACAATATGTAGCATATAAATCACTTAAAGAGCAAAATTACTAAGTGCAAAAAATGAGATGTCACCAAAAGGTGAACGTAATGAGTAAAACATCACAATGAAACAGCCCACATGAAGATCTAATATGATCTCAATAATCGTGCGTGGAAAACTGGTCTGGGGTGGCAGATGATAAATCCAATTAAATAGATTGATCACTCACCAGAAGTGCGTAAATACACACATTTGAGATATAACCTGTCTCATCAGGTATTACTCAGGTCATCTGCTCCCAGGTCAATTCAGGTTCCCACACCTTCTAGTCACATCTGAAAAGGGTGCTCCGGGGGTCCTTGAAGTGTATCACCGTCTGGGGTCACCTTTAATGCAGGCTCTGCAAATGATGGCCCTGCACCCTATGACTAAGTGCTTAGCACGAAACGCGTCAGAGGGGCTACAGCAACTGGACGTCTAGCCACTGCTGGTGGCCATCCTGATTAACATATGGTCAGTGTTCTTTCTTATTTGATACTTTTGATACTATTGTTTTACACCTTCTTTGATGGAATAAAGTTCCCTATACAGTATCACGCTATGTGGTGTCCCTTATTGGTCTCTCCTTGTGAGTGCCGTCATTTGCAGAGCCTGCATTAAAGGTGACCCCAGACGGTGATACACTTCAAGGACACCCGGAGCACCCTTTTCAGATGTGACCAGAAGGTGTTGGAACCTGACCTGACCTGGGAGCAGATGACCTGAGTAATACCTGATGAGACAGGTTATATCTCAAATGCGTGTATTTACACACTTCTGTTGAGTGCGCAATCCATTTAATTGGATTTATCATCTGCCACCCCGGACCAGTTTTCCACGCACAATTATTGAGATCATATTATATCTTCACGTGGGCTGTTTCATTTGGGACGTTTACTCATTACGTTCACCATTTGGTGACATCTCATTTTTTGCACTTAGTAATTTTGCTCTTTAAGTGATTTATATGCCATATATTGTACATTATGTCTTAGCGCTGCACCTTTTTTATTGATATACTCTTTGGAAGGTTTTATTTGTTTGCCTTTTTGGTGTTCTAGCAGCTGTTTTCTTTTAGGTAGTGCTCGCTTACTTTTCTTTATTCTACATTGATTGAATATTGTTCACCCTAACCTACTTTAAGAATGAACATGTCCTAAGTGTTTATTGTTCATTTATTTATACATGTTTTTAGGCTTATGTTGTGTGGTCACAGTGTAACACAACAATACAGTGCATTCCTCCGAGATGACAAGCCAGTATTAGAATCTCAGATTCCCATAACAATCCAGATCGCTTTGGCAAAAGGAGCCAGGTCAGGTGAATAGGTGGGGCTTAGTAATGATTCTTTGTATTTGGAATGCAAGATGATGGTTGTGACCAATTTATACAGTGCTGGAAATGAAAATAGATCAATGTGTAAACTAGTGGTCTCCAAATTGTGGCGTGGGGGCCGGATGTAGCCCATTGCTGACTTTTATCTGGCCCTTCAGGCACTATACCTTGCACTGATACAAGGCACTATTCCACCCACTGAGACCAACGATGGGGCACTATTCCACCCACTGACACCAACGATGTGGCACTATTCCACCCACTGACACCAATGATGGGGCACTATTCCTCCCACTGACACCAATGGTGGGGTTCTATTCTTTTAACTGATACTAATGAAGGCGCACTATTCCTCCCCCTAATACTAATGAAGAAACACTGCTTATTTCCACTAATGCCAGGACATTTTCTACTCCCACTTGCCACAGTCCGGCCCCCTGTTAAGCCTGAATGACAGTAAACTGGCCCTTTGTTTAGAAAGTTTGGAGACCCCTGGTTTTTGATGGTGTCACCAGCAGTCCCACACTCCCAACAAATAAAAAAAAGACATTGGTTATGTTGCTGGCAATCAAATTCTGTGACTAGTGGGAGTGGGGCTGAGCCGTGCTGTCTGTGTCTATAGACACAGGCAGCGCAGCTCGGGATCAAGCCCACATGAGTGCCCCCATAGAAAATGGCTTCTTATGGGGGCATTCACAGAAGAAGTGGAGCAGGGGACCCCAGAAGGGATTGAATCGGGGCTCCTCTGTGCAAAACCATTGCACAAAGCAGGTAAGTATAAGATGTTTATTAGTAAAAAAAAATGAAGGTTTACACTACTTTAATGACACTCATTGCCTGA
This sequence comes from Staurois parvus, assembly GCF_062004578.1. Lineage (NCBI taxonomy): Eukaryota > Metazoa > Chordata > Amphibia > Anura > Ranidae > Staurois > Staurois parvus. The sequence goes on from NW_028317808.1 coordinate 211,026, forward strand.
AAATCTTCTCTGAGGACACAGAGGGCAAGAATACCATGCAAAGGTTCACACTATTCAACAAATTTTGGCTGGAATTTGATTTTAAAAGGATATATCCACTCTAAGGCACAGAGTGCTTATACAAGACATGCTATAATAAGGTCTTTGTCTTCTCTTGCCACTTTCTGGGCCTTGGTGTGAGCTTACGGTTTTTATTTAAGTCACTGCGCCACAAAGTGAAAATATGCAATTTATTCTCATTTCATTGCTGCCTCATACCAAGGAAATCTGGTAAGGGGAGTTTATGAAGGTTTAAAATTTATTTTACATCTATAAATATCGAAGGCATATTTTATGACAATTGCCCAAGAGCAGGGGATTCTGTAAAATGGGCATTGTTTACAGAAAAGCACTAGATCAATCAGGATTATGCCTAAAATACGAATATTGGATATGCTGCTTACCTACTAAGTTGCTCCTAAACTCCTTAAAGGAGGCAAGGGTGGTATTGTATGAAACCCAAGATACATCAGGTGCCATTTCTTCCATCTGTGTCTCCCAACTGTGGATCAGTCTTGCAATATAGATAAATGCACTGTACTCCATAGTAACAAACTGAAGAGGAAGTACGAAAAAATAAACAAGCAATTAAAACAAGTGTGTGAAAACACAATTCGTTAACATTTTAACAACTGAAACTATCTAATATCATTACATTGTGTTATATATTTCTTCATTTTGTAACAAGAAATATCTTTACTTTAACAGCCTTGTCCATTATATGCCATCAATGCCATATAAGTGTCCCAAAAAAATCATATACTTAATCATTCATGTAGCGACAACTATTTCTTTTTTTTTTTTAGTTGTTGCTTTCTTTAAAAGGAAAACCTTATTTTAATGTGATTAGTGTTACACTTTTAATAAAATACATTGGGGCAAGTACTTTTAGCACTTTTAGCACTATTAGCAAAAGCTAAATGACAAAAGCTCTTTTAATAAACCAACATAGTTGACATTAATCACCTTACGTTTGTTACCTAATAGTGCCTGGTGAATTGACTTCCCCTGGAGCCAAAGAGCAGGAGCCAGCTATATGGTAGCTCTCAGTTTTTTGTTCTCTGGTTGTTATGCTCAGTATCTTCTTTACCTATCGATACCTGGCTCAAATTTTGGCCAATTGCTTCTTAATCAATCAAAATTCAAGCCGTGGGTGGCCCTTCATCAGCACACAAAGTAAAACAAAATTTGTGCTTACTTTGCTTACTGCTCATACTGTATGTATAGAGTAATTCAGCTCAATACTATCTTTCAGCCCAGAAACATGGAAAGCATTGAAACATGGATAGCTGCAGGGCAAGCACCAGACTCTGCTTTTTTTTGCACATGGGTACAGGATCTCATATTAGTGATTTCTTTGTGGACAGAGCAAAAGGCATTTAAAAAAAGTACATTATTATTAATATGTGTATACAAACTCTAACAATGAACTTATCTTTTTTGTTCTTTGACCGGTAAATAAACCATTGAAAGGATTTTGTTATATATTTTTGATTCATGTGAAAAAAATACCTGTTGATTCTCCCAGAAATGTTGTCAGCTGATAACTCCATTGCTCTCTGCTCTGCAGACTGTTATGCATTATCCACAGCTTTCTGAGTGGACTACAGAACAGCTCCCCCGTATGGTACAGAGGAAGAGGAGAGGGGGTTATTTAGTCATAAAACACTTCCTGTCATAGGATGACAACACTGCTCCTTTATCATGAGTGACCATTGTCATCCTAGGACTGGAAGTGTATTACTGGTAGGATTACCAGGGAAAAATAAACTAAAAAAAGCCTAAAATGAAAAGTAATGCAGTGGCCATATCTAAGTACTGTTACAGTGAGGAACAGAAGTATTTGAACACCCTGCGATTTTGCAAGTTCTCCCACTTAGAAATCATGGAGGGGTCTGAAATTCACATTGTAGGTGCATTCCCACTCTGAGAGACAGAATTAAAAAATTCAGGAAATCATATTGTATGATTTTTAAAGAATTTATTTGTCTTGCACTGCTGAACATAAGTATTTAAACACCTAAGAAAATCAGTGTTAATATTTGGTACAGAAGCCTTTGTTTGCAATTACAGAGGTCAAACGTTTCCTGTAGTTCTTGACCAGGTTTGCACACACTGCAACAGGGGTTTTGGCCCACTCCTCCACACAGATCTCCTCTAGATCTGTCAGGTTTTGGGGCTGTCGCTGAGCAACACAGAGTTTCAGCTCCCTCCAAAGATGTTCTGTTGGATTTAGGTCTGGAGACTGGCTATGTCACTCCAGAACCTTGATATGCTTCTTACGGAGCCACTCCTAGTTATTCTGGCTTTGTGCTTCGGGTCGTTGTCATGTTGGAAGACCCAGCCACGACCCATCTTCAATGCTCTGACTGAGGGAAGGAGGTTGTTGCTCAAAATCGCACAATAAACGGCCCCATTCATCCTCTCCTTAATACAGTGCAGTCGTCCTGTCCCCTTCGCAGAAAAGCACCCCCAAAGCATGATGTTACCACCCCCATGCTTCACAGTAGGGATGGTGTTCTTGGGATGCAACTCATCTTTCTTTTTCCTCCAAACACGAGTGAAGTTTAGACCAAAAAGTTCTACTTTGGTCTCATCTGACCACATGACTTTCTCCCATGCCTCCTCTGGATCATCTGGATGGTCATTGGCAAACTTCAGATGGGCCTGGACATGTGATGTCTTGAGCAGGGAAACCTTCCGTGCAATGCATGATTTGAAACCATGACGGCGTAGTGTTCTACCGACAGTGACCTTTGAAACTGTGGTCCCAGCTCTCTTCATGTCATTGACCAGCTCCTCCCTTGTAGTTCTGGGCTGATTCCTCACCTTTCTTATCATCAGTGATACCCCACGAGGTGAGATCTTGCATGGAGCCCCAGTCCGAGGGAGACTGACAGTCGTCTTTAGCCTCTTCTATTTTCTAACAATTGCTCCAACAGTTTATCTATTTTCACCAAGCTGCTTGGCAATTGCCCCATAGCCCTTTCCAGCCTTGTGGAGGTCCACAATTTTGTCTCTGGTGTCTTTTGACAGCTCTTTGGTCTTGCCCATGGTAGTAGTTGGTGTCTGACTGACTGTGGGGTGGACAGGTGTCTTTAAAGAGCTCAGACAGGTGCTACTAAGTTAGATTAATGAGTGGAGTAGAGGTGGACTTTTTAAAGGCACAGTAACAGGTCTTTGAGAGCCAGAATTCTTGCTGTTTCTTAGGTGTTCAAGTACTTATGTACAATGTGATTTCCTGAATTTTTTTTATAAAATTCTGTCTCTCAGAGTGGGAATGCGCCTACAATGTGAATTTCAGACCCCTCCATGATTTCTAAGTGGGAGAACTTGCAAAATTGCAGGGTGTTCAAATACTTCTGTTCCTCACTGTAGATGTGATATTTAGTATTTTTTTGGTTCTGGGGTTTAGAAATGCTTTAATTGTTTGACATACTACACTACTGTGGTGTTCATAAGCATACGGCACAAAGATATGGCCATTTCAGCTGATTAAAGAGTGAGCTTTAGTTTACTGTGCCTCTTCTGCAATAAAACCTTCTTACCTTTCTGCTTGCAAGTGTCTGTAGAATGTGCACTGAACTGCCCATACACAGCTCCGTATACATTATCGGCGGGCTTGGTGCCAGGAGGAATTAACTCCCTTGTGCATGATTGCTAGTTCTGTCATTCCAGCTAATTACATATTACAAGTGGCATACATACACGCTGCACACATATACATACATACAGCATACAGTATCTCACAAAAGTGAGTACACCCCTCACATTTTTGTAAATATTTATTATATCTTTTCATGTGACAACACTGAAGAAATTACACTTTGCTACAAGGGAAAATGGCTAACTGGGCCCAATTTGGACATTTTCACTTAGGGGTGTACTCACTTTTGTTGCCAGCAGTTTAGACATTAATGGCTGTGTGTTGAGGTATTTTGAGGGGACAGCAAATTTACACTGTTATACAAGCTGTATACTCACTACTTTACATTGTAGCAAAGTGTCATTTCTTCAGTGTTGTCACATGAAAAGATAGAATAAAATATTTACAAAAATGTGAGGGGTGTACAAACAAAAGTACACACTACATAAAAATACATACACACTGCATAAATTTACATGCATACACATGCATTCAACATACATACACGGGGCAATCACATGCATACAACATACATACACATGCATACAACATATACACATAAATTCAGCATATATACATACTTCATAAACAAAATACAGCATACATACACACTACATATAGGCACATTCACACATGCATTTTACATACATACACACGGCACTCACATGCACACAACATACAGTTGTGTTCAAAATATTAGCAGTCAGACATCACTAACCTGATCAATCACTGTTTTTGGTAGAAATTATATTTCTACATTGCAAATAATTTACTAGCAGGTGTAGTAGAGAAATAGAAATCCAACAGACCCAACAGTCATGACATGCATGCTGCTGATTCTGTGTAATTGAATCACTAATTGAAAGAGGCATGTTCAAAATAATAGCAGTGTGGAGTTCTATTAGTGAGGTCATTCATTCTTTGAAAAACAGGTGGCAATTATTGCCCTTATTTAAGGAAGGAAGGCAGCAAATGTTGTACATGCTGGTTACAGTGCATTTCTCTCTGAAATTCTGAGGAAAATGGGTTGTTCCAGACATTGTTCAGAAGAACAGCGTACCTTGATTAAAAAGTTGATTGGAGAGGGGAAAACATATAAAGAAGTGCAGAAAATGATAGGCTGCTCAGCTAAAATGATGGCAAATGCTTTAAAATGGCAACCAAAACCTGAAAGACGTGGAAGAAAGCGAAAAACTACCATTCGAATGGATAGAAGAATAGCCAAAATGGCAAGGACTCAGCCAACAATCAGCTCCAGAAAGATGAAAGAAGGTCTAAAGTTACCTGTGAGTACTGTTACAATTAGAAGACACCTATGTGAAGCCAAGCTATCTGCAAGAAGCCTGTTGAAAAAAAGACGTGCTGAAGAGGTTACAATTTGCCAAAGAGCACATTGACTGACCTAAAGAGAAATGGCGCAACATTTTGTGGACTGATGAAAGTAAGATTGTTCTTTTTGGGTCTAGTGGCCGGAGACAGTTTGTCAGATGACCCCCAAACACTGAATTCAAGCCACAGTACACTGTGAAGACAGTGAAGCATGGTTGCGCAAGCATCATGATATGGGGATGTTTCTCATACTACGGTGTTGGGCCTATTTATCGCATACCAGGGATCATGGATCAGTTTGAATACATCAGAATACTTGAAGAGGTCATGCTGCCTTATGCTGAAGAGGAAATGCCCTTGAAATGGGTGTTCCAACAAGACAACGACCCCAAACACACCAGTAAACGTGCAACATCTTGGTTCCAGACCAACAAGATTGACGTTATGGAGTGGGTAGCCCAATCCCTGGATCTTAAACCAATAGAAAACTTGTGGGGTGACATCAAAAATGCAGTTTCTGAGGCAAAACCAAGAAATAGAGAAGAACTGTGGAATGTAGTCCAATCATCCTGGGCTGGAATACCTGTTCACAGGTGCCAGAAGTTGGTTGACTCCATGCAACACAGATGTACAGCAGTTCTCAGAAACAGTGTTATACAACTAAATATTAATTAAGTGATTCAAAGGAAAGCAAAATCTTCAAACATTTTTCAGTTACATTTTTCAGTTTATATAGTGAATGTTTGAGTTTGTAAAGAAGAATACAAACACTGCTATTTTTTGAACAGTCTAATATTCACTTTTCTTCAATTTTGTTTAGAGGAACAACACAAATTTGATATATTTTTCTTCATGTTTTGATTTGGAATAGAATGTGTAGTGTTCCCAATGCATTTGTGTGTATGGAAATAAAAGCTATTAGAAGGATTTTGAGCTTTATTCATTTTTTTCAACACACTGCTATTATTTTGAACACAACTGTACATACGCACTGCATACACATACAGTACATGCAACATACATGTACACTGCCCACAACATACATACACATTGTATAAACATGCATATAACATACTGTACATAAACATACACACACTGCATACACATGTATACAACACACACATTCCATACACATTCATGCAATGTTCATACACACTGCATATACATACAAACATACCCATGCAGACAACATACAGTACATACACACTGCATACGTGTACATATAACATACATTTACCTGCATACACATACACAACAAAAAACTTACTTCTCCGGAGATGTAACCGTTCTGGTAATGACCCAGCAACCAGAGCAACATTCTGGTATTGCTATGTAATATCCAGTAAGTTCCCAGGTAATGCACATGTGACAGGGAAAAGGGCCCAAAATTTCTATGCTAATCTGCTTAGGCTCAAAATGGGAGGAAGATTTTAGGAAAAATGCAGCATGGCTACGCATTATTCTGATATTGTCCTTAGAATTCCTCCTTACAAGCTCTGAAAACAGAACTGCATCCAGCACCTTCTTTGGTCCATATGCTCAGCACAACACAAATCAGAAAAGAATCCCCAGACAGATGCAACAAAACAAATTCATTTTAACACTGTGGAATGCAAAGTGAAAAGAATGAAGGCTGTCTGAGTGCAATTGATGGGCATTAGTACATACAACAATCACCCCTTTACACTGCTTACAACCTAAGTGGCTCCTTTACAACCTTAATGGCCTAATAAGAAGCGTGTTTGGAATACTGTAGTGTACATTAACCTCAGCTAATTTAAGACAGTCTACTGTGACTTACAATGTAAAGGCAAAACAATGACAGGACAGTAGTACCAATCATTCTGCTCGGAAACTTAAAAAATGGATCCCAAGTGTATATTTTCTTTTCAAACCAGGTTTTCTGCACCCTGCAAAAAGTAATATTTTATGTTAGGAGCATAAAAAATATAGCAAAAGAGAAAAAGAAAAGGTAATGGTAAACAGATCTCCGAATGGAGAATGTATTAAACTAATAATTGTATATCAAATTCCAAACTTTATAATAGAGTAGGAAAGGGTAAAACACCTGTCAGTTTTGTGACTATATCCCATTGGAGCTATTTGCCTTAATTTCCTCTCCTGAAGACATAACAGGAAGGAAGGAAATCTCTCTCCTCTCATAGACAGTTGTCACTGTAAGTGTACCCAATGGAGGATCTTCCCTCTATTCACATTCCATAGACAACTAAAAGACAGAAACAAGTCGCAAGTGCACTAATACGGCTACAATCACCTCAAGCATAGACAACTAACAATTTTGGATTTTTCCTCAGTTTGAGTCCAAGGCACATAACCTGAATCTCCCCTACAGGAACACAGATGGCAATAAATACCTTACAGAGATTCTAACCCTTCCCTACTCTATAAAAAATGAAATAAATGCCTTTAGATACACTTTAAGGATTAATATTGATATTGTTGCTTCCAGTGATTGACAGAGGGTTGATAATCAACTGGCTGTTGATACTCTTATGGATTCCATTGGAGAGAAATACATAAAAGAGTTATTTAATTCAGACCTTTTGAAGAAACACAAAGGAATCTCACTTTTCCTGCTGCATTCTTAGTAATACAAAATTAATGTAGAATGTAGCAATTAGAGTCGCTAGGTATGTAAGAGTTGAATGGGAACTGTAACTCAGTTGCAGGATGGGAATGAATGGAAACTGTAACTGTGAAAAGAAGTTGCTGGAGGGTAAACTGGAACATGTTCTGGATTGAGATTCCTTATCCTCACACTAGCTGACAACTACCACACATGAAAGATTACAGCAGATTGTGGGAGCAACTTGCATGTCCTATGGAAAGAGGGGCACCCAATGTAGAGATTGAAATGTACCCAACTGGTTAATATCACTGCATTAGAGGTGCTAGGAGATCTCTGAGCAAAAGTCTGTAGAGAAGTCCTATAACTGTAGATGTATGGTGAGAGAGGCAGGCAAGTGCTGGGGTACCTACAGATTGCATGTAGAAGGGGAACAAAAACATATGGGAAGCACTGAGAACAGGGGCAATGCAGCATTTTCCAGTACTAAGCTAATAAATGGAGTCGACCAGTACCAAAGACCAAGTGTTTGAGAAGGTGGGAGCAGGTTAGTTTCTCATCCCATTAGTCAATCCACAACCTAGGAGGGAAGGAGCTATTGGAGCTCAAGGCAAGTCTGAGGGTTGTAAGCCATGGTGATATGTGTTACAGCAAAAAGGAGTTAAAGAAGGCTCTAGGTAGTGGAGGGTAGAATAAAAATTCCAGTGAATCTGAGTAGAGAAACTCGAGCACTGCTGTCTCAAAGAGTCCATCAGCATAACCTGGGAAAATTCTCATGGAGGGGTAATTGAAGCATGCCAGTGGAAGTATGTTCCTGAACATTGGAGCATACATACATGGAAATATCATACTGAAGGAGAATGCCAGGATTAGACTCAGGTATCCTGAACTGTGCAAGATTGGGGAAGGAGCCAAAGAAGGATGCAGGATCAATCAAAAGGGAGAAGTGTGAGCATTAGCCTTTGGGCATGCGGTTTATAGAATTGGGCTCAGGGCTTATGTAGTTAAAAGTCCCCAAAGAACCCTGGGATAAAATTGTTCAAGGTGTAAATAAGGGTCTAAAAAATAGGACCCCAGAATGGAGTGATTGGTTCAGCAATGTAAGAACTACATTGTTGTGTGAATGAATAGGGAGTATAGCATATCACTTAGTGTATTCTTTTAAAGGTAAAAAATCTCACAGAGAGATATAGTGGCAGGTCTACAGGAAAGCAAACAGACCAATTAGACCTTTGAGGAGCCTACTGAAGCAATTAAGACAGATGCTTTAGGGCTTGTACGTGCATCCCTAAACAAACAAGGGTCCCTGTCTAAAATTTAGTACGTTCTTGTAATTTTTCCTAATTGGAAAGGATTTAGGCAAAACTCTTTGGTTATTGGGACTTTTAAGGTGGTAATTCAACCACATAGAATAACATTCTCTTAAATGTCAAAGTTTTTGTATATATACTATATGAGAAAGGTGTGACAGACTAGGGACCAGTAATTTTTTATTACTGAATACTAAACAGGAAGGAGATGACCACCCCTGTGACTGTAAAGCTGCAAGGGGGTATAAGGAAACTGTCTGCTTTTTGTGAAGCAGTAAGTGGAAACGGGTAGTGGAAAGAAACAGATGACAGTAATAGAGACTCATTGTGAACCTCTCTAACACAAGGTGAAATAAAATGCCAGGATGCCTCTGTTCCTGGCTGCAGCAAATGTCAGTAGATGTCCTCCTCATCTCCAGAGATGAAGGTGAACCTTCAGTGTTAAAGTGTTACTAAACCCATGACCTTGCATTCACCATATCTGGTCTCCCACAGTACACAGAACATGGAAATGCAATTACTGTAGTAAATATAAACTGAAAAATACCTTTTCTTATCAGTGGTATTCAGCAGTCTTGTGACTTCTGTCAGTGTCCGACTGAGCACTGGGTAACACTTGTAGGAGGATATTTCATTCTCCTCTGACTGTCCTATGAGGCTGCATGACCTCTGACCCTCTGTCTGGACAGTGATGATTGACCCTGTGCTTTGATCGCATGCACCCTCCCCCAAAAAAAACTCTCTAGCAAATCACGCCAAACTGAGCATGTGCAGAGTGCCTCCTAGGGCTCTGTACTATCAACAGGTGGATTGGGAACTGTGGGAAAAGGGGAGGATCAGAGAAGACAGAATCAAACATTTTTTTATAGTGTGGAGGATTAACCCCTTAGGTTCCACAGTGAGTATAACAAGCATAACACTGCACATACATACTAATTTTACTGTTTTGGGTTTAGTAACACTTTTAGAAAGCTCTTGAGCAGGACCGGCATACTTAGAGATGGAAGGTCTGCAAAGAAAGGAAGAATCTACAGTAGGTGGTAATGCCTGGAAGGAGTGAACAGATGGTACATTTATGTTAGAGAAGACCCATTTAATAGGGTGATGTGTTTGCGGATTATAGGGCAGGAACCCCCTTCCTTCAGTAGCTGATTCAATGTATTCCTCAAGGGCATTCTCAAAGAGAAGATAAAGGAAAAAAGAAGTGAGCGCCAAAAAACAATAAGCAGCTGATACACCAAAGGTAACCATAAAACACCTTAAAAGATAAATATCACACACAGGGGTACAGCGCTAAATGAATAAATATAAACATATAAAAACTTAGTAAAGTGCCCATATAAGGTGACAAAGTGCAAATCACATAAATAACAATCTGTATTAAAGTGCCGTATGTGTCATAATACTCCACTGTTAGAAGACATAAAAAGTTCAAGGATAATGGTGACTGATGTATTCAGAATAGTCTCTAACAGGTGATCCGTGTGTCTGTGGATAATCATTCAGGTGATGTGCCAGAAGGAATGTTAAAATTGCACACTCACCAGATGGCAGATCATAATACGCATTGCATATGATATATGGCCGGAAGTCCCCTTTAAAGGTAGTCAGCAGCCTGGTCAGGTCCCAGAGATCTCCTTCCTCCCTGGTAATCTGCCACTCAACTGGCGTACTCCAAAATGGGCTCTAAGTTGGTATTGGCTCATGCAGAGCCAAAAAGAAGAATGCCCATAGTGTAGTACTTCTTAGCCATATTATTATAGAGTATTTATATAGCGCCAAAGGGTTTGCTCAGCGCTGTACATTAGAATGAGGGACATGACATGAGACAATACAGTAGCAAAACAATACATGATACACGAGGGTTAGAGGGCCCTGCCTTTTCGAGCCATATATATTTATTTAGAGTAAAGCATAACAGTAATACAGCACATGAGCTGTCACAATCACTGACCATGTAATGAAAGAAAGATGGCCGCCTGACCTTCTTGTGGTCTTGGCGGTGTGACGTCACCATGTGTGGCTCCTCCTCTATGCATTTCGTGCAATAGCACAAATTCATGAGGGGTATGCACATAGGGCTGGAGACGTCAATGTACTCTGTTTATAGAAGAGGCGGCGCGCGCGCATATTGTATCCTCCATTTTGCCGGAGCTCGAGATGTCCGCGTGCATGCGTGGGCACCATTGTATCATCGGTTTTACCCATATAGTAACGAACAAGCAGCAGATATACAGATAAAGGGCACAAATGAATGAATAAATGCGGAGAAAATGTAAAGTATACTGGATCCAGAAGGAGAATTATTATTACAAGATCCAAAGTAACTATTTAAAGATTATGAATATAAAAATGAAATACCAAGTATCAATTATTTTAAAATTATACAGTATAAGAAATAAAAAACTGTAAAATTACAGAAGGTGCTAATGTGCCCAAGAAATCTGATGCTGTCGGTATAATAGGGACAAAAACATGATAGTAATCCAATTCAATTGAACATATATGACTCATGATGCTAGGTATAAGATAACATAAATAAAAAATATAAACATATATAAAAATTCATGACAATAAATGTAAACATATATTAAATCAATAACAATGTAAATTCGATAAAAACATGTGGACGTATCATGTTAAAAACATAATTAAAAATAATGATATATTCATATATTCATTAGTCATAAATAAATATAAACACCCATAAAAATCTAATATCTTAAAATAGCATGTAGATATAGAAGATAAGTGAGAAAAATAAATAAAAAAGGTAATGCATTGAAATAAAATTTGCTATGGCAAATAAAAATATTGTGAGTAATAAAATGGATGAATGGAACACAGAGGCAGAAAAAACTGAAGAACTAAAAAATGAATGAAGCTAAAAAATGAGAAGGTCACAATAGAAGGTCTCAACTGTTATCAATGAAGCAGTTGAGATCCATGTCAACGTTAAGACCTTTGGGATAGAGGGTGCCCATCTCAAAAATTCATTTGGATTCGAGTTGCGAGACCGCCCTTCTTCTATTGGTACCTCTCCAATGTGATTTAATCATATCAATGCCAACAAATGTGAGGGTGGAAGGGTCTTTATTGTGACATCTTTTAAAGTGTTTTGAGAGAGAGTGATCCTTGAAACCTCTTTTCATGTTATATACATGCTCCCTCAATCTGTCACGCAGTCTTCTTGTGGTACGCCCTATATACTGCATGCCACAAGGGCACCCCAAAAGATAAACCACAAACCGACTATGACATGTAATGAACTTGTCGATTTTGTAGTTTTCTCCAGAATGTGTTGAGGTAAATGAATGAACCTTCCTTTTACGGTGATTCTTGCACAAGCATATAACACATTTGTTACATGGAAAAAATCCAGTAACATCAGAGAATGATAAACTAGGGGGACTTCTTGAAGAATGATTCTGTAACAATGCTACCACCTCTTATGTAATGTTAGTTCTAGGAAGTTAATCTGGCTCAGGCTGTATTCAAAGGTTAATTTAATATTCAAATCATTGTTTTTCAGAGTACCAAAAAAATTTAAAAGAGTCTGTTCATTTCCATTCCATAACAAGAAGATATCGTCAATGTAGTGTCTGTAGAAGGACAACTCAGGCCACTCTCTGGAATGAATAATGTCCTCCTCCCACCTGGCCATACAGATTGTCATTTATGTGATTTGCACTTTGTCACCTTATATGGGTACTTTACTAAGTTTTTATATGTTTATATTTATTCATTTAGCAGGGGTGTGTGTAATATTCCCAAAGAGAAGCTTTACTTCTAAGGACATGCAGCTTTCCCAAGATGGGTCAGCCAACCAGACTTTAGGCCAGGGGTATTCAACCCGTGGCCCAAGATGGCTATGAATGCGGCCCAACACAAAACTGTAGACTTATTTAAAAATGTTTGATTTTTTTAAAAAAAAATGCATTTACGCTTAGTGAACACATGAGGCAGAAAAAAGTTTTATCTTCCCAAAGAAAAATCTCTCCCTCTTCACAATCACGCCTTATTCGTGTAATCAGTTTTCGGCAGCACCTATGTTTGTGAGCAACTATTTTCAAGGATGATGCACATGAAGGGCAAAACCAGAAAATCTGATAACCTTGAGAATTGATTGAGAATTGCTACTACATCCATTGATCCAGATATTGATGTGTTAGTTTATCAAAAGCAGTGTCAAATATTGCACTTTTTTTTATGTTGCCCACTTTTACAACAAAAAATATTGCAAAAAATTAAGTTTTATTACTCAGGTATTGTCTGTATCAGTGATCATTGAGTTGTGAGCTGCCCAACTTTTTCTGCTCATCAGCTATCCTTATTGTTAGAGCATTTTAAGCGCACCCCAACACAATTACTCTTCTTCCAATGTGGCCTAGGAAAGTCAAAAGGTTGGACAGCTTTTTATTAGACCATAAAACTGTGTGCTTTGCATAGAAAGTAGGAAGATTCTGGAGATTTCATGAATCGCACTGTGGCGTCTATAGCCGAGGGCAAGACTTGTAATCTTGTAGAAAGAATAGGATTATATCAGGAGTACGCTCACTATTGAGTTTCCCAGTCCAGTTTGTAATAGTCTGGGCATCTGGCAAAGTGGCAATAGCCAACTGTAGGGTAGGACCTGAGCAGGACAAGGGAATCTCCAAATGTGTATCATCTGAATGTTTAAAGGAAGGAATAGAAACAGTAAATTGATTATTTAGCGTAAGAATGGTCAGGTCCACAGTGGGAACAGTCTATTCCTTTTAAATTTCACTTCCATTGAGTACAAGGGATTCAAATTGTCTGGAGGAGTGAATAGCCTCTTGGAGTTGGGCCAGTCATTGTATAAGGTCCAATTGGATTGATCAAGAATAAAGAAAGGCTTTCTAAGAATAACCTTCTATTTTGTGATCATATGAATATATGGAGAATGTGTAGCACTAGGTGCAACCAGCCAGAGACTAGTGTGCACTGCCCCATGTCTACTATAGCCAGCTTGTAATCAGAAGCTGAAGAAGTAACTATAAGGCTCTATTGCACACTATTATTATTAAGCAGGATTTATATAGCGCCAACAGTTTGCGCAGCACTTTACAAATTGAAGGTAGACATTACAGTTACAACACAATTTAGTACAAGAGAAAACAGAGGGCACTAGTGTTTCTTAAGCTCAAAAAACACTGGTAATAGCATTTTTAGTAGCGTATTAGTAGCGTTCTGAAGCATTTAGGAGCATTAGCATTTTATTAGCACTTTAACAGTACATGTAGCGGAAAAAAAGCTAGAAAAAGCTGTAAGGAGCATTTTAATAGCATTTAGCAGCATTTAGCATTTTTTTCTGCTGCAAAAACGCTCCAAAAAACTCTACAAAAACAATTTTTTTCTGTCCCTAGATGCTGAAGCTCAAAAAATGCTAATAGCCTAAAGTAGTGTGCATGGACACAAAGGATAACACTACTTAGCTTCTAGGAGCAGAACAAAATACTAATAACAACTTCTTGGAGACTAAAAAAACACTAATGTACATGGAGCCACAGAAAAATCTTTGTCAGTCTCCGCTAAAATGTCAGCGTCCTCCTTGCCTTTTGGAAATAGCTATACACCATATAAAACACATTGTAACTAATGAAAATATACAGGGGAAGAGAGAGCGAAGAGTGTTTATGGCTGTTAGTACCAACTGATTCCAGTAGTGGTGATAAGCTTTGGAAAAGTTCAAACACAGTGCTAGAGAAATCTGCTTTAGTCAGACAGGCCGCATGTTGCGCATCTGTGAGGGAGACTGAATCAAAGGGATGGAGCGATGTCTGTGTCAAGACCTTGCTCCAGAACAGGAGAACAGCTGTCAATCAGAGGGAATTCCAGCTGTTTGTGCCATGTGTTTCCACTCCTTTATATTGATATTCATACCAAGGCATTTTCTTGGACCTGTAAATGTTCTCTTGTTCTATTATCCCTTGATAATTTAAAAAGTGGGTCATTTTTTGAGATACAATTTTACGTATAGACACACATACTGCATTAGTTAACTTAAAGCGATATTAAACCAATAATGTAATGTAAAATAATGTAATATACTGAAGTTTACCTATTATTAAATGTAGTGGCTGCATTAGCTTTCTTTTTGAAAAGTTTACCCTCTGTTTTCTCCTGGAGATCTGGCCAGTAACTCACCTCCTGTGTTAGAGTGCCCCCACTCAGGATGAAGGAGCAGAGGGGCAACTATGGATAGCAGCATTGTCAGTCTCGGTGAAGGGAAATGTTAGATGGACTAGCAGATTTAGGCACCTTTCACATGAGGCAGACTCTGCAAGGAGTCTGCTTTCTCAGTGGGGAATCTGTCCGCTGATCCATGCTGAGCAAGTAGATGGCTGGTCCATGTCCACTCCGCTCACGCAGAGCGGACACAGACACAGCCCACTGCCTCTATGGGTGGTCAGACGTAATAAACAGACTGCCTGTCCGTTTTCACCAGACTGCTATGCAATCTGATCCGCTCAATCGTTTTTAGCTGTTTTTAGAGGATAGGATCGGATGCAGTTGAGTGTAAACGGACACAAGCACTCCAAAGAGGATAATGGAGCGTCTGATTGGGTCTGGCTAAAAAACTGACAGGTGGACCCAATTGGTCCGCCCATGTAAAAGGGGCCCAAGATACACTAATAATTGAAGCTGAACTCCAGCTAATACTTTTTAAGCATTTACAACAACAGGTTTTTTTTTTCCTTTTGGGATAAAGGTTTTACATAAATAAAAGCTAATTATTCTAAGCGCCCCTGTCAGTGGTAAATGGTTTGTCTCATCCCACTAACGAATACAACTGCAGAACAGCTTGTTCTGCTGAAAAACAACAGACTTACTTTCCAGATCACCAGGTGAAAATGAAGGATAGAAAGCCTAAAAAAGAAAAATAATGCAGCCATCACATCTAAGAATTGGTGACCTGCAATATATGTTTGCTTTTGGGTTTAATAGTGCTTTAAATGCAATATTTGTTCTATCTCTTCCACAAAAATTCCCCAGTGGGGCACTATGTATGGGATAATTTAGCACTCTTTATTTGACATTTCTGCTAGCATTGTGGCACTGGTAACTAAACTTTAGTGGTGATATATGTGCAGGGTCCAGATCCTTTTGTTTGGACACTCATAGCTAAATCAGTCCACACCAGGGGCGGACTGACCATTTGGAAACTTGGGCACTGCCCGAGGACCCGGGGTCAGTAGGGGGCCCCATGAGATGCCCCTGGTACCTTTTTCATAGGCTTTTTTGAGTTTGGGAAAGGACACAGGGGATCCCCTATTGCCCGGGGGCCCCATGAGTTGTCAGTCTGCCCCTGGTCCACACAGTCTGATTTTGTGCACAATTTAGTCTCTCATATAAACAGCATTTTCAGTTTATATAATGCAACCTACAAAACCAGTCCAATAAAATGATGTCCAGACAAGTAGACCACTGCAAAGGAATTCTGTTGATCTAACATTTCAAATCAGAGACAAAATTGATTGCATGGGGCCAGCTAAGAATGATAGCAATTGCATTGGAACATACACCTTTAAGGCTTGTCATCTTGGAGTCATTGGCCACCCCCTTTTGAGTCCATGTGTACAGGGTGTAAGTAGCATGTCCTGTATACATATTCAGCAAACCCCATACACATTTTCTGCATTTCTAAATATGAAACATAGGAAACTACATTATATCATTGTATAGGATAGTATGGTTCCCTACTATGTTCTTTCACTGACACCTTGTGCTGATATTTGGTATTACATTTTTTTTTAACTGCAGCTTTAAATTTTTTCAGTAATGCAAAATAGACATGACCAAAGTTGCAATGAATAAAAAAAATACTCTTAAACGTTTCTGACTATTTTTTAAATCTTATACAAATTTAGTTTTGAACCTTTATAATGTATTATTGTAATACAGACAGGATACATGTTCAGTAATAAATCTAATTTTTTTCTACTGTTTTTTACACTTGTAAGTGCTGTATGACGGGTTAAAATACACTGTGCTGTACCAATCTGGAAAGTCACACCATGGATCTCGATGCAAGAAAGAACAAGCAGGACCAAAATATCAGAGAACTGAAGTTCCTCTTTAAAGCTCTTAAAAAGCCTCAAAAACCTGAAATCACTGAAATTTTGTCTTCAAATTGATTCCAATGAATTTAGCCTACAGAAAAAATTTTCCTCATCCAGTAATGAGAAGTGACAGTATACAAATATTGATTGACGCTTCATGTTTTGTCCACAAAGGTTTAATTATTTTAAAATGGAAAAATAAATATTGAAATAAAAAATGTTCACCTGGTAAAATATGTCAAAAAATCTCCAGACTAATTTTTCTAGCAACATTTCCTTTTAGAAAATAATTTGTTTGAATGAGCTTTCTTATATAAATACGTTACCAACAAAAAACTGTCCAACTTTTCAGACTTCTAAAATTTGTCTAGGGGTAGACTCACTTTGCAATGATATGAATCAAATGATACATTTCTTTGTACCATTGTTCTCCAGTTGACCATAAACTAAATCTGATCATAGACATAAGAGAAAGGTCAGACCCTAAAGCCTAACATGTGCTGCTCGAATTATGCTGAATTGGCCAAAATTCGAGTGGTGGGTGACCACTAACCATCTCAACAAAAGTTGATTGAACAAAGAGTAAGGAGCTGGGTAGAATATAGTTGGTCGAACAGTACACTATAAAATGTTATTCGCTGATAATTTATATGTTCCCTTTTATGGTATTTATTGCACTACAGTTCCAACTATTCTGTCCAACAGTCCATGGAAGGAGAGTGAGGAAAATGAGATGACAGGTCTGAAATCTGTGGTTAGTGAGTGATCACTGGACATTACTATTACTATTACATCACAATTACCACATTTTGAAGCATTTGTGCTGCTTATGACATCTTGCTATACATTACTACTGCTATTGTTATATTTGACTATGATTATTTGGCACTTGTGCTTCTATTGATATACACTTTTTCTAGAAACATTATTATTTCAGAATGCCTGGAAAACAGTTCTTTATATTACAAGTAGTCTATAGAACTGGGAAGCTAAACATATATGTGTTCATAAATTAGATAATTCACAATTGAACTTAAATGCTAAATGCTATGAATGGTGTTTAACTGAAAACAAATCATAAATATAAAACACTCCAGCACTTCAGGTGCTCCCCGCAGATGTATATAACATGCCACAGTCTCAGGTGCAGCCCTCCACAGATGTTTTTACCATTTGGTTCCAGGATGGGACCCCACTGACCCAGACCGAAAGGTCTATGACTTACGTCTGCATTTGCATCTCTTTTGTGAGTATTCATTTGTCTATAGGTTTTAATAAAAACATTTTTTATGGTAATGCACGAGGAGTGTGTGTCCTCCCCATCCTCATAAGCTAAAATGTTATTAAGTGGTTTGAATAAACTTACGTTACAGGTTTTCTGAAGAGTGTTTTTACATGCTCCGCTTGATGGATTGGTAGAAAGCATATTTCTTCCTTGGAAAAAAATATTAGAAAGAAAAATGAGAACTAAAACAAGCATCTTGTTCAAATACCTAAACAAATGTTTTTTAACATGATGAGAATATAAAACTGACACAATATTTAATGTGAATAGTTGCAATATATTCCCATGGGCAACACGTTTAAAAGGCTAAAAATCAAACCTATGTGGCTTACGGCCAAAGTTAAAAAAGCCATAGATAATAAGAAAAGAGCTTTTACTAAATATAAAAATGAAGGAACGCTATCATCGTTTAAACATTACAAAGAACATAACAGAATATGCAAAAAGGAAATAAAGGCCACAAAAATTGAAAATGAACGACAGATTGCAAAAGATAGCAGGACCAACCCCAAAAAATTCTTCAAATATATTAATAGTAAAAAGGTTCAGTCTGAGCATGTAGGCCCTTTACAAAATAATCTAGAGTGGGTGACTGGGGACAAAGAGAAGGCAAATTATTTAAATACCTTCTCAAGCTCTGTGTATACAAAGAACCATTGGGGAGCTCTTGTCCATAATGGGCATGGTATTGACAGAGCTCCAAATGATCCACATTGGCTCTCAATTGATATGATCCAAAAATATTTAGACAGTATAAAGGCGAATAAAGAACCTGGACCATATGGCATACACCCACAGGTCCTTAACCACTTGCCTACTGGGCACTTATACCCCCTTATTTACCAGGCCAATTTTCAGCTTTCAGCGGTGCCGCACTTTGATTGACAATTGCGCGGTCATGCAACATTGTACCCATATGAAATTTTGATCATTTTTTTCTCACAAATAGAGCTTTTTTTTGGTGGTATTTAATCGCCACTGGGCGCTTTACTTTTTGCGCTATAAATAAAAAAATTGCAAAAAATTTAAAAAAAAAAAGTTTCTTTGTTTCTATTATAAAATTTTTCAAACAGGTAATTTTTCTCCTTCACTGATGTGTGTTGATGAGGCAGCACTGATGGGCACTGATAGGCGGCACTGATGGGCACTGATAGGCAGCACTAAAGGGCACTGATAGGCAGTACTAATGAGGTGGCACGGATAGGCGGCACTGATAGACAGCACTAATGAGGTGTCACGGATAGGCGGCACTAATATGCAGCACTGATAGGCGGCACTGATAGGTGACACTGATGATGGGTACTGATAGACGGCACTGACTGGCATCACTGCTGGGCACTGACTGGCACAACCGCTGGACACTGACTGGTGGCACTGACTGGCAGCACTGCTGGGCTGCACTGGTGGGTGGCACTGGTGGGCAGCACTGGTGGGTGGGCACAGGTGGGTGGCACTGGTGGGCACAGATGGGTGGCACTGGTGGGCACAGGTGGGTGGGCACAGGTGGGTGGCACTGCTGGGCACAGGTAGGTGGCACTTCTGGGCACAGATGTGTGACACTGCAGAGTGGCACAGCTGGGGGCATTGCTGGGCACAGGTGGGTGCACTGCTGGGCACAGGTGGGTGCACTGCTGGGCACAGGTGGGCGGAGCTAGTGGGCGCACTGCTGGGCACAGGTGGGCGGAACTTGCGGGTGGCACTGCTGGGCACCGATCATCAGGGCACTTATCATCAGTGCCCTGATGATCGGTGCCGATCCTCGCTCTGACAACTGCCGGTTCTCGGCAGTACTTTCTTCACGATCTGACAGCGTGAGGAAAGTGCAGCCGAGAACCGGCACTTGCATTTCCCTCTGATCAGCGTGTCATTGGACACCGCTGATCACGTGGTAAAAGGCCGCTGTGATTGGCCTTTTACCACATCATGTGATCAGCTGTGTCCGTTGGACACAGCGATCACGGAGATCGCCGGGTGAGCGCCCCCTGGGGCGCGCAGGAGAGCGCGTTCTGGGAGGACGTCATATGATGTCCACTCAGAACTGGCCGGCCGCAGTGCAGCCGTCATTCGGCTATCTGCGGTCGGCAACTAGTTAAAGAATTGAGCTCTGTCATTTCAAAGCCATTGTTTCTAATTTTTAGGGACTCTTTAATGACTGGCACAGTACCACTGGATTGGTGTAAGGCCAATGTGGTGCCAATATTTAAAAAGGGGTCAAAATCTTTACCAAGTAATTATAGACCTGTTAGTTTAATTTTTGGGAAGATACTGGAGAGTTTAATAAAAGACCACATAGATGAGTTCTTGCTGGAAAAAAATATTTTAAGCAACAGACAGCATGGATGCATGAAAGACAGAAGTTGTCAAACAAATCTGATTTCTTTTTCTGAGGGGGTGAGCAAAACCTTGGACAGAGGGGTGGTGAAATATGGATGGAAAAACTGGCAAAAAGATCGTATTCAAAGAGTAGTGGTCATACTCTGAATTGTTCTAGGATTGTCAGTGGTATACCCCAAGGTTCAGTGTTGGGACCCTTACTTTTTAATATATTTATAAACGATATAGGGTTTGGGATTAAAATCCCATTTCAGTTTTTCAGTTTTGTTTGCCTTCCTCTGGATCAACTGTGGGTATAGGATTATAACTTTTTTTTATGAATGAACTGGATGGACTTTTGTCATTTGTTCACCCAGACTATGTAACTATGCAAAGTCTTGATGTCACACACGGCATTAACGAAGGGGCAAACTTTGTGCTTGCCGTAGTTCTTGGAAGTCATCTTCCTGTCAATAGTAATGCTGAAGCTGCAGCTTACTAGTTATTTTGATTGCAGTCCATTGCAAGTTCTCCTGCTTTATACATGATGTTTTCTTTAATGTTTGTATCACTCTCTGTTTTATGCAGTGTGCAGAAATCTTTAGCACAAGCCTTATCTGTGGGGCACAAAAC
The DNA here is from genome assembly GCF_062004578.1 of Staurois parvus. Lineage (NCBI taxonomy): Eukaryota > Metazoa > Chordata > Amphibia > Anura > Ranidae > Staurois > Staurois parvus. The sequence continues at coordinate 232,252 of NW_028317808.1, forward strand.
CAATCAGACAGAAGAATCACACCCAGTCGCACAATCTTCCCATAGATCGGAAGATTGGGATCTGGTGACTAGAATCCAATATTTTCATGTAACTTTACAGTGTTTTTTGCAGATAATGCTGAGAAAAAGATATAATAAATGTCTTGTGATAAATTGTTCAGTGGTAATGTTATTGTTTCAATGTTGTGCATTCATACTTACATCTCTGATGTCAGCTCCAAGCAGTATTCTAATGGACTTTATAAATATGTGAACAAACCGTCCCATTAAGAATATCAAGCACAAGAGAGCTGGCCAATTAAAAATGACCTTTTCATATTGACCTACGTTCTGAAAAACCCCAAAAAAGTATCACATTAATACTGTATATATACTGTATAAAGATAAAGAGAAATAATAAAACTTCTACTTTGTATTTGAATCTCTAGTATGTAAGTGAAGACATTTAAAAATATCTACAGCAAAAATACCATTTAAAATTTAGAGAGGACCTGTGACTAATACAAATCCATAGTACTTACCTCCCCATGAGGGCATGTTACAATGGCAATCATAGTGACTATAAACCTGAAAATATTTCTAGAATTAGTACAAAATGAAAGATATATACACAATATATTCATTAAGTTTATAAAGGTGTTCTGCTGTATTCCCTGGTCATTTTGATTTATTCTCTGTTCAGTACCTCATGCTGCTTGTAGAAGTTGATGCATTTTATATATGTGTAGCATCCTCTAGGTTAGCTAGATAGGAGTTTTGTGAGTCAGAGGCTTGTTAAAAGCCTGGGATGAGTCAGTCTGAGAGTGAGGTAGAGAGGTTACCTCAGGACAGGCTGGGAGACTTTACTCCCACCCTTCTAGAAACTGGAGAAGGGGAGGAGGCCTGTTTGCATGTTTAAGGGAACCTGGCTAATCATCAGGCAGGAGGCCAGGCATTGTATCTAAAAGCAACCCTTAAATGTGGAAGAACCTGAACAGCAGGGGAGTCAGGTGGAAGATGGACTGAAGGAAAGTTCTGGAGTATGAAGCCTGGGAGGGAGTCCCAGGGAGGGGAGCGTACCTACAGGCTGGTGCTGAACGGAAGGATCTCCATTGTATTACAGTCTCCTAGGGAGGACAGTCTGTCAACAGGGAAGGAGCCAGCCCAGCATAAGGCCTGAAACCAGCTGTGACCCATTAAGCTACAGGACAGTATGAGTACTTCTGCATTCCCTGGGCCAGAGAAGCGGTGCAATACCCAACTAATTCTCATCTGGGACTACTTAACTGCAGATCTTGAAATCCCTTGCTCAGGGATACCCTCAGGACAAACAGGTGGATGAGGAGAGCTTCTCCTGGGGTTTGTGGAGGTACACCAAAGGGGACTCAGTGCTTCTTAAAGAGACTGTTGCAGATTATTGGTCCATAGTTTTTACAGTGTTTTTGCTAAGAAGTTGTCCTCAAGTTCTACAGTTTCCTAGGCATCCCATATATCACTACACCCCATCCAATTTGTTAACCCTTAAAAAAAACCAACAAAAACAAGCTCAAGGACTGTTTTACTGAAAATGTGTTTTAACTGGCTGTATAGAGCTTAGGAGGGCCCAATCAAAATCTAGCTGCTCCTTCGGGGCAACGCTACATATGACATGCATCTGCAGCATGCACAGTTACTTAGATTCAGCCTAAGAAGCAAGTTGATAGGACATCATATATGTGTTCAGAAGGAAACTCTGTAGTCTCCTTTAATGTCAATTCTACCATCATTGCCCTATATTCAAACCCATATAATACTCTCATGCCTACATAGACTTAACATGGTACTCCCAGCCAACAGCTAATAAATATGTGCAGACTGTCCTACCTGTTGCAAGTTTCATTCAGCAAGAGTTGTGAGTAACACACTCCTACCATACTGCATAGCTAGGCAGGTGACACAAATGCTGGAGCTTTGCAGCTTCCTATGTCACCTCTCTGATGCCAGCCTGCTCACTGGATAGTCAATCATCACCACCACCTCTGTCAAATTAGAAGGTAGATAACCCAGGAAGCCAGAATTAGGAAACAGCAGAGCAGAGGCTATAGAAATGCAAAGTGATGGAGATGTGTAAATGGAAAGAGCAACTGACAGCATTTAGCTGTTTGCCCAGAGCTCCACTTAACATTACAAAAGTAAAATTATTTCATTACCATAATAAGCATTTTTATAACCTGGGCTGTTTATACTATACCATAATCCATTCTCTTTGAAAAAGCTATGATACAGTCAGCTTTTTTACTAGCCGATCGCTACAGGTACCTTAGTTCAATTTATTAAACTCCACAACTGTTTTTTTCTTTTTAAGTATTGCTCTATTATTGCATACTGTCTTATAAATGTAATAATTTCATTTCAAAGACAAACACTTGAAAAACAAGCATGCATAAAGCAAAGAAAAGGTAGCATGGTCAGCTTTATAAGATATAGAAAAATATGCAAAGTATGGAATCAATACACACCAGGTAAGAGTATAAAGAAATCCTGTAAGGGATCCGATTATTTTATTATGTGTAGTCAGACATGCAAAAATTGGGTAATACGACAGTCCAACTTCAATAGCTCCCACTAAAAGGCCAAGTGCTAGAAAATAAACAGAAACAGAATAAATATATGTACTAACCTGCCTCCCAATGTACTTTGAGAGTTTGTGCCAGATTATGGACATTATACGCAAATGGTCTTTGCCCCTCTTTTGGGGACCAGAGGTTCTTTGGTGGGGGGGAGTGTGTAGCTGGGAAACCTATCCTTTCACCCCCTCCCCAGCTCATCTGCCTGCCCTCTCTGCCAGTTTACTGTGTAAACAGCCAGCTGTGCTATGACAAGGGAGAGGTACTGTGTGTGATCTCTCTTACCCCTCTCTCCTAGCAATGGCAAATATGCAAACACATTCTATACTACAATCAAGAGCAGTAATGAGATCAATAAAATATTACTGTACTAGATATTTAGTTGTAAGGTTGTAAAATGTTATATAGTATTTTTCCCTAAAATTATGAGGAAAATCTTGTTACAATGGTCTGACTGTTTGTTTCTGTTACCTTACTTCTCAGCATCACATGCTAGAATCCACTAAGCCTAAAGCAGCTTATGGGTGGAGCTTAACCAGCATACATGAGGATTGGGAGGAGTCAAAACGTGGTGATGCTTACACATTATTTTATATTGCAGAAATTGAATGATCACAGGAATAAGGTAGTTGACAGAAATAGAACCACAAACACTATACTGCGAAAAGTATTGGGACACCTGCCTTTACATGTACATGAACTTTAATGGCATCCCAGTCTTAGTCCATAGGGTTCAATATTGAGTTGGCCCACCCTTTGCAGCTATAACAGCTTCAACTCTTCTGGGAAGGCTGTCCGCAAGGTTTAGGGGTATGTCTATGGGAATGTTTGACCATTCTTGCAGAAGCGCATTTGTGAGGTCAGGCAATGATGTTGGACGAGAAGACGGTCTGTGCTCTAATTCATCTCAAAGGCACGAAATTATCCAATATGTCTTGGTATGCTGATGCCTTAAGAGTTCCCTTCACTGGAACTAAGGGATCAATCCCAACCTCTAAAAAACAACCCCACACCATAATTCCCCCTTTACCAAACTTTACACTTGGCACATTGCAATCAGGCAAGTACCGTTCTCCTAGCAACCGCTAAACCCAGACACGTCCATCTGATTGGCAGAGAGAGAAGCGTGATTCGTCACTCCAGAGAACACGTTTCCACTGCTCTAGAGTCCAGTGGCGGCGTGCTTTACACCACTGCATCCAACACTTTGCATTGCACTGGGTGATATAAGGTTTGGATGCAGATGCTCAGCCATGGAAACACATTCCATGAAGCTCTCTACATGCTGTTGTGCTAATTTGAAGGCCACATGAAGTTTGAAGGTCTTTAGCTATTGACTCTGCAGACAGTTGGCGACTTCTGAGCACTATGCGCTTCAGGATGTGCTGACCCCGCTCTGTCGTTTTACGTAGCCTACCACTTCGTGGCTGAGTTGCTGTTGTTTTCAGTTGCTTCCACTTTGTTATAATACCCCGAACAGTTGACTGTGGAATATTTAGAAGGAAGGAAATTTCACAGATGGACTTATTGCACAGGTGGCAACCTATCATGGTACCATGCTTGAATTCACTGAGGTCCTGAGAGTGACCCATTCTTTTACAAATATTTGTAGAAGCAGTCTGTATACCTAGGTGCTTGATTTTATACACCTGTGGCCATGGAGGTGTTTGGAACTCCTGAATCCAATGATTTGGAGGGGTGTCCAAATACTTTTGGCAATGTATGTTTTGGGTTACACACTTATTCATGCAAAAAGATAACATTCGTCAACAAGACACTTTTTCAGCAGCAATATAACATGGTCTTACAGACCACAGAATGTCTGAGGAGCATTCTCTTGCAGGACGTATCCAGATTACTAGGTAGCCCTGAGGTCCCCAAAGTCCTTGCAATTTGGCCAGCTGACAGTGAGAGACAGTTCCAAGATCCTGGCATCAGACATAACCTTTCTCTCCTTGTCAGTTACCTCTCCCTAACACTGCTCCTATTCCATCCCTATCAAGACTCTATCCCTGACCTTTGCCCCTTTTACTATAGTTGTGCCTCTTGGTTGGCATTACATTTGTTGATAACACCAGTTAATTGTTGGTTAAAGCCTTGGCTGTTATTATAGTGTGCATCACTGTGGCTTGTTGAAACTGAGCCAGATCACTGACAAAGTAAATCAAGATCACTGCATTAATTAAAATACCTACCTTTTGCCCATGGTGGCACACCTGGTGGCAGGTATTCTTCAGAAAAGAGTGACATTACTTTGTTTGCGATTGCCCCAAAGGCAAAGCCAAATGTCCATCTATTTTTAAAGGTCCCAATAAGATCTAAAGGACTGACCACACAGAAGCGGTAGATTAGAGGAGCATTGGAGCATTGGAGCACTATTATTATTATTATTACATCGAGTTTATATAGCGCCAAAGGGTTTGCTCAGCGCTGTACAATAGAGGGGGGGACAATACATGAAACAGTACAGCAACAGCAAACAGCACACGAGGGGTTAGAGGGCCCTACTCTTTCGAGCTTACAATCTAGGAGGGAGGGGGCAGTGGTACAGGAGGAAGTGGCTGTGGGGGATGGAGTGGTAGGAGGAATGAAGGAGAACGGCTGTTAGGTGAGGATGGGGTAGGCTTCCCTGAAGAGGTGGGTTTTCAGGGAGCGCCTGAAGGTGAGGAGGGAAGGTGACAGTCTGATGGATTGGGGTAGTGAGTTCCAGAGGATGGGGGAGGACCTGGAAAAGTCCTGCAGTCATTCGTGGGAGGAGGAGACCAGGGAGCAAGATAGAAGGAGGTCCTGTGAGGAGCGAAGGGTACGGGTAGGGTGGTACTTGGGAATCAGGTTGGTGAGGTAGTTAGGGGCAGTGTTGTGAATGGCTTTGTAGGTCAGAGTTAGTAGTTTGAATTTGATGCGTTGGGCAATGGGGAGCCAGTGGAGGGAGAGGCAGAGGGGGCTGGCAGAGGTGGAACGGTTGGTGAGGTGGATGAGTCTAGCCGCTGAGTTCAGGATGGTCTGAAGCGGGGAGAGCTTGCACTGGGGTAGGCCGGTGAGAAGGGAGTTGCAGTAGTCAAGGCGTGAGATAATCAGGGAGTGTATGAGTAGTTTAGTGGTGTCTGGGGTAAGGAAGGTACGTATCTTGGCGATGTTGCGGAGGTGGAGCCTGCATGTGTTTGTAAGTGATTTGACATGAGGTTGGAAGGAAAGGTTTGAGTCCAGAATGATGCCCAGGACTTTGGTTTGCAGGGCGGGATTGATGGTGGTGTTGTTGGTAGTGATGGATAGGTTGGGGGGGGGGGGGCGTGGGCAGGGGGAAAGACGAGAAGCTTGGTTTTGGAGAGGTTAAGCTTGAGGAAATGGAGCGACATCCAGTCTGAGATGTCGTTTAGGTGGTGAGGGATGCGGGCAGAGAATGTGGGAGTGAGGTGAGGGGTGGAGAGGTAAATTTGAGTGTCATCAGCGTAGAGGTGATAGTTGAAGCCGTGGGAGTGTATGAGTTTGCCAAGGGAGGAGGTGTAGATGGAGAAGAGAAAAGGTCCAAGGACAGAGCCTTGGGGGGCCCCAACAGAGAGGGGGAGGAAAGGGGAGGTGGCACCGTTGTAGGAAACGCTGAAGGAGCGTCGGGATAGGTAAGAGGAGAACCAGGAGAGAGCGGTGTCTCTGATGCCAAGGGAGAGTAGTTTATTAAGGAGGAGGGGGTGGTCAACTGTGTCGAGGGCCACGGAGAGGTCCAGGAGAAGGAGGACAGAGTAGTCGCCTTTGGCAGTTAGTAGGTCGTTAGTGATTTTGAGGAGGGCGGTTTCGGTGGAGTGTAGGGGACGGAAGCCAGACTGTAGTGGATCAAGGAGGTTGTTGTCAGTTAGGTGGGCGCTTAGGCGATCGTAGACTAAGCGTTCAAGGAGCTTGGAAGTGAGTGGCAGCAGGGAGATGGGTCTGAGGTTGTTTGAGTCAGTGGGGTCCAGGGAGGGCTTTTTGAGTATGGGGGTGATGTGCGCATGCTTTAGGGGGGAGGGGAATGCGCCAGTAGAGAGGGGGAGATTGAAGATGTGGGTGAGGGAGCGGATGAGGGAAGAGGGGGGTGACTGGAGGAGTTGAGAGGGGATTGGGTCCAGGGGGCAGGTAGTGAGGCGGGCTTCTGAGAAGACCCTGGTGACTTCCTCAGTGGTAGCAGGGCTGATGGAGTACAGTGCTGGGGGGGTTACGGTAAGCGGGGCCTTGGGTGTGGTGGGGGGCAGTGCGGTTGCAAGGTCAGAGATGAGGGGGTGATGGGGGGGGGGAGGCTAGGTGGGGAGGTAGATTGTGAGTTGACTATGTCCTTACGGATTGCGTCAATCTTGTTGTGGAAATGAGTGGCAATCTCGTGGGCGGTAAGTGAGGTACTGAGTGGAGGAGGGGGGGAGAGAGCAGGGAGTTGAAGGTGGAGAAGAGTCGGCGAGGGCAGGTGGAGAGGGTGTTGATCAGGTTTACGAAGTAGGCCTGCTTGGCGGCGTGGAGGGAGGAGATGTAAGTGAAGAAGGCAGATTTGTAGAGGGAGAACGCACGAGGGGACCTGGTTTTGCGCCATAGTCTCTCCAGCGCGCTACTGCGACGTTTGAGGCATTTAGTGTGGTCGTTCTGCCATGGTTGGAGCGGTCTGGGTTTGATGTTGCATGTGGTTAGGGGTGCCAGAGAGTCTAGGGCAGCTGACAGTGAGTCTTTGTACGTGGTGGTGGCTAGGTCAGGACATGACAGTGGAAGGATGCTGTCGTGTAGGCGGTCGGCATCCGAGTGGAGGGGGGCCGGGTTCAGGTTGTGGAGGTTGCGGCTGGTGATGGTTTGGCGCTTTGGGGGGGGGGGGAAGTTAGGGGAAGGGGAGATGGAGAACGTGAGGAGGTGGTGGTCGGAGAGAGGGAAGGGGGTGTTAGTGAACTGCTGGAGGGTACAGAGGTGGGAGAAGACGAGGTCCAGAGTGTTCCCATCGATGTGGGTGGAGGATTGAGTGTACTGGGTGAGCGCAAAGGAGGAGGTTAGGTGGAGGAGTTAGGAAGTAGCCGGGTTGTTGTCGTTGATGGGGATATTGACATCCCCAAGGATGATGGTCGGTAGCTCAGAGGAGAGGAAGAAGGGAAGCCAGGCGGCGAAGTTATCCAGGAAGCGGGGTATGGATCCAGGAGGCCTGTAGATCACTGCGATCCTTGGGGGGAGAAGAGCCGGATGCAGTGAGCCTCGAAGGAGGAGAAGGATAGAGAGGGGTTGTTAGGGAGGACCTGGAAGGTGCTAAGCGGTGACAGGAGCAAGCCGACACCACCACCTCTGCGACTGCTCGGTCTTGGTGAATGGGACCAGATGAGACCTCCATAGGAGAGTGCTGCAGGGGAGGTAGAGTCAGTGGCCTGTGCCCAGGTTTCGATGACCGCTAGGAGGTGAGGGAGTGGGAGATAAAGAGGTCATGGATGGCGGTAAGCTTGTTGCAAACCGAGCGGGCGTTCAGGAGTGCAACTGAGAGAGGGGGGATGGATGCGGGGAGGAGGGGCACAGGTATGAGGTTGAGGGGGTTGCAGCGGCTGGCGGGAGCAGGGGGGTCCCTAGGGGGGGTGAGGTGGTGAGGGGTCAGGGTTCAGGGAGATGTCCCCAGCGGATAGGAGAAGGGTGAGGAAGGTGGCATGGGAATGGGAAGTGCAGGAGCGTGTGGGTCTGATAGTGGTGGCACGTGGGTCGACGGGGGAGTGGAGTAGCAGGAGGAGGTGGTGAGTGCCGTAGTGGGGAGAGGGGAGAAGTGAAGGGGCAATGTAGAGCTGTTTTGGGGGGGTAGGCGAGTAGAGGGAGGCGATTTTTGGGATGGAGGAGAGGAATACGAGGAGGAGGATTGCAGGTGGCATGTTGGGGTGAGTGGAGTGCTGGTCAGGTCGGGGGAGGTGAAGGGATACAGGTCAGGGCAAGGTGATGTGGAGAGTCTGTATCGCTGTGGAGGAGTCCATTTGAGTCCTTCTGTAGGGGGAGAGTGAGAGTGGAGGGCAGCTGGGTCAGCAGCTGGCTGGTTGCAGTCTGTGTGTGCAGTATGCTGGAGTCCGTTGGTGCTGCGGCACGTCTTCAGTGGGTACGGTGGTTAAGCGAGTGGAGGGGTCGTAGGGCGCGATGTTTGGGGGTGTTGGTAGGCACGGCGTCTGGTGATGCTGGCAGCTCGGTGACTGGAGATGCTGAGGCCAGGCGTCAGGTGCTGAGGACTCGGCGTCGGGAGGCGCTGAAGGTGCTGAAGGGCCCAGCGTCAGGAGGTGTTGAAGGGTCGTCGTCAAGAGGTGGTGTGGACCGATGTCTGGAGGTGGAGTGGGCTAGGCATTGGTAGGTGCAGTAGGGCTCGTCGTCCGTGGGCGAAGTGAGCCAGTGCATGCGGATGTTGTGGGCCAGCGACTGAGGGTGCTAGGGGCCCAGTGTCTGTGGGAGCGGTAGGGTCTGGTGTCAGTGGGTGCTGAAGGCCGTGTGGCAGGCTTGACTCCGCCGGATTGGACAGGGCTCGGGGCTGTGTGGTGGTAGGTGCCCAGCCGCGTGGTACCCAGAGGGGGACACTATAAGAATACATGACTACATGACAGCTTCTGCTGATATTACAGCATTAGGTCCTGTGTTGACAATCAATGGCATTGACAGCTACATTTCCCCCGCCACTGAAGAGGTCAAAGATGGCGACTCAAGACCTGCCGTGTACCACCCAAATAGTGGATCACATTGTGAAAATGCTAGATTCCCTGTGTAGGTGAGTATATGCTTTAAGAGCACTACAGCACTATAGGTACTTGAGAAAAAACATGAGGGATGGGGGGAGTTGAGAACTTTAAATCAGTTATGCATTAATAATAAGTAAATATATTTTACATACAACTATCATAAGTACCTGAATCTTGATATCAGCCTCCTACCTCCCCTGCTTAAAACAGAACCAAACTTTTTTAATCATCATTATCTATTTTTAATCCTTATTAGTAAACAAATAGGCATGTATATTTCTTTCTTTCTTTCTTTGCGTTTTCAGTTTGTGATGCTCACATACAGTTTAGTTCCACTTTAAACTGGGAGAGGGAAGGGGAACTCTAAAATGCCAATCTAGCTGTCATTTGTTTACATGCAACATGGTGAGAGGAGGGTAGAGCAGCATAAAGAGGGGGAAAATTGCTCTCCTCTAAGACAAAAATTGCTGTCTCATCCTGACTGTGCTGTTTGGTAGGAGTATATGAATCACAAAAGTGGCTGGATTTAATTGCAAATTCTGTTTACAAATGTGTATTTCAACTGTGTGTTTAGTTTGCCTTGAGTTCAGCTTTAAATCAACAGTGAATTCTTTAAACACAAAGATAGCAACAGAACACTGTAAATTATAATTTCCCATATTCCTCCTACTGAGGAGCTTTGGGTGCAGTTCCACATACAATAATTGCCAGATAGATCATAAATCAAAAATAAATGCAAGGACCAGAAAAATGAGTTAGAACATGAATGGCCTGTTCCGTCGTTAAGTTATTGCCAGGCATTATAATTGGCTACAAAAACCTTTCCTGTACCCTATAGCTTATTTAAACACAGAACATGCATGGCAGTGAATATTTCCTTATTATTGTTATTGCAGCTATCCATATATTATATTTTCCAGGTTTTTTAATGGATAGCAGATCTATTAATGACAATGAAGAAAAGAATTTAGACAGACATACAGTGATCCATTGTCAAAACCATTGCAGGTTAGGCCACTGGTCATATCTGTAGTAGACTTGAAAGGTCTTTTATGAGAAATGTGTTGTATGTACTTACATTACAAATCCAAACCTTCTATCAAGTAATTGTATTTTATCATCAAATCGTGTCCTATTATTACGTCTCTCCAGAAAAGAAAGTGCCAGTATTATTAGTACCTTTAAAAAGAAAAGCATAATTTGTTTTTTACATTGTATATAAAGAAGCAACCAATGTTTTTTTACTCTAACTTGAACCAGAGAATGGTCACTAGTCACTAGGCAATGATAAATTGTCACTGTTTAGCTTTAGTTTTTTATAGATCCCACTTTCAGGAGATATTTACAATTTTTTTCTGTCCTGTTACCAACAGGTCCTAGTGGGTTATGGGCAAAAAATGATATCAGAGATACAAATGATAAAAGAAGAACACATAGTATTTTTCTCTCTATTTTCTTTCATATCTACAGTATCTATGCCCAGAGATTGAGATGCGCAGAAAGATTACTATCACACTGAGAACAAATGTTTAGTTTGTATCAAATGTTCTTTGTATCATGCCAAAAGCTAAATAAAAAATTAGACTGAATAAACATATTTGTGAACATACTTTTTGACTTAGAGTATACTGTATGTAAACCCTTACCTTATAAAACAACACATTCAGTTTAAAATAGAAATGAAAGGCACATACCATCTGTTGGTGGGGGTGGGGGCAGCAGTACACTGGTCCTCCCAGTGAATATCTGTGCAGGGGGGCGTGTCAGGACAAGTATAATACTTGGAGGAGAACAGGCTGAGTTCACAGAATAGCTAGCATAATTACTACGCTGTACTCTCATGCCTAGGGTGGTCAGTTTTTAATAAGAAAGCAGGACTGGCAGGAACACCAGGAATTTCACACAAAGGAAGCAATACAAAGAGAACAGGATACTTTTTCATACAAGTACCGTACATGGTAAAGTAGGCACATCAGGAACATCAACCTCCCTGGAGGTATTTCCGAGTGTAGCTCAGGGTAAAGTTTCAGCTACACTCGGGAATACCTTGCAGCGTTGCCCCTCCTGCAGTGTCCCTGGCAATGTCCTCCGGCCGATGCCGGCATCTGTCTTCTGGGTTCCATTCCCTGCAACGTTGGGATGTACGGGGATGGAACGATGGGAAATTTAAAAATGTAAAAAAGTGACATTCACTAAATAACTAAAATCACATAGTAAAACATTACTGTATCAAACCATTTCACATACATTTTGTCCCTAGTGCTTTGTCCTGTGCTCTGCCTGCATTTTTACTGTTCTTTCTGCCTTGAAACTGAGAAATGTCCATGGCGTACAAAAAGCATCCCTTTAGGTCAAAAGCGGGTTTAGACCAGCTAGAGAACAGCGATAGTAAATTAGAACCACTTGCAGAATTGAGTGATAATGATTTGTGGGGAAATTCGTCATCAGACACTGAAAACGATTTTGCGACTTTGCTCAGTGATGTGCGAACTTGGCGCTCTATTTCAAATTTCAGTGTTTTTGGTTTGATTATATTATTGAATTAAATTTATTATTATTATATTATTATTATTTATGATTATTTATTAAATTATAATTTATGATTTCGTGTTTCAAATTTTATCATACCCGGGATGTTTAATAGACTCTTGTTCGGACAGATTTCAGTGAGTTATTCCTAAAAATTACAGCCTACAATAAAAAAACTACATATTTCCATGCAAAATAATGTATCGCTTTGAGCACAGAAATACTAACATAATCAGACCACTAGGGAGGCTACATGTTGGTCATACATGGACTGAAATGGAAATTTCAACCCATGTAGGGGCACTGTGCTTGTACAGAAGTAGATCTACCGATGGATTTCTGTACAATCACTCTGTCAGGTTTTCCCTGCCTGATCAGTGCTGCAGGCTATAGACTGCAGCACTGATCAGTTTATTCTGATGGGGAGGAAGTCACCCCACTGTCAGAATAGAATAGCTCATCAAGTGAATGGATGGGGGAATGAAGTCAGTTTTTTTAATTTAACCAGCTGGTTGAACGAAAAAAAACTGACTCACCTATGGGCTGCTTTAGTTCTCCATTTCTATTTTCTAACAAGGTAGGTATCTTTCTCAGGTCTCCAGATATTCTTCTTTAAAAAATGTTATTCTATTCAGTGAGAGCTAGTTTTGATGCTGTCTTCTTTTTTATGTTTGTTACTAAACTTAGTCTTCAGTCACACTAAATCCGACATTGAAATCATTTGAATGTTGGTGCAACTTGAAAGATATCTGTGCGTCTTCATGCACACATGTCTACACTGAACTTGCAAAAAGTAGTGTATGAACTACTTTAAAAATTGGTGAAATTCCAACAGAGTCGGAGTCGCACCAACTTGACCGCTTCGACTGCGGACAATAAGGTACGACTTGTCATGCGATTTGAAACTATCAAATCGCATGACAAGTCGCACCAGTGTGACTGGGGAATAAAAGCGCTCTGTTCTGCTTAGCAAATAATGATTGCTGAGACCACCTACTAAGCTATATATTGAGCAACTACTAAACTTTTTGGATGCAAAATTGTTTTATGCTTTTAATGTGGTATAATTCTTAATTATTTCAACCTCAAATACTCACTGAGGGAATAATAGAATAATGCAAACATAAATCCAGATTGATTTGAGGCTTACAGGTGCCATTTTCCAGTATATTTCTGTGAAAACAAATGTATTATTAGAAATGTTCAGTCACCTTATATTATAAATAAAACGCAGTTATAGCAGACACTGGGGTTGATGTACTAAAATTGAAGAGTGCAAAACCTGGTGCAGCTCCGCATGGTAGCCAATCAGCTTCCAGCTTCAGTGTTTTCTATCAAGTTTTGGCAATAAAACCTGAAAGCTGAATAGATCCTGTGCAGAGTTGAGCAAGATTTTGGACTCTCCAGTTTTAGTAAATAACCCCCACTGGTTATTATTTTACAGTGACACCTATCCAGGCTATATGCAGCATGCTGTGGAAATAGTGGTATTTTCCAATTAGATTGGTCTCTTGGAGAGTATGGTAGATCTGGAGGTCGCAGCATCTCAGAACCTTCTGATCTCCCAAAACATTTAAAAGAAATGCAGGCCATAGATTTGGAAAAAATCCTTCGATTTTTCGGACGACTTTAAACTCCGTCGATAATCTAGTCGTGTATGGGCAATTTTATCTGCGGATTTTCATATGTTTTTGTCTTTTTGAATATCGTTGTAGCTGGAAAATTTTTAGAAAACGACAGAATTTCTTCCCATTGATGGCAATATACCCCGATTTTCTAAACGACAAATTAATGCGCATGTGCGATGACCTGGAAGTTACTTAAGGAACAAAATTTCTTTCTCCTCCAGTGCTAACACAGCAAGCGCTATAAGGGCCAGTTTTTTTTTGCGGTTTAATTTGGGCATTTTACTACAATAAATGAAGAAAATTCGTAGGAACGAAACATTGCTGTTGTCTTGCCGGCAGATTATGAAAAGAGGGAGGGACAAAAAGGTCACCAAACGACAGCATTTCTGCCCAAGACACGACAGCATTTCCGCCCAAAAAAAGACATCATTTCCTGTAGAGGTGACAATTACAAAGAATTTATCTGCCGATTTTCGTTCTAATTGGTGGTCTAATTGGCTTTGCGACCAACCGATTTTTCGTTTATCGGAAGAAAATCGAGAGATTTTTTCCAAATCTATGTCCTGCTTTATAGCCTTAATGATCTGCATTGCATGGTGGAAGAAAGGAAGCTTTTAGAAAGTGTCAGTTCTATGGGTGAAAACACTTTTTTAATGAGAGGTTGGAAAAGGATAGTCACACTTGTTCAAGCTGATGGGAAGATCACAACTGCTCAAATAAACACTCATTCCGAAAATGGTGCTTTGAAGGTGATTCCTTTGGAACAGGGGTCTCCAAACTTTCTAAACAAAGGGCCAGTTTACTGTGCTTCAGACTTTAGGGAAGCTGGCCAGTGGGAATAGAAAATGACCTGGTGTCAATAGGAGTAAACAATGTCCCATCTTTGGTATTAGGGGAAATATTAGTGCCCCATTGTTGTCAGTGGGAGCAATGGTGCCCCACCATTGGTGTCAGTGGGAGGAATAGTTCTTCATCATTGATGTCAGTGGAAGGAATAGTGCCCCATGGTTGGTGTTAGTGGAAGGATTAGTGCCCCATGGTTGGTGTTAGTGGGAGGAATAGTGCACCATCATTGATGTTAGTGGAAGGAACAGTTCCCCATTGTTTGTGTCAATGGGAGAAATAGTGCCCCACTGTTGGTGTCAGTGCAGGAGATATTAACCCATTGTTGGAGTCAGTGGCAGGAATAGTGCCTCGTATCACTGGGAGGAATAGTACCCCAAGAGCCGGATAAAGGTTGGCAGTGGCCGCAGTTTGGAGAGCACTGCCTTAGAACACAACACAGTGAATCTTGAGGAGGAAGGGTTACAGGAACAGAACAATACACCAGGTTTCACTCTTATTAGCTAACTAAGTGGGCATCAGATCCTCAAAAGAGGACAATTGAACACTACAAATGTTGCCTGGTCTGACAATCTGCTACAACATACATATGGTAGGATCAGAACATGACATTAACTGCATGAATCCTAAATGGTTAGCATTTCCGCCTGGCAGTACTAGGGTTGTTATTTCGAATCCCAGCCACGGCACCACCTGCCTGGAGTTTGCATGTTCGCCCTGTGCTTGCTTGGTTTCCTCTGGGTACTCCGGTTTCCTCCCACACTCCAAAGACATGCTGGTAAGTTAATTGGATCCTGTCTAAATTGTCCCTAGTATGTGTATGTATGAATGTAGGTTAGGGACCTTAGATTGTACAACCCTTGAGGGTTAGGGATTGATGTGAATGTACAATATTATATGTGTAAAGTGCTGCGTAAATTGACGGCGCTATATAAGTACTTGTAATAAATAAATTAATCCTTGGATCTATTCTGCCTATAAGCTGTTTAGACTGATGTTGTAACATACATATAGTAGGATCAGAATATGACATAATTGTAACTACAGATAACGCAACTGAACTTTTGTACTTTATCTGACTTCTTGCACAAATATTGTTAGGCAGCCAATGTGAGTTATGATTATTCATGCTCTCTATTGTTTATCTATGTTAAGTAAATATTTATTTTTCAGGTACATACAATTTCAAGTACTAACACACTAAAGCAGCCATTTTCAACCAGGGTTACTACAGTGGTCAGTGGTGTATTTTGGTTTTGTGCTGCCCTAGGCAACACTAACATCTGCGCCCCCCCTCCCCATCGAAATTGAGAGCAAAATATAGATAAAGAAGGAGAGAAAGTAAAAGGGAAGGATAAAAAGAGAGATAAAGAGAGAGAGAGGGGCAGAAAGAAAGATAAAGAGGGAGAGAAAGATAAAAAGGAAGGGAGGGAGAGGAAGAGATCAAGAGACAGAGATAGAAAGATACGGAGAGAGATATAAAGAGAGTGAAAGAGATAAAGAGGAGAGAAAGAGATATAAAGTAAGAGAGAGAGATAAAGTGAGAGAAAGGAGAGAGATAAAGAGGGAGAGAAAGATAGAGAGAGAAAGAGGGAGGGAAAGAGAGAGATAGAAATAGAGAGAGAAAGATAAAGAGGGAGGGAGAGAAATAAAGAGAGAAAGATAAAGAGGGAGGGAGAAAACGAGAGATAGGAGAGAAAGAATGAAAAGAGGGAAAAATAGAGATAAAGAGTGAGTGATAAAGAGAGAGGGAGAGAAAGAGAGATCAAGAGAGAGACATAGAAAGACAGAGGGAGAGCGATATAAAGAGAAAGAAAGAGGGTGAGAGAAAAAGAGGGAGAGTGAGAAAGAGACACAAAGGCAGAGAGAGAAATAAAGAGGGAGAAAGAGAGAGAAAGATAGAAAATAGAGGGCAAGAGAGAAAAAGATAAAGAGAGAAAGAGGGATGGAGAGAAAAAGAGATATAGATATAGATAAAAAGGGAGAGAAGGAGATCAAGAGAGATAGAAAGAGATAAAGAGGGAGAGAAAGAAAAGAAAGAAAGAAAGAAAGAAAGAAAGAAAGAAAGAAAGAAAGAGGGAGAGAAAGATAGAGATAAAGAGAGGAGAGAAAGAGAGAGAGAAAGAGAGAGAGAAAGATAAATAGTAAGGGAGAGAGGAAAAGAGAGAGAGAGACTAGGCTGATCAGATAGGATTCCCAGTGCAGCTGGTACTTTTAGTCCTCCAGGCTGCATAAATCTGTTCACTATAACGTTATATAACAGCAGTAGATGCAATATGCATATAGTACAATTACAGATCTATGACTCCATGACCAGAGCAGACAGGATAATGGGTGCAGCTGGTACTTGTAGTCCTCCCTGGCTCCATGGAGCAGCAGATCCCATCCTTCCATCCTCCTCCTTGCTGTGCTGTCTCCTGATGATGTGTCTGCCGAGATCTGCTCATACTTCTCCCATCCCCTCTGTACACACAACACTGACACCCAGCACCTGTCATAGCTGTAACCAGCCGGCCCCTCTCTCTGCTGCTGCAGATCTCTCACATGTCACCCGGCTCAGCCCAGGAGCAAACCTTCTCTGACCCCAAGAGCTGCGCTGATCTGGAGTGTAGCAGCCAGTGAGTGAGCTCATGCAGTGCCGGCACTCACCTGGTCCCCATCGTCGGTCACCTGCCAGCTGCCTCGTGTGTTCCTTCTTCCGGGGACGGCGCCGCCCCCCTGAAAAATGCCGCCCTAGGCAAATGCCTTTTTTTGCCTCGCGGTGGATACGCCCCTGACAGTGGTTTCTAGGGGTTCCTTGAGCATTGGTAATTTGACCTCCCATCTAATGGTGTCTACATAGTTGCAAAACCAATGTTACTTGGCAGAACCAACTGCATGATATCAGTGGGGCCTCTCCTCTTTTCTCTCTTTTCTAGTAGATAAATTACTACTAAGAATAAAGAATGAATTTTTCCCAGTGAACTTCAGATTAAGGGCTGTTCTACACACTTACCATCCGTGTAAAGTAGCATGTCTCTACAGACCACTTTTGTAAGGGTGGTGAGCTGCTCCTTGCTGTGTACACTTATCACTAAAAATATAACAATAGTTTGATGTTTCTTTAAATAAAAAAATAATCTTGATATTAAATGATACTTCCTAGTACTATCACACAAATAAAACGTATAAGTGAAAAACTAAAAGTGCAATCACATGCTAAAACAATGTGTCACACATTAAAAAAAACATGTTATATGCACATTTCCAATCACTACTTCTAAATATAATATAAAACCACATATAGAATAATTTTAACTCAAGTCCTCATGTAGTATCCAGTGCACAAAGTATCTGTGATATTCAACATGGAAACGATAATGTGCTCCAGTGTGTCATCCAGAAAATCACCAATCCACCAATGAGTGTAGTGCTTGCTAACCTTCAGAATTGACCTATAAAGGACAAAATGCACTTTAGGTATAATATCTTTGCGGATCCACCATCTAGCTTTTTACACCAACTTCACATACATGATCCCTTTAAAAGGCTGCTGCCTCCATTTCAGATGTCACTCTGAGCGTGAAGGCTGAGGCTGCCACTGTTGTCTTCTTACACGTTAGGGAGCGGCAGCCTCAGCCTTCATGACCATGCCAGCTACAGCATCAGAAGTGGAGGCATAAGCAGCAGCCTCTTAAAGAGACCATGTATGTGAAGTTGGTGTAAATAGCTGGATGGCAGATCTGCAAGGATTTTATACATAAAGTGCATTTTGACCTTTATAGGTCAGTTCTTAAGGTGAACGAGCATTGCATCCATTGGTGGATTGGTGACTCCCTGGATGACACACTGGAGCACATTATCATTTTGTGTTGAATATCACGGACACATTATGCACTGGATATTATAGGAGGACTTAAAATTGATCTATATGTGGTTTTATACTGTATTTAGAAGTATTGATTAGAAATGAGCACATAATATGTTTTTTATGTGGGACACATTGATATGTTATTTGGGTGATACCACTAGGAAGTATAATTTGTTATCGAGATTTATTTTTTATTCAAATGATCATTGCACTAATTTTATATTTTTAGTGATAATTGTACACACTAAGGAGCAGCAAACCACTGTTAAAAGTTTAATTTTGTTTCTAGTGTTTGAATACTTTGGTTGCAAAGGCTCCACAAACATCTAATATATTTTCTAGCAGCACGTGAGCCCATTTTAAACACACGTTTGTAAGGGAGCTCTACGCTGACCATCAAAGTAAGGGGGTCTTTCTTCATTTCCTTTCTGTCCATTAATATTCAATTCAGTTTAATTTGTGAATATATTTTGAGAACAATTTAGTAGGACAGAGAAGGGGGATCCACCTTGGGTGTAAAACACTTTAGGCATGCAACATATTTTTTGTTTATGATTAGTATATCTTAGTTCTTACTGATAATGCTAAAGTATTCATAACTGTTGATATAATTATTTTTAGCTGAGTTCCCTGAGACCTGAAATAATTTCAAGGGAACCTTTTGTTGTAATAAGGTTGAAATAGGCTGGGCTAAAGGAACAAGTATTAAAAAAAATATGTAAGATAGCAACTACATGTCAAAAGGTCTAACTGATAAGGGAACATTCTACCTTGCCATCTATGATAACTTTTGTCTTTAATAAATATACATATTCGATACATATACCCATCAAGTAACATTTGCCATTTAGTTAGGTCCAGGGGCGGACTGACCATTTGGAAACTCGGGCACTGCCCGAGGGCCCGGGGTCAGTAGGGGGCCCCATGAGATGCCCCTGGTACCTTTTTCATAGGCTTTTTTGAGTTTAGGCAAGGACACAGGGGCCCCATGATCCCCTATTGCCCGGGGGCCCCATGAGTTGTCAGTCTGCCCCTGGTTAGGTCTGGATGATGAGAAAATGGAAGCTTATTGACTTTACAGCTTTTCTAAGCCATACATTTATTTCTAGTAAGTACATGTGTTCATTCAATCCTAACCACCAGTTATTGTCTAAATACAAGAGATGTGCATTCATGAATCTGGGTGCGACAAGGACAGGCAGAGTGTTAACCCGTAATAATGGCCACAGCAGCTAAACAGAATTTAACAAATTGTCAGGTAGTTTAACTCTCCAGCATCTATCAAATACTGAAATATCAGTTTTTGGGGAACCTTTACTTGTCTTTTCCGATACCACTGGTGGTTTATTGTACCTTTACATAGTTACATAGTTAGCCTGGCTGAAAAAAGACAAAAGTCCATCCAGTTTAATGATAGAACCTTTACTATACTATATTTGGTCATTTGAAATATAGAGAAAATTGTAGAGGAAATTTTCAGTGGGATAGGACAATTTTTCTTTCTGTGGCTGTTTGGATAAATTCAGCCATAGTAGTGTCTTGTTTCTGTAAGCCATCTGATTCAATGGGGTTAATTTATATTGTTACATAGGTTGAAAAAAGACAACTAAAGTCACTCGAGTTCAACCAGCAGAAAAAAAAGGAATAAATAGACAGCTTCCATATACAGAATCTTATACCCAGGGCCATGGATAAGGGGGGTACCACCGGTCCTCCTGTACAGGCCAGCAAGGGGGCCCAGGCAGCTGGGTAAATCAGATGTGTGTAGGGAGGGTGACCGGCATAGTGGGAATGCAATTACTGGAACTGTATGGCTCTCTCTGCAGCAGCTGAAAGCTGGCTTCTTCTCCTCTCCTTCCCGCTAGCATTCAGCTGCTGCAGAGAGACATATAGGGGATCGATTCCAGTAATTACCCCCCGCCGCACCCATCACCCCCCGTGCATCATACATTGTTGCCCAGGCCCCTCTGTGTGCCCACCCCTGCAGTGCTCCTTGGTTCCCTCCTCTCCTTCCCACTGATAACTGCAAGCACACAATAGGACCCTTCAGGATGATGAACACTGCAGGTGTTTACAATCCCCAGTGTCATTATTTATAAATGTTCATATCCAGTTATATTCTGTATATTTAGGAATGCATCCAGCTTGTTTTTTCTTTAAATCAACTGAGCTGACTTCACTAAAGAAACAGATAGTAACTTGTTTATGATATCTTAAAAGTTTATTCCAGTTAAAAATGAACATTAAATTACAACTAAAGGAAAAAAAAATCAGTTTTGGGTAGAATAAT
This sequence comes from Staurois parvus, assembly GCF_062004578.1. Classification (NCBI taxonomy): domain Eukaryota; kingdom Metazoa; phylum Chordata; class Amphibia; order Anura; family Ranidae; genus Staurois; species Staurois parvus. Next base: position 252,666 of record NW_028317808.1, read on the forward strand.
GGAGGGTTATAAACTCTGTCAGTTTTTTCGCATCTCTGTCCCATTGGTTAGATTTCCATTAATTTCCTGTCTTGTAGCCACAACAGGAAGTAAGAGAACATCCTTCCAAAGTCAGGGAATCCTTGGTATTAACCAGGGTACCTAAAACTAGAGACCCCATTGGAAGATTTCTCTTCTATTCCTGTTCTGGTAGCAACTCAGAATTTGGGATTTTCTTTTACTTTCTCAGTAATAATGGTCAAAAGGACAAATAGAGAAGGTGAATCTCCCTAACAGGGACACAGACAGCAATAAAACCTGATGGGTGTCCTAATCCCTCTTCACTCTATCCACAATGAAAACAAAAAAGTTTTACCTTTAGTTATACTTAGAGCCCTGATTCACACCGCTGCCACTTGCGACACATAAAGTCACATGACCATTGAAAATCCATTTGTTTCAATTGTGGCTGTTCCTATCAATGTGACTCAAGTTGCAGCCACTTTCAAAAAGGTTCCTGTGCTTTGATGCGACTTTCATGGGACTTGAGTTTCATAGACTCCTCAAGTCGAATGAAAGTCGCAAGCAAGTTGCACTGCATAGTCACATTGGAAATTGCACGATAATAGGGTTGTACTAGTCAGTGGTGGACTGACCATTTAGAAACTCGGGCACTGCCCAAGGGCCCAGGGTCAGTAGGGGGCCCCATGAGATGCTCCTGGTACCTTTTTCATAGGCTTTTTTGAGTTTGGGCAAGGACACAGGGGCCCCATGATCCTCTATTGCCCGGGGGCCCCATGAGTTGTCATTCCGCCCCTGGTACTAGTGTAAACTGAGCCTCAAATTGAATTCCAGCTATGGCTATTTTTGCATAGTTACATGGGTCCATGGTATCCATACCTGGCCAATCCCCGTGGAAGAGGAGAATCACTGTACTATTTACTGTATTTTTCTATTGATGTAAATCATGCCCTATGAGTCAAGAAACCTATAGAAGGATTGACACTACTGTGGTTGAGTTTATTTAAACAGCCAGAGTAATTGTACTGTCCCACTGAACAAGCAGTTGTTCCTCTTGCCAACGTGTACATTCTGTAGTGTCGTACCAGCCAGCAGGAGAAACCACTGCAAGTTGCAGTAAGAGCAGGTATTCGTGCAACAGAAAGTGTGGAATACCTGCAGTGTCCAGGGACCTCTGAAAAAGACATGGGTCATCGGAAAGGACATTTGTAGCACCCACTCTTTAACAAGGGTTTTTATTTTCTTTTTTTAATGAACTAGAAAGATGTCCTGAGCGTTTCCGCTTTCTAATTGACAGCTCCATAAATAATCAAATGAAATGTACCACAGAAAAAAGGAACCAATCAATGGGACTTTTTAGTTACATAAACATACAAACATACTCTGTGGTGACAAGGTTACTAATTCAGAAAAAGAAAAAAATGTAAATGTTAATTTATATTGTATATACTATTTTAAATTTAATCTAAACTTTATATGGCTCTTTCCATGTGAACGTACATGAAATGCAGAATTATGAAATAATGATGAACATGGTGCTTTGCACGTTTAATTCCTCTTATAAATCATGAGTACAGGGAGCTTGAACTTTATACCACTGGATACACTAATTGCTCTACCTATCATGACTATTCCTGTTATAGGCTGGCGTTTAAATGGACTAGGTCCATAACTTATAGAGCAATATAACTGGAAATGTCTCTATATTGGAAAAATTGCATTTTGCTGCTTATTCGGGCTCTCAATTTTAAAGCTGAAACCCCTTCAAAGTAAATGTATTATTATTATTATTATTATGCAGGATTTATATAGCGGCAACAGTTTGCGCAGCACTTTACAATATAAAGGAAGACAGTAAAATTACATTACATTTCAATATAGAAGGAATAGGAGGGCCCTGATCATGGACCTTTCAATCTTGACAGGAATAAATGTGATGCCATCATACAACATCAGATTAGCAGAAATATCAACAAGCATACAGAAATTAATTGCTAATATCTACCAAAGGCAATTAGTGAATGAACTTGATGTAATTTACTACTTCAGATTCAGATGTCTATCATTACTGCTTATTGTTATTATTATTATTATTAATAATAATAATAATAATAATAATAATAATAAAAATAATAATAATAATAATGCATACAATACAATGAATACATATAATAAGAAAAAAACCTAAACATAAATGTATAGTATACTAAACTGTTGTTTGTGGGTGATAAGAATTACCTTTCATTACTGAAGTCCATTATATCGTATTGCGTTATATGCGGAGCTGCAGTGGAGGATAGTTTCATTCATGGGGAATGGCTGAAGATGTTCTCTTCCCTTTGCTGAAAATGATGAAAATAATCATGTTGAGGTCATTTTCGTTCTAAGTCTGTGACACAATGGAGCAAGGTATTGGTGTCTCTGAAGGTTAATAATAACAAGGTTTAACTTTTTTTTCTGCCGCTCTTGTTGGCACATAATGTGAAAGTAAACATACTGTAAAATATTTACCAGACTATGAGATTAGAATTTCCCCACTCTCTTCCTCCTTGTCAGTACGGTCGATGATAGCTTTAGAAGAACTAGGTGTGGAATATGTAACAACTGCATCAAAATAGATTCCTTTTTTCAGGACATAGGGCTTACACTTGTGACCATCATTTCTGCCCCTCAATCCACAGTGGATTGCTTTTCAGAGGCAGTTGACAAGCCGTTCAAAGGCAATATTTTGTCTCCTGAACACGTTTTCAACCCTGCATTACATGCGGTTACAGGGCAGTTGTGACATGATTCATTCACACATATAGAAAAAGTTTGGTGACTGTGAGTTTGGTACTGCCCACCAAATGAGACCTGCTATATATTTTCCACTGCACTGTGTCATTGTGGACTAAAAGGGCTGGTGGCCATGTTAACTTGCAGCTAGGTGGTCGGGGGTGATGAAACCACAGCTGATTCAACTATTTTTACCAGCCCTAAGTTGTCCATGTAAATGAGGTCCTACTTGTATAATTTCAATGACATATGCTACAATGCAAGTTCAAGCGCCCCCCCACAACCGCTGTGTATGGTGGATCCCTGTACTCGGGGCCCGGTGATCATGTGATCCTCATACATTTAATACGATCACAATATCAACAAAGCTATTAGGAATTTATTCCTTCATAACAGTTGTGTTGACTATGCTGTGAATGGCCCATAGCTATCACATGGTACCTGTGCCAATCTCAGCACCCTGTACCATGTGATTAGCTGTAGCCAATCACAGATCAGTAGTGATCACAGCTGTTATGAATGGTTAACCCATTCATGAGAGTTGAAAACGTTGCTATTACAATGATCATCATTGCAACAGTAAACTAGAAAAGCTACAATTTCTGGGGAAATTGTGTGAAGTGTTCTTGCCTCCACCAGTAGTCTACAACTGGAGTGGGCGGAGTAACTGGGTGGAGTGGCTTGAGTAACTGTTGTGTGGTTGGAGTGGCTGGAGTAACTGTGAAAAGGTTGGACTGGGCAGAGTAACTTTATGGAGTGGGCAGAGTAACTGTGTGGAGTGTTTGGAGTGAGTAAAGATAGTAAACATTACACTAACCAATTGATTGATCAAATTAAAAAATTGCCCTTCAAATTTGAGGTGGCTAGAGTGCAGTTTCAGTGAATGTCAATGGGCGTTGTGAGTTGCAAACAAATGGTCATATTGTGAAAACTATCAGGACTATGGCTTAGCCATGGACATTTTTAGTGGCAGCAGGGATAGCTGAACGTTTTGATATAAGATTTGCGTAGGTGGGCTTGAAAATGAGGGAGTGATGGCAGTTTAGAAATCATGTCCTGATTTTTCAGCTCACACTCTAGCTTTTGTCACTCTGCTGCCTGCTCACACACCTGGGTTTCTATGGCAACTCACTCTACAGCAAGGGCAGAGAAGAGCGGTTAAAAACAAACTGCTCTAACTTGCTCACTTCACTGGCGGTTGCCATCTTCAAACGGTTGTAGTTTAAAAATTATAAATCCTACACGGAAGAGCTTTATATTGTGAGAATCACAAGACCCAGACCTACATTTTGATGCATAGTATGTCTCTGAAATATTACAAATGAAGGCACAGTCGCAGTTTAGATATTGCCCTTCAAATTTGAGGTGGCTAGAGTGGAGTTTCAATGAATGTCAATGGGCAGCGTGAGTTGCAAACAAATGGTCATATTGTGAAAACTATCAGGACTATGGCTTAGCTTTTAGTGGCAGCAAGGATAGCTGAACGTTTTGATATAAGATTTGTGTAGGTGGGCTTCAAAACGAGGGAGTGATGGCAGTTTAGAAATCATGTCCTGATTTTTCAGCTCACACTCTAGTTTTGAACATTCTGCCATTCATTCCTATGGGACCAATTTCACCACAAAAATGCCGATATTTTGTGAACCATTCGGCGAAACGTTCCACAAAGTAATAGCACACCAATCGGGAACAATCCGCACGTTTCGGTATATTACTGTCTATGTAGTGTAAAAACTGTGGGAGGAGTTAGGGTGGTAAATTTGGCTATAATAATAAAAATATATATGTGAGATAACAGTAAGTGGTCTTGCCATGCAAGAACACTTAATAAAGCGTAAAAAAAAAAATCCCTGATCACCCCCTGATCGTATTGTTACTATGGTGACACTGAACTACTCTGATGAAAAATTAAAAAAAAATGTTATAAATTGAATAAAAAGTTTTTTTTTTTTTTATATACTGTCACAAGTGTCCCTGATGACTGCCACATCAGTGATGCTGTACTGCACTGGTGACAGTATGTGAAAAAAATCAAATATGAACAAAAAACTAATTTTATTCAGTTTCTTCAGTTTCAAAACAAAAAAATACAACTTCAAAAAACTCACCATGCCTCTTATTAAATGCCTCAGACTGGCTTCCAAAAAGGCATCATTTGGGTGGAATTTGTACTGTCCTAAGGTCTCAAAAAAATGAGATAGGATGTCAGTACATCAGGATCAAATATATATACGTAGTTTGTAGGAGCTGTAACTTTCACACAAACCAATTAATATACACTTATTGGGATTTGTTTTTATTAAAGACATGTAGCAGAATACATATTGGCCTAAATGTGTGGTGAAATTTGATTTTATTGGATATGTTTTATGACAGAAAGTAGAAAATTTTGTTTTGATTTTTGATTTTCAGTATTTTTTCATTTATATCGCAAAAAATTAAAAACCCAGTGGGGATCAAATATTATCAAAAGAAAGCTCTATTTGCTTGAAAAATATGATAAAAATGTAATTTGTGCACAGTATTGCATGACAGAGCAATTACCAGTTAAAATAGTGCAGTACTGAATAGCAGAAAATGGCCTGGTCATGAAGGGGGTAAAACCTTCCGGTACTCAAGTGGTTAATGTAACACTGGGCATTAACCACTAGGGGACCACCCACAGTACATTTACTGTGGCAAAGCGGCCCCTGTAGTCAGGATCACATTTATAAACGTCATCCTGTTTACATGGTAGGGGGCGCACGCGACCACCCTACCCGTGGTACCATTCGCGGCCGCGGGTGTCAATCAACGGGTCCCGGCCGGTGATTACCCGCCGGGTCCCGGCAAACACTGACGGGGCACAGCTGGATTGTTTTCAATGCAGCTCTTCTCCCTGTCAGTTTCTAGCACACTGTTCCGGAGATCAGAACTTAACTTTCCGGTATTGAAGCATCCCCCACCCCCGTGCCCCCTAGTGAATCACTCCCCTCACACAGTTAACCCTTTGATTGTCTTTCAATGTTAACTCCTTCCTCCCTAGTGCCATTAGTACAGTGTCAGTGCTTTTTGTTTGCACTGATCACTGTATTGGTGTCACTGGGGATGTCAGTGACCCCAAGTCAGTTCCCCCCCAGTGTCAGAATGTCTGCCGTAGTACCGCTGATCGCCGCCATAAGTTGCTGATCACCGCCATAAGTCGCTGTTTGCCGCTATTATTAGTATAAAAAAAAAATCCAGTATCTATACCACCATTTGTAAACGCTATAACTTTCACGTAAACCATTTAATTTACACGTATTGGGATTTTTTTTTAGCAAAGACATGTCACAGAATACATTTTGGTCAAAATTTATGACGAAATTTGATTTTTAAATTTTTTTTACTGGACATGTTTTATAGCAAAAAAGTCCAAAAAGTTTTTTTTTCTCAAAATTGTCCGTTTTTTTTTTATAGCGCAAAAAATAAACTCACAAGACACAATGACAGAATGGTAGCCTCCTTCTAATATTCCTTGGCGATGCTCTCCATTGATACCAGACAGATCTTTGGTGGAAAGCTCCCCTCATCAGCATACTGAAGAACTAGGGTAACTCTTTCTCTTACTTCAGGCCCCACCTGAGACCGCATGACAGCAGGTGCCTGGGGAGGCAGCGTGCCTCCTCCCAGGCTGATGCAATCCTCTCCAGGAAAGACCCAGGGCTCAGTATGCCCAAAGAATAAATACACTCTCCCAGCATTTATCAGGGCTGCACTCCCTGGGATGGCTGAAGTGGCATTATTATTCATACAGTGTACTGCATGAGTTCCATCTATACATCCAGAACCTTCCTAGGTTACTTGGATACAGAGGAAGTCAGGGACTGGACTAGCAGCACTTGAGCACACTGTGCAAGCACTACTAACAATTACAGCTCTCTGTTAAGCAGAAAGTCTAATTAGATTTCCCTAACAGTTCTCTTGTTAAGTAGAGGAACCAACTATAGTCTATGTATCATAGAACCTATCTAGGAGGGTGTTACATGTGGAAACAACCTGCTCATCTGGTGGCTAATGCGCACAGACACAAATGTAGGTTGCAATTAGAGATGAGTTCATCAGACGTCCTCTGAACTCTTCTCTAACCCAAAACCTGTACTCCCATTTCTTGTACTCCAATGATCTGCAGGCCGGAGTAAGGCGTTCCAGCTAGAAATGAGTTAAGAGGACCTCTGAGCTCATCTGTACTTGCAATGAGACAGACGGTGTACTCATTTATCATTAGCTCATACAGCCCATGACTTATGCAGCACAGACACGGAAACAACTCTCAGTTGAATAGGTAGTAAATTCACATGACGGTTAACTGTTTGCCAACTATTCAAATTATTTATATCAGAAATATGGATGTTGTATCTGGCAAGAATAACTTACACACTACAGGCACCTATGAAGATGTTCAGCTGAATAACCAGCTTGTCCATAGACCGTTTGTCTATTCAGCTGCTCCTCTATGTTTCTATATTCAAAAATCATCATCAGCAATACATTTCCACTGCAGCAAGATCCAGAAAACAGAAGAAAACAGTGCAATTCACATGATCAGCTCAGCATGTATTTATAGATGAAACAGTATTTGCATTATTGTGCATGTCAATGCCCCACCATGTCTTGAAAATCCAATGTCGATAAACATTTTTGAAACATGCATAGGTGCAATATGGATTCTTTTTCCTTCCACACTATTGAACATATTGATGGTTCTGTATGTGGGGGAGATTTAGGCCATTGTTTACCTCAATGTGAAGCTTTTTCGATTCTTAACCACTTTCCTTCCAGAGGATTTACCCCCCTTCCTGACCAGGCCATTTTTAGCAACATGGCGCTGAATTACTTTAACTGACAATTGGGTGGCCATGCAATGCTGCACACAAATTTGTCCTTTTTTCCCCAAAAATAGAGATTTTTTTCGGTGGTATTTGATTGCCTGTGCATTTTTGAATTTTTGCGCTATAAACAAAAAAAGACTGACAATTTGGAAAAAAGGAACTATATTTTTTACTTTTTGCTATTAAAAATGTCCAGTAAAAAAATTAAAAAAATCTAATTTTGTCATAAATTTTGGCCAAAATGTATTCTTCTCCTGTGTTTGCTAAAAAAAAAACCCATTACATGTAAATTAATTGGTTTATGTGAAAGTTATAGTATTTACAAATGGCGGTATATATATACTGGAATTTAAAAAAAAAGGGTTTTTTACTAGTAATGATGGCAATCAGCAACTTATAGCTGGACATTCTGACATTGGGGGGAACTGACTTGGTGTCACTGACATCTCCAGTGACACCAATACAGTGATCAGTGCTAACAAAATGCACTGACACTGTCCTAATGGTACTGGGCAGGAAGGGGTTCACATGTGGGGCGATCAAAGGGTTAACTGTGTACTGTTTTACTATGTGGGCTGTGTGTGTGTTTCACTGTAAGCACACTGCTTTACATGGCTCTGCTAGCAGGAGCTGACAGGGGAGAGATCTGTATTGTTTACATACAGGTCTCTCCCCCCGTTGAAAATCCAAGGAGATCTGTGGGGAATCACCGGCCAGGACCTGGTGATTGACAGCTGAGGCCATGAATTGCCGAGGCCAGGAAACTGCAAAATCATGTATATATATGTGATTTTGCACACCCGTGCCGCCCTGTAGCAGTATTTCTGCTATAGGGCAGCGCAGAAGCTGTTAAAGTGGTTGTAAACCCTTACATATACTCAGTGATGTGGCTAACCTCAGGTGGTACACAGAGATTAAACAAATTCTCCAACATAAGTTAAAGCTGTTTATATGCAGTCTTCTCTTCTTTACATTAGTTCAAAGAATTTATAAAGCTTATCTAAACTGTTAGAAAAAGAGGGAGCAGAAAGCTAAAATTACACACTCCAGAGAGGAGAGCTCTGAGAACTGATTGGAGGGAAGAGACACACCCCCTTCACACAGCACACAGGAACAGAGCTGAGGTTGTCACTCTGCATGAGGTCCCTCCCCGTCACCATTTTTTTCTTGGTGTCAGGAAACCTTGTCAGAAGTGATTCATGCTGATAGCAGATGAACGGGGAGCAGGCAGAAATGACAATTAACACTCTTAATTCGTACAAGTACACACTATAGAGGGGGATGATTTGTTCATATTTCATGTCTGAGGTTTACAACCACTTTAAGCTTAAAACCAGATTGCCTGTATGTCTTAACTTCAGGTAAAAAATTGATCTCCATACCTAATACTTTCTCTTTGTTCATATGCAATGTTGCAGTAATGTCTGTATATAATGTTGATGTTTTTAGATATGTGTGCTTTTGGGATCCCATTGGTGATTAGCACTATCACTGACTTAATGGAATATGAGGATCAGGGAATCTATGCATAGTTTCCTACGACTAAGGCTAGGAACGGTTGAATTGTGTCAGCATCTGCAGTGCCATAGCTAAGCGGTGCAGTCCGGTGCTCGAGAGGGGGGGGGGGGGGTGCTGCAGGGCTGGCATAAAAAAACTGAGGATGGTCAATACTAAGGGGGAGAGGCAACTGTCCTGATTTGTACTGAGAGGAAATTTAGGTCTGTGAAGGGAAAACTGTACCAAGGTGGAATTAGGGCTGTTGTGGGAGATCTGTACTTTATGGGTTATGGACTTGGATGGGTGGAGGGGATTTATATTAGGAGGAGGAGGTCATTTTTGGTTGTATTCTGTATCCTGCACTCTCTTCGTCATATACTCCTGAGTCCTATACTCCCTATGGTAAATGCTCCTAAGCCCTGAACTCTGCACTACACACTTCTGAGCCCTCTGCTTTCTATGCTACACATCCTGAGCCTTGTACTCTCTGTATTACACACTGCTTAGCCCTGTACTTTCTGTGTTACACACTCCTGAGTTGTGGACACTATGGGATATGCATTGCTGACCCCTACTCTTTCTCTCAGCATTGCGTACTCCTGGCCCCTGCGCTCTCCTTGGTATGCATTCTGATTCCTGCACTCTCTGCATTATACACTCGTGAGTCCTACACTATAGACACTATGCTGTACATTTCATTCTCTTTACCACTGCTTTCTATACACTATATACTCCCTAAGGTAGGCTGTGTGCAGAAAAACATAAGTAATGGAGGAGTTTCATTTTTAAATTTGATTGTGCTGAGGTTTGTGTCAGTATATCTGTGCCTAAGAGAACTATGGCATGTGCTGTATATAAAGTGAGAAGGCTCAGGTGGTATACAACTGTGCCCTTTTAAGGCCACACCCAGCAATCAGCGTGGTGCTTCATTACTGTAATTAAATTATTTTATTTTATAGGGAGGGGTTAAAAATTGAAAGATATGCTAATTATATAAATATGCCACCAGGTCTCTGTATGGTTTTTGACATGTATTAGGTAGACATGCATCATAGGTAGACCTCAACTATGAGAGACCAAATGAGAAAAAAAATCCAGACAATCACATTGGCTGATTTGGAAAGAATTTATTTGCAAATTATGGTGGACAATAAGTATTTGGTCAATATCAAAAGTTCATCTCAATACTTTGTTATATATCCTTTGTTGGCAATGACAGAGGTCAAACGTTTCCTGTAAGTCTTCACAAGGTTGGCACACACTGTTGCTGGTATGTTGGCCCATTCCTCCATGCAGATCTCCTCTAGAGCAGTGATGTTTTGGGGCTGTCGCTGGGCAACACAGACTTTCAACTCCCTCATACAAGAAATAAACTTGATTCATTCAGACTTCAAAAGTGGTGGATTTTTGTGAACTAACACAATAAATACTTTGGTTTCATAATGCTGACAGTGGAATTAAAGCATGTAGAGCTTAGCCCCGAAGAAGTTGGGTTCCCTGACTCTTAAAGTCAGTATCCTTCCCGGCAATGGCACACCCTCTGACACACTAAGACTGAGGCGAAAAATATTTATTTGTGCATCATACAGTAAAACAATAAACCAAATTATAGAAAGGCAGTAATAAACACTTTAACAAGTATAAGGGAACAGTTACAAAATAATGTGTAACTCAATAAATTACAAGTGGAACATTTTTTACATTACATTACCCCTAATCCCTATACTAAGGAGTTTCCTGACTAAGTGGAAATGCAAATATAGTGCTCCGACAGTCTCTGGCAAATGCCAGACAAATCTGAGTGCTTTAAAGGTAGAGAATGGGCCTCAGCCACAGCTATTCCCAATAGGCCACAGCCTTTGACGCGTTTCACCTCACCCTGGGGCTTAGTCATAGAGGTATACTTCTATCACTAAGCCTCAGGGGCAGTGCAAAACACATTAGAGTGTGTGGGCTATTGGGAGGAGCTGTGGCTGAGGCCATTCTCTACCTTTCAAGCACTCATAGCTGTCTGGTGTGCTGTGTTCATTCATAATTAGTGGCATTTCCACAGACCAGAAGATGTTAGCAACTCTGCCTCTCTGCATCCCAACACTGCAGCAAATCATCCCATCAGCAGCCTGTGAGCAAGGTGCAGCATGGTGTGGTGGCTGAGAGAACACACACAGAAGAGGAGTGCAATAAACTGGATATATTCAAGATGTTCCAATAAGGCACAACCAGGTAAACACAGACATTCAGAGACACATTCAAAACTCACAGCAGTGACCCTGCATTTGGACGCTGATAACAGCGCCTACAGAGAGGGGTAGAAGTGTGGCCTGGCCAGTCCAACCCAATAGGAGAGCTGCTGCAAGGAGGCAGATGTAGTCCCTGCACTTTCCCTACTCCTTTGGAACCTTTCCCTAGCCACTTAGCACATACATGCCAAATCAGGGAGCCAGGGGCTTAACTAAGCTCTGCCCTCACCCAAGATGGCCACAGAGATCACAAGGAGGCCAGACATCTGCTCCACAGTGACCATAGGAAATCATAGAGGAATTAAGTTCCTCAAGACTTCCTTCCTCTTCTGTATTGCCTCTTTGATCAAGCACCTGTAAGCTGTTAAGGGGGTAGGTGGGTGGTACTTCAGACCAGATGGGTTAAGGACCTTTCACAGCCCTGCCCAACTCTCCTAGAGTAACTGCTTTTCTCCTGGAATCCCCTCCATGCTCTTGAGACTGTGCTGGGAGACACAGCAAACCTTCTGGCAATGTCACGTATTGATGTGCCATTCTGGAAGAGATGGACTGCCTGTGCAACCTCTGTAGGGTCCAGGTATGGCCTCATGCTACCAATAGTGACACTGACCCTAGCCAAATGCAAAACTAGTAAAAAAACAGTCAGAAAAGATGAGTAGGGAAAAAAATATCCGTGGTCTCCACCTGTAAAACCATTCCTGTTTTGGGGGTCATCTCATTGTTGCCCACCTAGTGCATCTGTTGGTAATTTCATTAAGACCAAAGCAGCTGAAACTGATTAACAACCCCCTCTGCTACTTAACTGACCAGATCACTATCCCAGGAGATTAATTGACTTGATGCTATACTCTGGTTAAAACGTGTTCCTTTAATTTTTTTGAGCAGTGTATAACTAAATGCAAAGTTTTTTTTAGTTTCGGATAGAGTGGAGAGGAAAAATAACACCTATAAAACATAAGCTTTACACGACCATGTGATGATGGGTGCTCCAAGTGATTGCCACAGATAGTGCCATACCAGGATGGAAAGTCACCAGCACTCCAAACAGATGTGTTTCACACACTTATTTTGAGCACATAAATGAAAACTCCAAATTTTGGGCTGTCACCAGAATAGGAATGGAGGGGAAAATGAAGTGAAAGTGAAGAGAAATCTTTGCAACGAGGCAACGATGTCAAAAAACCTGAGAGGGGTTATAATCCTACCTTACTCTATGCAAAGTGATAAAAAAATCAGAGTATATGCCCTCCTCCGCACTATGTTTCACACAGACATTAAGCGCAACCCGTATGAAGCGTTTTAATTTAAACCATTAGTGGGCCTACTTCGTCCCGAAAAGGCAGCTGGCATCACACCTATTTCTGGCTATCAAGCTGATGATCGCGAGGGCTTGGAAGACTCCCCTCCTCAGCTTTGAGGCTGTCAAAAACTGGATGAACTTCATAATGGTTAACGAAAAACTGATGGCTATATTGTTAGACACCCACACAAAATTCCTGCAGACATGGTGTCCCTGGCTTGATATAGCCCAACCATCGAGATTCGACCAGTCCCTTCTGACAATATAAAATTTACATATTAGTTTATTTTTCTATTTTTTTTTTTGTTGCGATCCCCCTGGAGCCCTTTTTGTTTTTGTCTTCGTCTTCTTACTCTTCGTTCCTCTCCTTTTGTTTTGTCTGCTTTTCTGCTATTTGTGCTGATTGTTATTATTGCTTTGAGTGCCGCACTAGCAATACTATATCCTTATGCTGGACTCCATCGAGAGCCCTGCGTGTGGAATACCTATCTGCATTCAGAGAGGCTCCATCTCATATCTTCTCCGCTTTCTGTATGCTGATATAGTGCCAATTTTTTCTTAGTGTTTATATTGTCATTGGTCTCTAAATGTCTACCATTTTTGCAACTTATTGTTTTCTCCTTTTTTTTTGTTCTCTTTTTCTGTACATGGCACTTAAGTATGCAGCTTATTTCTATGTCTCTCCATCAGTACATATTCTGTAATATTCATTGAATACCTTGTATGTCTTATTCCTGTTGGTCAATGCATCTGTTTTTGACTGATTCTCTGCTCCTATCTAATGATAAAAAAAAAGTTTTTCCTTCAGTTCTACATTAACGTTTTATTTTTACTGGAATATACCTTTATATGAGCTAAAAAGAGAAGTTGCAGTGCTAAACACAAAAATATTAAATAATGTCAATAGATAAATACCGTCAAGTGCAAAAAAATAAACTTCACATAAGACAAAAAATATTGTACATAAGTCCAATATTGTTCAAATCAATGATTGTGCAGTGTGATATATTGAATAGAATAGTCCCAATGTCCACTGTAAACTAAATCTTCACCCAGTGATCCAGGAACAACAGACGTGTCACCGCCACCAATGGCTAGCATGAAAATTCATCAAAAGATGTTGCTGTTTAGAAGAACAGCCATAGCGCTTGTATTACAATAAACTCCCAAGGTACGATCCTTCAGTGTATCAGGAAACTCGATAGTCCTCATATTCTGCTCCACCAGATGTCAGTACATGCATTCTCATCCTCCAAAAACCACCAACAAATCTCTCATAGTGTAGTAGTTTTAATAAAGTGCATATATACACAGATAAAATAGCTAATAAAAAACAAAGAAACCTCTGTGTGTTCACTTACATAAGGGGCTGCCAGACACTAGGAATGGCGGCATAACCTCCAGCAATAGTGCCTAACAACCCAAAGCCGCTTCACACGACACACGACAGCTCGTCCTCAGGGGTTCATAAACTAACAAATAATAGCGACCATCAATATGTGGTCCATCTATACAGATTGTGAGACATCACTTCTGGTCTCACCGCCATTTTCCCATGGTATAAAGGAAGTGTAATTACATCACATCTGGTTTCAGCGCCATTTTCTTATAGTCTCGAAAGACCAAGACACGGTTGCCATCATGTTGAAGATCAATTCACAGATTCTAACAGATAACAAAAAACCAGACCCATTCTATTAATCCAGAAAATATTGAAAGGATAAATCAAATAATTAGATGGGCTACATATCTTTATTATAGCTAATAATCACAATATTAAATACATACCGGTATGAAGTTTTTCTGGTAGAGGGAAAATTGTAAACTAAACAAAATGTATACAATATTAGAAACATAAAAAAAAATAAAATAAATTATTATATAATATATAAAAATTAGCTGTTATCAATAAAATAATATCCCAATCTTCATTTAAACCTAATGGGGCAGAAGATTGTAATTCATACAGCCATTTCATTTCAAGTTTAAAAATCTCTCTTCTACGGTGGCATCCTCTCCAATGGGGTTGTAATTTAGTAATTGCCGTAAATTTGAGGCCCCTAGGGTCTCTATTGTGATGTTGCTGAAAATGTGCTGGCAACCTATGTTTTTTTAAACCCTTTATTTATATTGTAAACATTTTCCCTAAGGAAATTTCTCAGCCTTCTAGTAGTCCTACCAACATATTGTTTCTGTCACAGACACTCCAGTAGATACACTATATATTTAGATTTACATGTCATACATGTATCTATGGAATATTGTTTACCAGTAACTGTTGAAGCAAAAGTCACTACCTTTTTCTTTCTAGTTATATTAACAGTACAAATCAGGCAACTATTACAAGGGTAAAATCCTTTAGGATGCATAAAAAAAGAGGGTGAGAGTTTTGGAGGATCAATTACCGTATTTTTTGCTCCATAAGACGCACCTGACCATAAGACGCACCCTAGGTTTTAGAGGCAGAAAACAGGAAAAAAAAATTCTGAACTAATGGACTGCAGACATAGTAGAGGAGATGACCAGAGACTGCGGACAGCACAGGGATGACCAGAGACTGCGGACAGCACAGGGATGACCAGAGACTGCGGACAGCACAGGGATGACCAGAGACTGCGGACAGCACAGGGATGACCAGAGACTGCGGACAGCACAGGGATGACCAGAGACTGCAGACAGTACAGATGACTGCTGACCTTTGGGGAGGGAGGGGGAGCGGGTACCTGAATTTGACAGGTACCCGCTCTTACTTCCGCAGAGTTTTTTTTTTATCTTACCTGTTCCTCTACCCAGCCGCGCGCTGTCTTCCCGGCTTCTGTAGTGTGGGCGCTCGTCGGACAGCCGGATGCCCAGTGCGCATGCGCTTTGTGATTGGTCCGGCGGCTTCTGGGATCTGTCATGTGTGCCAGGTACCGCCTTACCATTCACAAAGAGCACTGCTTCTTGCGCATGCGCACTTGGGACCCGGCTGTCACGCACACTACAGAAGCCGGGAAGACAGCGCGCCGCTGGATAGAGGGACAGGTAAGGTCCCACTGCAGAGCTGAGCGGCCGGTCCGGTATTCTGACACGGCGGCGGTGGAAATACCGGACCGGCCGCTCTATATTTGCTCCATAAGACGCACTGACATTTTCCCCCCTTTTTTGGGGGAAAAAAAGTGCGTCTTATGGAGCGAAAAATACGGTACATGTGGGGCCAGTTTGTCCCTAAAATTAGGGGCTCTCCTAAAAATATCCTCTGGTTGATACAGCAAGATCTCCCTGCGAACTGGATCCATTTTCAATATACCCCATCTCCTCTTAAGCATTTGTTTGACCTGGGTATGGTGAACAGAAAAGTTAGTAATAAATGGGTAAAAAATGTTATTCTCTTTTTTCTGTTTAGGAGGACCTAACAAGGTCTCTCTGTTCATCCTTGCTACTTCCCAAATAGTATAATTTAATAAGGACTCTATATCCTTTTTCTAAAAATCTGTTTTTAAGTAAATTGGCTTGGTCAATATAATCTTCCATGTTACAACAATTCCGTCTCATTGTCAAGAATTGTCCCTTAGGAACATTCTTAAGCCAGATTGGGTGGTGGCGACTTTCCAAGGGAATATCAGATGTTTTAAAAAAAAAAGATTTTGTATAAATTTCTCCCTCTACAATCCTCAAACTCAAATCTAGACAGTTGACTGTATCCTTACTATATATGTATGACAAATTAATGTTGTAATTATTATGGTCATATTCAGTTAATGATGACTCATCCCCCTTCCAAAGAAGGAGGATATCATCAATGTATTGCTTATATAAAAGTAAATGAACCCATTGTTTATCGAAAATAACCACAGATTCCACTTTGACATAAATAAATTAGCCAGACTGGGGGCAAATTTTGCCCCCATAGCTACCCCCCTCTCTTGCAAGAAAAACATATTGTTGAACCAACAATAATTGTATGACATTCAAAATATAATAATGATATAATAAACTGCTTTTAAGCTGAAGGGATATCATAGTTTCTCAGGTAAAACTGAACTGCCTCTCTCCCATCAGGATGTTCTATGTTTGTGTATAGGGAAGCAACATCAGCTGTCACAAAATGTATCCTGTCTACACAAATACCTTTCAATTCATTCAATACTTGTTTTGTATCCCTTAAATGGGCCGGAGTCTGTGCAACTAGAACTTGTAAGAAAGAATCTATATATTCTCCTATTCTTGATGTTAGAGAGCCTATTCCACTGATGATAGGTCTAACTGGAGGTTTATTGGGGTCCTTATGGACTTTTGGGAGAAAATAGATAATGGGTATCTGAGGGGCCGCTGGAATGAGAAAAGGTTTTTCTTTTTTATTTAAAATTACTTGTTTATGACCCTCGTTAACTATTTTTCTTAAATATTTTTGTCTCTGTATCACCCAAGATATTATACATCTCTCTTTCATATTTATCTTTGTCCAAGGATTATTCCTCCCCCCTTATCGACGGGTCTAATTACCAGATCCTGTCTCTCCAAAAGATTTTTCATTCCTACAAAACTGTCTTTTTCATTTTTGACACTTCTAACCTCCAATTTTTCTAAATCCTGCATAAGTACATCTCTAAAGATTCCAATATGTGAATTACCAGCCCTCGGGGGATTACATAAAGAGGTATTTCTCAAGGTAGTATGTTTATATACTTCATCTCTATTATTATAAACAATGGGATTCTGCATAAAGTACTTTTTTGCACTAGTTGCCAAGTGAACCTATGAATATCTATAAATGTTTTGAATTTGTTCAGCTTAGCTTTAGGTGCAAACTTCAAACCCTTATTAAGTATTAACTCTTACTCTAAACTTATATATAGAACTACGTTTAAAGATGTCCTGTGATTGTCTTACATTCATCGTTTTTTTGACTCTATTAACTCTTCTACCTCCTCTTCTTCCTCTTCTTGGTCTATGCTTCTTTTCCTGTTTTGATTCACTCCTAAAAAATGGTTTATATGAACCTTTTAAGAGTTACTTTCTGCACCACAAGTACCATTATTTACACTAGTATGAATTCCTGCCTTGTTTGGTAAGTGATTTTAATAATAATTTGTTTGGGTTTTGTATCTGTCATATACACTATATTGCCAAAAGTATTGGGACACCCCTCCAAATCATTGGAATCAGGTGTTCCAATCACCTCCATGGCCACAGGTGTATAAAATCAAGCACCTAGGCATGCAGACTGCTTCTACAAACATTTGTGGAAAAATTGGTTGCTCTCAGGAACTCAGTGAATTCAAGCGTGGTACCGTGATAGGTTGCCACCTGCGCAATAAGCCCATTCAAAAAATCTCCCTGCCAGGAGAATGGTACTTGCCTGACTGCATTGTGCCAAGTGTAAAGTTTGGTGATGGGGGGATTATAGTGTGGGGTTGTCTTTCAGGGGTTGGTTCCAGTAAAGGGAACTCTTAAGGCATCAGCATACCAAGACATTTTGGACAATTTCATGCTCCCAACTTTGTGGGAATAGTTTGGGGATGGCCCCTTCCTGTTCCAACATGACTGCGCACCAGTGCACAAAGCAAGGTCCATAAAGACATAGATGAGTGAGTTTGGGGTGGAGGAACTTGACTGGCCTGCACCTCAACCAGACAGAACACCTTTGGGATGAAATAGAGTGGAGAATAGCCTTCTTGTCGAACATCAGTGGCTGACCCCAAAAATACACCTCTGGAAGAATGGTCAAACATTCCCATAGACACACTCCTAAACCTTGTGGACAGCCTTTCCAGAAGGGGGAAGCTGTTATAGCTGCAAAGGGTGGGCCAACTAAATATTGAACCCCACAAACTAAGACTGGGATGCCATGTAAGGTCATGTGCATGTAAAGGCAGGCGTCCCAATACTTTTGGCAATATAGTGTATATGGATCTGATCAGGGGCGGTCTGACCATTTGGAAACTCAGGCACTGCCCGAGGGCCCGGGGTCAGTAGGGGGCCCCATGAGATGCCCCTGGTACCTTTTTCATAGGTTTTTTTGAGTTTGGGCAAGGACACAGGGGCCCCATGATCCCCTATTGCCTGGGGGGCCCCATGAGTTGTCAGTCTGCCCCTGGATCTGATGGGTATCCCACAAGTCTCCCGTGATCTTCTAGCAAACCATAAGTGGGGCATAGTATTCTTGTTTTTACTTTATTTTAATTTGGAAGATACTGTCAGGTTTTTTTTGGGCTGTGGGTATTGTTATTGTTCACAACCTCCATTTTCCTATTTTCCTTTCAACCAACATAGCTGGCACTCATGGGTACGCCAGAATATCAATTATGCTAAAAACTTTACCTGTATACTATATGACATCACAGACCCTCATCACATGCTTGTCATGAGATTTTTCATCTGAATATGTGAATTCTGGTTAGCTGTGGAAATGGTAGATGCTGGTACCCTAGTTTGAAGATAGCTTCTTTGCTGAAGACTTTAAAACTAATCTGTGACTGAGATTAAAAGGCATGCACACAAGATAAAGAGCTTTAGCAGCTTTCTCAAAAATATACCATTAAAGAAATTTGAAATTAGCTTTATATAACACTCATTACATCTGCTTTTGGTTAAAAACAACAGAAAATGTCACTTAAAAAATCAATATGCAGTTGATCTTGCTGCATTGACCTGTTCCAGCAGATGAAATACTTTATAATAAATATAACGGGTACTTTTCTCTTCAGTTTTACATTTTTCATAGCACCATATTTATTTGAACAGTTAAACATTTTTAATATTTACACTTTTAACAATAACCCTTTTATCTGATGATTCCAAAGGGCCACTATTTTGTTCTGTATAGAAACTAGTACTGTGCCAAATGAAATGCTGTATGACCACTTGATGGCAGTAGCTACTTACACGAAAGACTTCTAAGACTTTTAAGCCGCATAACCTACATATTCTGCTTTCATGGGTATATGTTGTACTATGCATTAACTGCAAAGCCTCAGATTTATCCTGTCAGATAGAGAGATAATAATTTGCCCAAAATGGGATGTGTCAAGGAACTTAATGGGTTAAAATAAGCTCAGGGCTGTAGAGCAATATAATTATTTCAACCCACTCATCAGGTGGTATCTCATTTTTTATGAAAAGATATATGAAAATGTTTGTACATTTTAAAATTATTTTTGAGCATAATCATTTACATTTTGTTGCTACTATTATTTGTATAGATTCCTAGTAACTCTGTTTTAATTTCATTTTCTCTATGTTTTTAGTTGTCATCTAATACCTTCTTAAAGACTAACTAGCCAATTTTATTGTTTTGTTTTGGACAACATGACAAAGAGTACATATTTTATCAGGTTTTATACCTGTGATCTCAGGTTATTTTCACTCAATTTATGACCCTGTGATATTTGTACAATTAAAGAGGGGTGCGAGTATCTCTAGAAATTTAAGGCACAGATGGAAATAAAAATATTTTCAGTTTAAACTGTTCCTTGTTCTACTAAAATGTGTTTTTGGTCTTTGTTAATTTAAGAAATTTCCCATGACTTCCTGTCCAGACAGGAAACGAGGGGAAATCTACCCCATAAGCACACAGACAAGCAATAAAAAAATAATAGGCTGAGGCTCACTTCTTCTCTTGAATTCCAAAATGAATAAATAAATAAATAATTACTGGAGTTGGGCTTTAAAGGGTTTGCCATGAAACTCTTCAAACTTTCTCCACTTAGTGGCTTTTTCTGTATGTCTGCATTGGTCCAGATGCTGCCATATATATCAACATTAATCCCTTTGTAAAGGATACCGGTACTATTCAATCAAGGGATATTGGGTGGGAGGCAGTTGGCAAGGAACCCAGTGAGCGAACTTTGATTGGTTCATCAGGAACCAGCCAAAAATCGCTTTGAGTATGGCCAACTTAACTGCCTCTGGCAACAAAACTTTGAGATACTAACCTGGAAAAGGAGAAATTTCATAGGGTGCATCTGCGTGATCGGACCTTGATGTACTGAGGATAACAGTCACTGTACAAATAATGGCTGGAAAGAGCACTGAAAGAAAGAGGAAGCCAAGAAGGCACTTCTAAGTGCAGCAATTTCCAGAAATTTATTAAAAGATGCGGTTTAAAACACTTACAAGAATGTGTATAAAGAAAGGCTCATCATAAATCATTTCTGGCAGGGCTCCTGTCACTGTCTCACTGTCGGCTGTACCGACCAGTAGGTGCAGGGGGAGGTTGGAGCGCAGGATCAAAATGGCCACCGCTCTTCCAGGATCACCGTGGAATGCACGCTGTGTGCATGGAACGCACATACCGGAAATGACGGCAGGAAAGGGGTGGTGACGTGTTTTGGAGCATGCGCAAACGGCTCCTTCTTCAAGGAATGATTCATGATGTGTAAATGTTTTTTAACTACATCTTTTAATAAATTGTTGGTAATTACTACACTTAGAAATGCCTTCTTGCCTTCCTCTATTAACCTTGAAAAGCATGCAAATCATGCAAGTCATTGATAGATGAAAGCAATCACTGATGATTAATATAAACAAAAAAGCAAAAAACGGGCAGAATGAATTTAAACCAAAAGGAGACAGCAGCTCTTCAAAGTGTACACCACCTTAAATCAATATCAAAAACAAAAAAAAGAAGCTTTTCTCCAATAAATGTGCCCTCCCAAAATAGATAAGATGTGGAAGAAAAAAAAAATATAATAATTTAGATAGTTAATATATGCAGTAATCTTTGAATAATGCAGAACACATGCATAAACATTATATATATCAACTACTCATGAGTGAACCAAATAAATCAGTGAGATAAAAAGTTCATATAATTACATAAAATACATAAGTGAAGTGGCCATTCATATAATTACATAAAGTAAACAAGTGAAGTGTCCATTGAATAAGTAATCATTGCAGTGATGTACTGATAGATAATTTCTCTTCCATGTGCTCATGAAACACGTGCTTCCTGATGACGCGGTTCCACAAATTGCATTGAGGCCTGGCTGCTGTCGTCACTTCCGGTGATTGGTTCCGACTTGTGGAGTGCACGCTGGCTGTGATACAGGGAGCGGTGTGGCACTGTGTCTTTGATTCGATCTGTGTCTTGTTTTTGTGCCTGGGGGGCACTGTACCATGTAAGTGCAATACTTTTATGTACTTATATTGATTCCATTAAACATATCACACTATGGGAGCAATCTTTTCTCTTCTTTTTTGAGCACATATGGGGTTGATACACTTATCTATATCATCAGAATATTGCGAGAGTATCTGCTGTTTTTTCCATTCCCCTTCAATATGATAATCTTATGTGGATTTTGAACACACTGGTTATGATGGGCATCTGGAACGTTGCCAACCTCAGTACACATGGTGAAGGATTATTGGATCACCAGTATTGCATGTGTTTTGTGGGCACATGGAAAATAAGTTATCTATCAGTACATCACCGCACTGATTACTTATTCAATGGACCCTTCATTTATTTACTTTATATAATTATATGAATGGACACTTCACTTATGCATTTTATGATTATTATAGAGTATTTATATAGCGCCAACAGTTTGCTCAGCGCTGTACATTACAATGGGAGACAGTACACGAGACAATACGGTAACAATACAGTTCAATACACAAGGGGGTAATTGTATGAATTTGTTATCTCATTGAATTTTTCTATCTCACTGATTTATTTGGTTCACTCACGAGTAATTGATATATATAATGTTTATGCATGTGTTCTGGATTATTTAGAGATTACGGCCTATATTAACTATCTCAGTTATTATATATATATTTTTTTTTAATCCACATCTTATCGATTTTGGGAGAACACATTTATTGGAGATAAGCGCCTTTTTTTGTTTTTGATATTGACGACTGATGTGTTCTAGCAGAGTGCAGCTGTACTAATATAAAAAATGTCACTCTTTACCTTATTCTGATATGTGAGTCATTGCTTCAACAGTAGATACAGACCACCTCAGAGTCTGTAGGAAAGCAGTTTCAATGTACTTTTGAAGTATGTGGTTAGTAACATCTTCTCTCTCAGCTTCTTGCATAATCTGTCACATTTAGACTTCAAAGGCAGAATGACTGATTGGTGACTGTCAGAAAAATCTTAGTATGTCATTTTTTTCAGGCTTTCTGTATGTTAGGGGCAGCAAGAGGGGTGTACCAGCACCACAAGTAAGTGTATTCCAGGATCAGCAGATTTCCTTGGGCAATAGAGTAAACTGGAGCACTACAGAAATGTAACCTGTACTATTCAGCAGGGAGGCTCCTTGTATGCATCTCAAGGCTTCATTTTGAACTTTGGTTGAAATGGACTTTTAAGGTTAAAGTTAAAGTGTATGTATACCAAAAAAAGTAAGTCATAGGAACATATTTTGAGATGTTTTTAAAGTAGAAATAACTTGCAATTGAGAGCCTGTTAAGGTCAGCTGAGGGTGTGTTTGAGATGCGTTTATCAATCTTTCCCATTGATATGTACTGTATATATGAATAAAAGCAAAGTAACACAATACATGGACTGACAATAAATGGAAATGAATACTGATCCATGCATTATACCCACACGCCATTCCTGATTGTGGAGGGCCTCTGACTTGGTTCCAAATCACTTGCACAGCTGCTTCTGTCTCATTAGGTGTCATCTCTATGAGCTCTTAGGGGAAAGATAGAGAGAAACCTATATTCCTTGGGTGTGTACAGGAACTCAAGGAATTGTAGGAAGGAACATCAAGGGGCCTGACCTTGCATCTGAGCATGGTGAGGTGGTACTCTGCTGAAAGTTGGCCATAAAAGTGTCAATTGTCAGGCAATTACAAACACTTTCAATCAACAGGGAATGAACTTATGATCAAAAATGGTAGTCTGAGACCTAGCAACTACTACCCACAAACCACAACCAATCGACCTCCTAAATATAAACAAACAAATTAAAAAAAATATTGAAACCATGGTAATTTCCTGTGAAGCTGATTTTTCTGCAAGGTTTGATTGAGACAATTTTGATCCTGTATCGCTGCCGCACCATCACAGGAAGCTGCAATAGATGGACTCCACTGGTATGCTTGACAGGTATTTGTGAAAATTGAAGAGAAAACTGTTATAATTAAAGCCTAGGTTTAGACAAAATAAAAAAAAAAAAAATATTAATCTGATATGCCCCTTGTGCTGCTGGCTCCTGGATTCCTTGAAATGTTCCTCCATCAATCCCTCCCCAACCCCTACCTCCATAATTTTATGATGCATCAAGGGTTCATAGAATGGAGGAAGCTGTGATAAGCACTCATCAGGAGTGCCCAACTTTGCCTGCCCTTTCAGCCCAGCTCCTCTATTCTTAAAAGTCATAACTGTAACTTTGGAGGTTTGCTGCCCCAGGAATGACAGTGGTCACTCTGTCATTTTTTCCTCTGAAACCTGAAAAATATATAACTGACGTGGGAATTTTTCCCATTTAATAGCGTGCAGCAACAGCCCTGAAGAAGGGAGAGTCTTTTCTCCAAAAATATGTTGGCTTAATGTATTTGTCGTTACTCTCAGTAAATGCCTCCTAATCTACCATCAAGAGTGCATTCTTTTGGACATCGGGCGCTCCTTCTTTTCTACTATTCCAAGTATAAGTGTGGAACTGACCTCAAGGCCATACCAGAAAGGCAGCAGCCCAAACCCTAGGAGGGTTTACCGCCAATATCCACCATTGTGTACAACTGACTTGAGGGACTTCCCCTGTTCACCCACACAACCACCCACTTATGACCAGTGACTGATCTAGTCAGTCCAGCACAGTCTTCAGCACAAACAAGATACAGTGGGGCAAAAAAGTATTAAGTCAGCCAACAATTGTGCAAGTTCTCCCACTTAAAAAGATGAGAGAGGCCTGTAATTGGCATCATAGGTAGACCTCAACAATGAGAGACAAAATGAGAAAAAAAATCCAGACAATCACATTGGCTGATTTGAAAAGAATTAATTTGCAAATTATGGTGGAAAAGAGGAATTTGGTCAATATCAAAAGTTCATCTCAATACTTTGTTATATATCCTTTGTTGGCAATGACAGAGGTCAAACGTTTCCTGTAAGTCTTCACAAGGTTGGCACACACTGTTGCTGGTATGTTGGCCCATTCCTCCATGCAGATCTCCTCTAGAGCAGTAATGTTTTGGGGCTGTCGCTGGGCAACACGGACTTTCAACTCCCTCCAAAGGTTTTCTATGGGGTTGAGATCTGGAGACTGGCTAGGCCACTCCAGGACCTTGAAATGCTTCTTACGAAGGCACTCCTTTTTTGCCCGGGCGGTATGTTTGGGATCATTGTCATGTTGGAAGACCCAGCCACGTTTCATCTTCAATGCCCTTGCTGATGGAAGGAGGTTTGCACTCAAAATCTCATGATACATGGCCCCATTCATTCTGTCCTGTACATGGATCAGTCGTCCTGGTCCCTTTGCGGAGAAACAGCCCCAAAGCATGATGTTGCCACCCCCATGCTTCACAGTAAGTATGGTGTTCCTTGGATGCAACTCAGCATTCTCTCTCCTCCAAACACGAAGAGTTGTGTTTTTACCAAACAGTTCTATTTTGGTTTCGTCTGACCATATGACATTCTCCCATACCCTCTTCTGGATCATCCAAATGCTCTCTAGCAAACTTCAGACGGGCCCGGACATGTACTGGCTTAAGCAGGGGGACACGTCTGGCACTGCAGGATCTGAGTCCCTGGTGGCGTAGTGTGTTACTAATGGTAGCCTTTGTTACGTTGGTCCCAACTCTCTGCAGGTCATTCACTAGGTCCCCCCGTGTGGTCCTGGGATTTTTGCTCACCGTTCTTGTGATCATTTTGACCCCATGGGGTGAGATCTTGCGTGGAGCCCCAGATCTAGGGAGATTATCAGTGGTCTTGTATGTCTTCCATTTTCTAATTATTGCTCCCACAGTTGATTTGTTCACACCAAGCTGCTTAACTATTGCAGATTCAGTCTTTCCAGCCTGGTGCAGGTCTACAATTTTGTTTCTGGTTTCCTTCGACAGCTCTTTGGTCTTCACCATAGTGGAGTTTGGAGTGTGACTGAGGTTGTGGACAGGTGTCTTTTATACTGATAACAGGTTCAAACAGGTGCCATTGATACAGGTAATGAGTGCAGGACAGAGGAGTCTCTTAAAGAAGAAGGTACAGGTCTGTGAGAGCCGGAAATCTTGCTTGTTTTTAGGTGACTAAATACTTATTTTCCACCATAATTTGCAAATAAATTCTTTCCAAATCAGCCAATGTGATTGTCTGGATTTTTTTTCTCATTTTGTCTCTCACAGTTGAGGTCTACCTATTATGCCAATTACAGGCCTCTCTCATCTTTTTAAGTGGGAGAATTTGCACAATTGGTGGCTGACTAAATACTTTTGTGCCCACTGTATATGATGGAGATGGCGGACCTTTCAGCTGTAGTATGTCTTCTATGAATAGAGGAGCTGAGCAGAAAGGGTGCTGAGCAGAAAGGGTGGGCACAGAAAGCCTGTCACAGCTACCTCCGTTCAATCAACACCCACAGTATCAGAAGATTGGGGTGGGTTGGATGATGAAGAATTCCAAGAAGCCAGGAGTCAGCAGCACAGGGGACACATCAGATCAATAGTAAAGCTGGCCATACATGGTTTTTGAAAAATACACGGTTTTAGAAAATTCAACTGGTTTAGCAAGAAGCCCCTTTCCTCACATTTATGAGATTTCTGTTTTTCTTTCCTTTTATATCATAGATAACCTTGCCTGTAAATATCCCTTTCATTGAATTTGCTAGCACGATATGAAACACATTTAATTAACTTACCTGTGTTGAGCTTTCTGACATGCAGTATCCGGGGTGTGACTCCATCACTCAGTATCTGACCCCTTGCTTGGGCCTCTGGCAGTTCTCCATTTTTTTTACTTTAGGCCTAACCAGGTAAATTGTGAGCACCATGTGTTATATATATGTGTTTGGATGATATGTAATTTTAAGTACATGTATTAATGGTATATGTTTTCATATGTAGAAAGATTCATCCTATAGCTCCTGATGAAGTAGATTTTTTCCAAGAAATGAGTCGAGATTTTGGAGAACAATATCTGAATATGCTCATGTATACATATGTGCTATTTTGAGTCTAATGTAAACCTGGGGTAATGTGATCCAAATATGGTTTTATATAACATTTGTTTGAGATATTGATTTTAAAGGAATTGTTTGTACAGATAAACTTCATAGGTTTTAAATATACATTTTTGTTGTGCTTCAAAAGTCCCACCATGTAAAAACTGTTATAATAACTTAACTTAAGCAGGGATGTGGCACATTTAGGCCATATACATCTATTTTCATTCAACCCATTGCTTGAACGAAAAAAAATTGACCCATCTATGACCTGGTTAAGTCATTTCCTTTGTGATAATTTTTTTTTTTCTTTGAAGCTGTGCTTTCAACTCATATGAGCAGTTATAATTAAGCACAAATATTTTTTCAACCAGAGTGCACAGTTCTACTTTAAAGTATTGCATCTAGGTTTTCACCTGTACTCATGCCAGCTTTGTCCATATTGACAAATCTTTCGAACAAAAATATTTGTGCGCAGCTAAGGTTACATTGATTTTTTGGCCATTGATGTTGACCATGTACAAACTGTGTATAAAAGAAAAAGCACAGTTGACTAAAAAGCTTTTTCCTAAGTTGTCATTCTACCTTATAGATAGTTTAGTCATTTAAACCTCCTGAATTGTCTAAACATGTTTGTTAAGAAAAATATCAGGCGACAGAGAATACAAGCCTGGCAGATTCAGAAAATCTCTTATCTGCCCTTGGTATTTTGTCAAAGATGAGGTCTTTTAATGTCATGTATTTTAGACAGCTTATCAGAGAAGATCTGACATAGAGCTGATGCAGGAAATCACTCTCAGTGCAAGATGTTCAAAAAGCAAATTGCAGAAGATGGCTATCTGCAAGTCATAAAGGGAGGTCTCGATATGGAAGGCAATGGCTCTTAATGAAAACTGTGGTTCTGTATTCAGTGTTACCTTATCCCATATTTTATATTTTGTATGCATAGACATATGCATAGTACAGCCTCCCCTCTGATGATGTGCCTGTAGCACGAAAGGCCTAAGGAGGAGCTGTGCAGAGCGTGACGTCATTTCCTACCGCCGGAGCCACGAGGAGGCCCGGCGGCCATCTTTACTAGGGTCAGTAATGCTGTCTTCTACCTATACACATTTGCTGTGATGTGCATACTGCCCTATTGCTATGTCTGACTAATAAAATCACCGTAAGAACATACTACACTATCTCTGGCACCTGTTTTTTGGGGCTCCTTCTTGGAGCTGTTACTCCAACAGAAAGGGTGCCCTCACCAGCCAGAAGAGGGATCAACACTACCAGTGTGAATAGCCTTAAGGGGACCTCTGGACCTGTCTTGTTGTTTCTGATGACCCACAGTGAACAGGACGCCCACCACTCGGTCTTCGTTGGATCGGATACCTGGGATGATTATTCCTATATGCGCATAATCCATGCGTTTCTGGTGAGTGCGCATTGCTGTTATTTCAAGGCAGTACATACCTCGGAAGTATATTCATCTTATCAGACAATACTGCGGATATTGCATAGACTTTATATGTGTACATTTATATATACTTGTTTGTCTTCATCCAGTTAATAATTCTTGAGCGCTGCACTGTTCTTTGTTGTATTGATATGCGTATATTTTAAAGGTATTGTGGTTACCTGAAGTGTTCTAGCTGCTGTATACATTTGAGAGCGCTCACTATATATTGCTTTTATACTAATAACACTGATTGAGAAAAACAATGATGTGCCACCATGATTGTAATTATGACAGTGTGCTCTTCAGGTCCATTATATTACAGATTGAATGCACAGATTTTTGGGTAAGGATGTGGGGGACAAAGCTATAATGGTGCACATTGGCAAATGCTAATGGAAAAATGGAAGGCCCTCATAATGATTAGGTAGTAACGCTAAAGTAATATTTTCCAAAAAACTACCAGCATGACATGTTCTACCAGAAAGAAAGGAGGATGATAGGGAGAGAAAGATTGGTGTAAGATTTAATAATAGGAATTTTTGAAGATCTTATAAATATGGCTCTTTGGGAAAATTCTACCAGATTTGGGATATAAGGATCTCCCTCACTTTCCACATCACCCGGTGATGTGCTAAACACAAATCTTTGCTTTGCCCTTTTAGGGCAAAACAATGGTTTTATTTAAATCTTCTACATGCCCCCAGCATGTACATACCTTTCTGTTGCTCCCTCACCACTCTGTTCAGCACTGGAAGCCAAAGAATATACTCTATGTGACAGTGCGGAGCCAGTTAGTGCTGTCATGTTTGCACTCCACACATTGGTGTAAGCTACTAGCAGCTTAATGAATGAAAGCAGAGGAGTGGGAAAGTAAGGTAAGTAAAAGATTTTTAAAACTGAAAGGCTTTGATGCTGTTTGAGTACTTTCCAAGAAAATATACTGTATATATTTTATCCATATGATTAGATACACTATATTGCCAGAAGTATTGGGACACCCCTCCAAATCATTGGATTCAGGTGTTCCAATAACTTCCATGGCCACAGGTGTATAAAATCAAGCACCTAGGCATGCAGACTGCTTCTACAAACATTTGTGAAAGAATGGGTCGCTCTCAGGAGCTCAGTAATTCAAGCATGGTAACATGATAGGTTGCCATCTGTGCAATAAGTCCATTCGTGAAATTTCCTTGCTACTAAATATTCCATGGTCAACTGTTAGTAGTATTATAAAGTGGAAGCAACTGGGAACAACAGCAACTCAGCCACGAAGTGGTAGGCCACGTAAAATAACAGAGCAGGGTCAGCGAATGCTAAAGCGCACAGTGCTCAGAAGCCGCCAATTGTCTGCAGAGTCAATAGCTAAAGACTTCCAAACCTTGTGTGGCCTTCAGATTAGCACAACAGTGCATACAGAGCTTCATGGAATGGGTTTCCATGGTCAAGCAACTGCAGTGATGCCTTACATCACCAAGTGCAATGCAAAGCATCGGATGTAGTGGTGTAAAGCATGCCACCACTGAACTCTAGAGCAGTAGAGACGTGTTCTCTGAAGTGACCAATCACATTTCTCTGTCTGGCAATCTGATGGACATGTCTAGATTTGGCAGTTGCTAGGAGAATGATACATGCCTGACTGCATTGTGTCAAGTGTAAAGTTTGGTGGAGGGGGGACAATGGTGTGGGGTTGTTTTTCAGGGGATGGGCTTGGCCCCTTAGTTCCAGTGAAGGGAACTCTTAAGACGTCAGCATACCAAGAGATTTTGGACAATTTCATGCTCCAAATTTGTGGGAACAGTTTGGGGATGGCCCCTTCCTGTTCCAATATGACTGCACACCAGTGCACAAAGCAAGGCACATGAAGACATGGATGAGTGAGTTTGGGGTGGAGGAACTTGACTGGCCTGTACAGAGTCCTGACCTTAACCTGATAGAACACCTTTGGGATGAATTAGAGCAGAGACTGCGAGCCCCTTCTCAGTCTCTGACCTCAAAAATGTGCTCCTGGAAGAATGGTCAAACATTCCCATAGACACACTCCTAAACCTTGTGGACAGCCTTCCCAGAAGAGTTGAAGCTGTTATAGCTGCAAAGGGTGGGCCAACTCAATATTGAACCCTACAGACTAAGAATGGAATGCCATTAAAGTTCATGTGTGTGTAAAGGCAGGCACCCCAATACTTTTGGCAATATAGTGTATATATAATATATATATTTTGCTGTGTTCTAATGTAAACCCTAGTTGCATAACAATTTATGATGTACTGTATACGTAAAAAACCCCCACTAAATTACTTTTGGACAATATTTATTGTATAATTACCAATTTACTACTATTCAAAATTGTCTTATTGTGTCTTGCATGCATTTTACCTTTTCTAAATAAAAAGTTTTGAAGTGGATTGAAAAACTGAGGGTATTTATTACCATTCTTTCCATTCATTGTATAAAAAACAGGCATTAACAAGATTAGTAACGTAGTGAGAAGTATTATGTGTCTAATTTTTCAAAACTCGATTAGGAATAAAATATTTGGATTTACCTTTTCCACTAAATACATGTGCAATACAGGTTTCAGATTTATTAAATCCCCTTTTAGGACAGACTTAAAGTGGTTGTAAATGCATGGATTCTGTGCATGAAGATAAAATACCTTCTGCAGGCAGGTCCCCCCCTCAGCACTCCCTTATTCTTACCTGAACTCGATTTTGATTCAGCAAAATGTCCTCTCTCTTACTCTTCATTGGCTTAGATACAGCAGAGGGGGCCACTGGCTCCTGCTGCTGTCAATCACAGCCAGTGAGAAGGGAGCAGGGCTGAGCCATGCTCTCTGTGTCTTATGGACACATAAGGCCAATTCAGGAGAGAGCATGCATGAGTGCCCCCAGAGCAAGCAGCTTGCTATAGGGACACTTGGCAGGGGATGCTGGATTGGGGCTGCTGTGTGCAAAACCATTACACAGAGAAGGTAAGTATAACATGTTTGTTATTTAAAAAACAAAATAGAAACAAAATGAACTTTTAGTATCACTTTAAACCTTTATTTTTGGGATCAGAGGGCTCTGCTGTTTTCTTCCATCTTGCTTCTTTCTTTAACCCTTCTCTGAATTCTTGTTAATTATGCAAGAAACTGACCTGCATCTTTGATCACTTTGATTTTAACACAAGCTCAGGAAGCTTTCATCAATCTAACCTCATCTCTTTCTATTAAATACTTTTACCTCCCATACCTTTACCTCATTTTTTGCCTCCTCCTCCTCCTGCTACCACCTGCTTATTATTAGACTTTGCACTACTGTATATTTGTTTAAAAACATACAGTACACACAATATAGAGTAATAGTTTTAAGGTACAGACACCTTTCATCAGGATGCAATTTCAGAAGATGCTAGTTACTTAAAGGACCTAACGTTTTAGGACTTTGGACTCATAAGACAATCTTTTGGCTCATCTATACCAAGATGGTAGTTACCTGGCTGTTCTGCTAACCACAGCCTCATTGCAAGGGAGGACTTTTATGGATGTTCTGCTTTAGGTAAAGTACATTTGAGTAACACAGAGCTTTAAACAAACTTGGGAATATTAAAGCTAGCCATAAACTAGTATATTTTCGAAGAAACATTTGTACAAAAATTCTCATCAGTACATACGATGACATCACAAATGCTATTCAAATATATTTTACAAAAACATTTGCTTTTTACATTCAATTTTGTAATGAATAGACTTTCCTGAACAAAAACCACACTCACTGTTAGAAATACTTTCAAGCAAGAGAAAAATTCCATGATGCTTATCTGAATTTTCTCCTCACTGTGGTAGAAAATAATTGTCGATTTGACCCCATTAACGATTAGAAAATTGAAAGAATATTCCTAAAACAAGCATTTTTGATTGAAAGTCTACTACTGTATGGCCTTCTTAAGTAAAGCTCAAAACACCACAAAAAGCCTAGTAGCAGCTGCAAAAGGAAACAAACAGTGAGTCAAGTATAGCATTACCTCTGCATAAATCATGCATAAGGTCCCATCTTCAATACAGAGAGATTTAAGTGAGCGAGTAGAGAAAACTGAGAAAAACTGGAATTTTTTAAGCCTGAAGAATTGTTTACCCTGAAATATTAGAAGTGAACTTATGGATACACTGAGTGTAAATACAGTATACCATCAATTGCTTATGGAGGAAAGGATGCTTTACTATTAGTATAGATGGGAGTTTTTATGATAAAAGTAGTTAGGCTTGGGAACGTCCTACCTCATGGGGTAGTAATGGTAATGTCAATAATAAAACTTATGACACAATTGATTTTCCTTCAGCTATTGAGGACCATGTAGTTATTATAACATAATAATCAATCAAATATAAATTAGCTGTTTTTAAATGATCTTTGACTCAAAATGATTGATTGACACAACAGAATATAGATAATACAATTGATTATGTGTATGGCATCATTAGGTATGAACATTTATAATATTAGTAAGACCAAATTTGGATTCAAGACATTGATCTGATTGCTTTTTGTGGATAAGAAGGAATTGATTTTTTTTCTTAATTGACCTGGCATAATTGACCTGAGGCAAGTTAACAATGAAAATATGATTGTTTCATAATCAATAAATTATGATGAAACTGAAGTGCTGTGTAGTGTAAAAATATTTTGGAGATTCAGTTGAGAATGTAATATTTAAAAACTCTTAACTTTCAATCCCTTTTAAATGTAATGTACATGTCATCCAACCCCAGTGATGTTTCTAATTGTAATTGGCTGTGCAACATAAAAGAGTGTTATCCAGCAGAGTTATCCTCTGATCTCTATTCTCTAACCATCTTGGGGTGATTGAACACCAGAGTCAATCATTCACATGTGATTGCTGCATGAGCGAAAACATGCAAGGGGAACAAATAGCTGCGAGAGCCAGCAGCCTCCCATTGCTTTCAATGGGGCTGCTTCTCGCAGCTAATCACAGGCAGTGCATTCACAAGTGTGAAGTGTGCATTCACACGTGTGAATACACCTTGAAAAAAAAGCATTGCATCTGCTCTATTCCCTTCTGGTGTTTTTGTGTTTCAGCACCAGACTCTTACAGATCCACTTGCAAGTGCTACCCGCATTCACACAGCTTGTAAAAGCATGTGAAACACACAAAAACATGTAAGTTGCGCTTGTGGTGCCATTCATTGTTAACCTCCTTAGCGGTTATCCCGAGTGTATCTCGGGGTAAAATTTCAATACCAAGAGCGGTAACCCCGAGCTACACTTGGGCTTACCATGCTCAGGGGGTCCCTGCAGCACTTACCTTGTCCTTCGCTTCCGCGATGTGTCCCCTGCAGCGTCCCCGGCCATCTCCTCCGGCCGATGCCGGCATCCAGCTTTCGTGTTCTGGTCCCTGTGACGTCGGGATGTACGGGCGCCGGAACCGGTGGGAAATTTGAAATTTTTTTAAAAATTTCATTTTTGCTGTCATTGCTGTTTTAATGCATTTCACATACATTTTGTCCCTACTGCTTTGTCCTGTGCCCTGCCTGCATTTTGAATGTTCTTTCTGCCTGGAAACTTAGAAAAGTCCATGGCGACCAAAAAGCGTCCCTTTTATGTCAAAAGCGGTTTTAGAACAGTGATAGTAAATCAGAACCACTTGCAGAATTGATTGATAATGATTCGTGGGGAAATTCGTCATCAGACACTGAAAACGATTTTGCAACTTTGCTCAGCGATGTGCGAATTTGCCTCTGTATTTCAAATTTCAGTGTTTTTGGTTTGATTATATTATTGAATTAAATGTATTATTATTATATTAATTTTTTTTATGATTATTAAATTATAATTTATGATTTCGTGTTTCAAGTTTTATCACATCCAGAATGTTTACTAGACTCTTGTTCATACAGATTTCAGTGAGTTATTCCTAAAAATTACAGCCTACAATAAAAAGCTACATATTTCCATGCAAAAAAATGGTACCGCTTTCAGCACAAAAAATCGGAAAGAATCATACCGCCGAGGAGGTTAAAGACATCCCAAATGCAATGTAGCATGTTTTTGAGAATGAGAACATACAACAAATGCTGAAAAATTTGCTGTTAAAAGCCATGCAAAGCTAAAAAGGTGCATGAGCCATAGGGAAATTGGAGAACGTACAGTGAAGTACTCAGTATATGTGGATGACCTGCAGTGTTAGGACATTATATTTTACTGTTCCCCAAGATTTGGACATGAGAGCTCTCCAACACCATATGAACCTTTCTTCTAATTATTCTTTGAGATTGAAGAACTTTATTCTGGAGGGTGTGTTATTCTTTGTAGCCACAACTACTTGCTATTCGATGGCAAGTGGAACCTACAGATAGAGGAGCCTCAATGGGGATAAAGTTTGCATGTGCAACAGTGTGCATGCGCCAGTGACATCGCCGGTGCTTCTACAGTAAATATCTCCTAAATGGTGCACGTTTAGGAGATGTTTGCAGTACCTACAGGTAAGCCTTATTAAAGGCTTACCTGTCAGTAAAAGATACAAAACTGGGTTTACTTCCACTTTAACTCTTTACTCCACGTGTGAATAAACTTGTCAGGAAGCTCGACTTTGTACATAACCCGTGCTTTCTATTCCCCTCGCTCCATCTTCTGTGACCTCCAGACTGGGTCCCTAGGACACCCTGAACTGCAAGTCGGACCTAGATTGGGGTACCGATTGCTAGGAAGGGAATCCAAGCACAAAAGTTCCTTCACTACAGGGGCCCTCCATCTCCTATCCTAAGTCTAGGTTCACACCTATGCATTTTCAGCAGCGTTTTGCAGAAACACACAGCAGTCCATTTAACATGATTTCCTCTGGGACATGTTCACATCTCTGCGTTTTCACCCAGTGCGTTTTTGGAAAGGGTCAGGGACTTTTTTTAAACACAAAACGTTGTGTCTTTGGTTCTATAGACTTTAATGTAGATGCTGCAGAAAAGCATGTAGTGCAGTTTTGATGCGTTTTTGATGCATTTGTGATGCATTTTTGATGAGTTTTGAGTTTTATTCTGCCCAGCAACAAATTGAAAAAAAAAATGCAAAACGCATAAAAAATGTGTCAAAAACGCATGTGCAAAAAACGCAAAAAGCACTGCAGAAATGGAACAAATGAAAACTGCATAGGTGTGAACCTAGCCTAAGTTGAGGTAGTCATACCTTTTAATTGTAGAAAGACAGCTCCCTTCTTTTATTTACTGGCCAGGAAACCTATTGAGCATGGTTAACCCCTGATTTCCCAGAAGCATCAGCTTGAGAATTGCTACTACGTCCATTTGCTACTACAACCTAGTTGGTTGTCAGGACACACCATCTCCTTACACAGTATTTGTAGCTTTGTAGCTGTGCTGTTCTATCTTCCCCCTTTATCCAGGTAGATACAACCAGGTTGCTCAACAAACCTCGGACCTGTATGTGTGCTATAAATTATATTGATAACATGTATAAGGATTGCTTGACTTTCCTTGGCTGTTTTGTTCAGTCCTGCTATACATCACTAAAAGATCATTTGTTAGATATTTGCATTCCTTTGGGTTAATGTGGGACTCATTAGTCCACCTAGTAAAGTCCTTTTGTACATGATGGTGAGTATGTTTTTTAGTAAATGAGCAGAAGCTCTGTTGACTTCCATCTTCCAATCATGTGCAAGGAAAATGCAGTTTTTTTTATTTTCCTTGCACTTGATTTGGTATTCTTTGCAAAGAGAAGCCTTACCTCATTTACTAAGCTCTGGAGCAACTGCACTTGCAGAGTGCAACTGCACTTTGCAAAGTGCACAGTCTATTTGCCTTTAGTAAATCAACTCCAATGTGTTTGATTAATGTTATGGATACTGCATGTATTTTTTTTATAGGGATTTATGGTGTCCATCTTTATCAAGTCCCTTTTTGACTCTTATGGGCCAAGTACATTGCAGTGCAACATTTGTGGAAAACTCTACTGCCCAAAACATGAATATGGACGAAAATAACAGTTGTTTTAATGAAGAGATCTATATACCGCTATAGGTGGCTGTAAAAGTATTTTCATAGCTCTATTTGACTTTTAATACAGATAAAATAGCTAGGCATAGCCTTTGGTCCACTGGGATCTGTGACATCTTTACAGTTCGGTAAGCATTGTGGTTAGTAGCTTTAATGAAGAGATCTATATATTGCTATAGGTGGTTGTGACAGTATTTTTATAATTTTTGATTTCTATTATATATAAAATAATTGGATATAACCCTTGGTCCATTGGGATTTGTGACATCTTTATCATAGAACGAGGAATATCTTAGTTCACTGTGAACTATGGGACTTTAAAGCAGCAAACAGATCATCACACATATACTCAAAAGGAACTCTTTTGATCGTATACGTTATTACACAAAGGTATTAGTAAGACGTACATTATCTTTAAAAACACTAGCTTTGATAACTATTGCAAGGATATTTTCCCTCACATTTACAGCAAAACAACATTCCAAAAAATTACCCCAACAGAATTCGTTCATTCCATTTTTTGATCTTCTTCAGGGGTAATAGATACAAAAAGGATTTCTAAATAAACATATTTGAGATTAGTAGTAGTTTACATATAAAGCATTATCAATAATACTCATATAATTGCCATTTTAATACTTACAAGGGAATTAAGGAATCAATATTAATCAGAGCGACCATAAAATACTGACATCCAGGATGAGACTGCATAGTCCTAAAATTCAATGGTGTAAGCCATCAGAAGGGCAAAGGTGGTCAAATATCAATCTCATAATGAAAATGTGAAGTATAGCGCTAAACATATAATACAATGATTAATGCGTGTCAAAAAATATTAAAAAATATTAAATAAATGTCGCTGAGGTAAAAAAATGGTGCAAACAAAAATGTATTAAAAATTTGTTGAAATTATGTCCATCCACCACCATAAAGTGTTTTGCTTGTAGCAAAACAACTCCAATCAACAATTGCCATCACCGTCTCCCAGCTTCGTCCACACCGCCAGGGGCTTAGAACAGCCCACAAGGGTAGAAAAAAATCCATGAGGCATCCATACCCCATGCAAGATGTCCAAACCAGGACCCAGTGTCATCCTGGAATCCATCTAAAATACAAAACATACCAGTGTGAAAATGAAAATAACATACATAATACAAAATTACAATACCAAAATTATATAACAAAATAATAATGGTACACATCCCCTGAATTAATGCCTTACTGAGGCTTAAATATTCTAAATTATAATACAAAATCTATTATTTATAAGGAGCATGAGTGAATCCAAAAGCCCCAAACAGACTGAGGTTTAAACCTATTTATTTAAGAGAAAAATGTAATCGGTTTTACCGGAAGGAACCCAAAAAGGGGCGGAAGGATATAGCTTCATTTAGACCTGGAGGGTAACCTATATATCCATTTACATTCTAACTGAAAGAGATTTTTGTTCCAATCTCTCCCACGATCAGGAATACAGTATGTATCCGGTCCAGGGCAATACATTTTACTTGAGGGACTCTGTAATTATTCACTAAGGCAGTGTGTCTTCCAATAGGGAAGTAGCGGATCCCTATTTGCATACTATAAACATTTTTGTAGATGCGGAGCCAAAATTCATGTTTGGTCTTATCAATGTAAAAGGCGCCGCATTCGCACGACATGAGATATACCACCCCTCTTGTCTGAATTGTCAAAGTGTCTGAGTGTGTAACGAGTTCCATTAGGTAATAAAACTACTTTTTTCTTGTCCACCAAATAACAATACGAGCAGTTACCACAGGGATAAGTCCCATAATCCTGACAGTGTTTATCTCTAGATTTCTCCTTGTATTCACTATGGACTAATTTGTCTCGTAGTGAACAAGCCCTTCTAAAAGTTATTGAGGGTGTAATATCCACAAATTGTTTCACCAGATCATCATCTGTTAGAATCGACCAATGATGTTGCAAAATTCGTTTTCTTTGTAAATGTTGGTTAGAATATCTTAGCACGATACCGATAGGTCCCTTCACAGTATCTGCTTTTTTCTTCTTTTGGAAAAGGAAATCACATAACAACTGAAGTGCTGTATGTCCTACACAAGAAAAAGTTCCCCTTGGACTTTTTACTGCAGCATATGTATTTAAAAAAAAAAATCACAAAATAGTATTAAAAGAAACTACATCTTTATTTGTACACCATTCAAAGAAAATAATTAAAATATGACCTCTGGTACATAAAAAATCCCATTATTACAGAGACACCCTTAATGGCAAAAAAACATGACAGTTTTACAAAAGAATTTCTTATATAATATTTTCGGCTCTATGAAAACTCCAAAGTGTTTCGATATACAGCTATACAGTGCTCCTCAGGGGAATCAGGGATTGTCCGAACTAGAAAATACATACATGTTAGATCAGCACCAATATATATTAACATATACAACCAAACTACACTTGGGGAAAATTACTATCCACTTATGAAATATTGTGTAACCACCCAGAGCAATTAAAAAAAGGTTTGTTTTCAAGAACCCCTCTGCATGCATCTGAAAAGAGGAACAGACCTAGTAGACCTGCAGAAGGTCACCAGAAGAACCACACCAGGAAGTAAAGGAGTCTCACATCTGTGCAAAGGAAATGAAGTATGTTTGTATATAGAGGTGAGAACTAACTCCTTGAAATAATCTCTGCATTTAGGCCAGTACATTGATTGCTTATACTAACCCTCTTAAGGCACAGAAGAGGTTGACTGTCAGAATCTTACTGTGTTTCAAAAAACCACAATAATTGTCAAAAGCTACTGCGATTAAATTGCTTAAAAAGGTAAAAATATTTTTTTACAGCGTATCTGTATATGTCCATAATTTCCCAGCCCCTTATTGTGTCCCAAAGAAACGCAATGATAATCCCCTTAATCGAACAGACAGCACATAGCCATTGTATCATTCATACAGGGAAGAAATCCTTTATCTTGATAATGGTAAATCAGTCAAAATAGTGACCAATTGCAATTAAAAATATAAAAAGAAGTGTCAGTGTCAATGTACCAATCATGAATGTAATCAGTCACTATGGTATAAGCTATTACCTGGTTACAAGTCAGCCTTGTAATGTGAGTTGTCAGTCAAAATGAATGCAAGAGAAAGATCCTCTTGCTGGGGTCCTCTAATATACCCCTCTTTTGGGGAGACACTTTGGCCTAATTAGATTAATTATCAAATAAAAAAGGTATCAGGTGTGTCTGAATTCCTCCCCTCCAGGCATGGTGAAAGGTCCCGCCATGAATTGTGTAATGGCGTCGCCTCATGGCCATCTCGGTGTTCAGGGAGGGAAGTATCCCCCGGCTAGTCTGATGTCTACACCATAACATGTGGCATGATGCCATCACATCCACAACATTGCCACGCAGTGTGACCATGCAACCTGGTGGCACACATGCATGCGCACGAGATGGCCACAGAACTCTGCCAGCACAGACGTTTGCCCCCAAGTGGCAGTTTATGAGCCAATGACACTCAGGAGACAAGAAAATGGGGTGAATGGAGCCATAGGCTTCCTCCCCCACCCATGCCGGGAGATCCAGACCAGGAAATCCTCCCAAATGCAGACCGAGTGACTGAGAACAAAACCTAATTCAAAAAAGAAAACAAGGAGAAACAATGAGATATAATAAAACACCATGGACAATGTATACATTATATTGTATTTTTCTTGTGTAGTTAAACTCACTGAAGTGCTGTAGTGCTACCCCTACAGGAGCCACTGTATGTGAACTGGGCCCCCTTAAGCTCTGCACGGCCAGGCACCACACATTTTCCCACATCTTCATATACAGAGTCAGTAGGACAGTCCTTCAGCTGGTTTTTAGTTGATTTATAAAGGGGTTAACAACTTGGATGGAGTCTAGGGTTATATGGGATGCCCAAGGAACTGCAAACTTGAGGACAAACTTAGTAACCTGTACACTGTAAAAAAAAGTGGATCAAAAAACTAGCACTGTTTCTTTAAGGAGCACTGAAGTCCCCTTGATGTACCTCCTCAGACCCCAGATGAATCCTTCCTCTTCACCTGGCTACACTGAGGGTATCTCTGGGCAAGGGATTCCAAGATCTGTCACTTAAGAAGTCCCCGATGAGAACCAGTTGGGTCTAGCACCTTACTGTCTTCTCCTTTTACCTGGCCCAGGGGATGTAGAAGTACTCACACTGTCCTGTTAGCTTTATGGGTTGGTAGCTGCTTTCAGGCTTCACGCTGGGCTGGCTCCTTCCCTGCTGCACAATATGTCCTCCCTAGGAGACTTTGGAAAGTGTAGATCCTTCTTTACAGCATCCAGCCTGTAGGTAGGCTCCCCTTCCTGGGGCCCCTACCCAAGCTCCTCACTAAAGAACCTTCTCTCAGTCCATCTTTCATCCAACTCCAACAACTAACCTTATTGCACGGGCTCTGCCACATTTAAGGGTTGCCTTTGGCCACCATGCCTCGCCTTCTGCCTGGGGATTGGCCAAGTTCCCCTCCACTGCCCCTCTTCTAGAAAGTTCTAACAGTTTCTGGAAGGGTGGGAGGGCTCCAGAAGCCCTGACCTGTAGAATCTCCCAGCCTCTCCTGAGGTGAAATCACTACCTCACTCCCAGCCCGACTGATCCCAGGCTGCTACCGAGCCTCTAACTAACAAAAAAAAACCCCAAAGCCTATCACTAGAGGGCACTACATCTCCTAAATGGTAGGTGTGTTTACAGCTTCTTACATCCATTGTTGATTACATTATGATTTGGTTTCTGTACATGACGTTGGTAGTTATCAGCATGTATGATTTCTCTCTACTAGCTTCCATCTGCCAGGGGATCACTATTGATGTCCTTCTGCTCCAACGGCACTGGAGGAGTCCTTTAGAAAAAAAATTTTTTTAACTGACAAATGGTTATGTAAGTCAATTTATGTATATGATAATTATTGCCTATTATATAAAGACTAGTTTGTTTATATTGTTTATATGTCATTACCTTACTTTGTAGAAGCTTCTGCTGTACTCTTTTTTTTCCCCCTGAATAAGATTCTAATTGTGAATTGAAACGCGTTGGTGCTATACACTTTTGGAGACATTTCCCCTTGCTACAGATGAAGCAGTTTTGTTTTACAATTGAAATTAATGTATATACCATGTTGCCACACTATGTATGGTGCCTTTTTTTACTTATTTTAACAAGATAAGAATATATAAAACAAGATTTTAACAGTTTTGTTTCAATTACATATGGTGCTGTTAAAGTCCCCTTATAAAAAGAACTACAATATTTCAGTAAATTTACTATTAGGCACTCTGGGTATACAGCCATAAAAAACTGCACACAGTTGCAGCGATGCAAGTCTTGAAGCGTTTGTTTTATACTGTAGATCCAAAAAGCTGAGATGCCTATAGGTGGAGTGTGGAGGGCTAATTGCTATACCTAATAATTACATCTGAGGACGAGTGGAAATGTATAGTATCATTTGGAGAAATCTGAAGTAGGAGTGTGATGGCATACCTGGGAAAAACTTGAGGAGTTGATTGCAACCCTTCAAAGGGGAAAGCGCATATTGATCTATTTATTTCATAGGTCACGTATCCCAGGTGAGCGCACTTTGTGAAAGGTGGTGGAAAGATGTTGAATGAACCTCATATTTGCTCCATATTTGTTGGGTCTTTTCCATGCTTTGCAAGTTGACAGGAGCCCCAGTTGAACAATAGGTTCCGATAGCACTGTTAAATGAGCCTCCTCCAGGCTAACCACACCATATGCTCCGTTTAGTCTACTTTGTTCTGTTAGCAGCCAAAATTACCTTTGTGGGGCCATGGAAGAAACCCTCTGTATCCATAAATAGTTTGAAACATAAGATATCCCAGGTTATGATCCATGAAAAGGTTTCTAGTGTGATCAATGATAAACAAGCAATGTTTGAGCACACCTGGGAACCATGGGCATCCTTAATGAAGATAGCCTTGCCTTCCTCTCAAACATGATTATGTACTACTTTCTCTCCTTGGAATCCTAGGACTCTTCTTGCTTTACTCTCCATTTTTCTCTCCCTTCTTTTGATCTTCCCTGTAGCAATCATGCGCACAATATGGACGCGGATTTCCATGTTGCTAAGGATCCTCTATCTTGTCATTCTTACTCCAAAATCAGCCCCCCTCCCTTTCTGTTGAGTGACATGTGGTCTGTGGGTGTGCTGAGTTCAGGAGTGCACAGGGCACGGCTGGATAACCTTGATGGTTGTAAACCCAATTAGCTGATGCCAGGATGTCTGTCCCACTCTTGCTCTGAAGCTGATCGTAAAACTATAAACCTGTCAGTCACTGGACTTCAAAAACATTCCGGGGTAGCAGTAAAACATGTATCCCATGTGAAAACACTTTTTCATACAATTTTGTAATTTCTCGTAGGTAATACATACAATGAAACAAGACATATATTCAGAGAGGTCATTTTAATACAAGTCACCTGATACCTTACACCCCTAGATTATGTCTACCCGAGAGCAGAAAGCGATATCTCCTTAACCGTCATAGCCGATATGTGATATGTGATGTCTGGACGTTCTGCATATTATCCTGCCAGTGGATAGGATGCTACATGTACCTAGGAAAGGTTATTGACCATGATATAAACTGCGAGGGATTTGGTCATAGCCTGAGTTCCCCGCCTAAAACACTCCTCCCCAAATGAGGTGATCGGTTCTCTGCTTTAAGGAGACACCCTGCTGGGTTCCTAGAAAAAGACTGTTATGCTTGGAGAAGTAAGTTGAAGAATTCTCCCCTTTTAACATCAGGAACCAACTTGGGAGAATGGTACCGTTTTGTTCAGTATCTTGATCTGCTTAAACCAAGGCTGACAGCAAGTATTCTACCTCTCTAAACTTCTTTCTGTTATCTCTCTGTTATGGTATTGCTCTCTGTATTTATATATCTATATCTATATATATCTATATATATATATATATATATTGGCTACATCTTTTTCTGTAAATATTTTATTGCAACATTTTGACCTTTTTAGTAATAAATCCTATTTTCTGAAAAGTGTTGAACTGTTTCTAAAGCTCTTTAATGCAAACTAAGACTCCCTGTCTCTGGAGAGCGCTACTGTGTATTTTAGAACTTCTGTATACATCTGCCTGCGGTGACAGTGTGTATACAGACGATTATTCAAACATCATAGTGTTATTGCTAATATTGGCGAGTTTCCTCCTACTCTGTACAAAAAGGTGGTGGTGGCGGTGTGAAGGGTTAGTTGCGTAATTAACCTGACCCAGTAACAATCGCTCTTAGGCTGCGGCACATAGATTGTGGTCCATTAGCTGGAAAATCTTTGTGCAGGGTGCAGCTGAGCGTGACATTGTTACACACGTGACAACGCAGTTTTAGATTGGCTAGTCCTTCGGTCACAAGTTGGTGAGAAGGGCTGGGGGTCTGACGCCGCGTCCGTCACGCCCCCCTTCCCCCCTCCCTTATTTCATATGTATAAGTTGATTGTCAGCCCTTTGTCATACACTTAAGGCACTTTTCTTTCAGTGATGAATTGTAGTACATGCTAGGTAACAACTCCTCAAGACCTGTTCCTGGACTTTGCCCTTGGTACTTATTTCTATATCCCCTAGCACCTGACGGTTAATATAGTTCGACATATGTTTGGAGTTGTAACTACCGTATACTATGGCTGACTATATGTTCTATGCCTTCTTATTGTAATTTTGAAAAAACTGAATCAACATTTTTGAAAGTTAAAAAAAGACATCGCATAGTGCACATATTAATGTATATTAATATTTAACTAAAGATTATTGTTCTATATTTATTTTCACATCAGGTGGATTATTATTTGAATATTATAGCTTTCAAGCATGTTTGAGGCTGTGCAGCACTTGTTAATATATATACTTGATCTAAGTGTGGGAAACACATATCAGTGTTACCAGGCAACAGAGAGAACATATTACTTTATTTTGATTCTGTTGGTCTTTTCTGTGTACTTACTGTATATTGGTTGGATAAAGAGTGGAAAATTTCACATAAGGGATTGAAAACATTGTATTGTGCAGAGAATCATCTCTGAATCAGTTTGTAGTTTTTGACTGCTTGCAGTCTCTACAGAGGCTCTAAAGAAGGAAAGAGGGACCGCTCACTATAACGAAAGCTTCAGAACAATTTATTGAGTCATCCAACACACAGACTACTTTATCTGATGTACAGACCCTCTTCCCCTTTTCACTC
Source organism: Staurois parvus (assembly GCF_062004578.1). NCBI lineage: Eukaryota > Metazoa > Chordata > Amphibia > Anura > Ranidae > Staurois > Staurois parvus. The sequence continues at coordinate 297,105 of NW_028317808.1, forward strand.
TGTCAGGAGCTATGGGTAAATGCCTGACCAACTGAAAAGCATTAATGGGTCTGTACATCAGATGGAGTAGTCTGTGTGTTGGATGACTCAATAAATTAACAAGATTTTCATTATGGTGAGTAGTTCCTCTTTCGTTCTTTGTAGCCTTTGTAGAGACTTATTCAGCTAACTGCCTAGTTGTACATACAGCTATATGTCTCAAGGGCAATATACAGTACATACGAACAAGATTTAGTACTAGTACATAATAGTAGCACTTTTTTACATGTTTATCTAAACCAGGGGTGCTTAACATTTTTGAAGAGAGAGGGCCACTTACTGTAAGTGATTTGGTAAACAGTCCCGAGCCACAATGATATGAAATGGTTCAGAATTTAAAATGTTATATTTTGAATAGCAACACTAAACACTATACATAAGTGCATATATCCACAAAAATATAAAGGTGACAAATTGTGTATCAATAAGTGAAAAAAAAAATAAAATCAAATTGACTGGTTCAGTGCCAACTTTAAATAAAATCCTATTTCTGGGATCCACCAAGTGGCCAAAGTGGAATAGGCTTCTATTTTTCCACACTGAGGACATCTGGGAAGTCAAGCTATCTGGGACGGCAGGAGTGTGTGGGAAGGAGGTAGCCGGAGAAGCTATGGTCGTTAGGGAATAATGCCTATGGGCCTGCTGCTGTGATACAATTTCCTATTAGAGGGAGACAACAGTCCTTCTTCATGGTTGCATTGCTCACTTCCTAGATGGACTAGGGATTATGGATTATGGGATTCATAGTGTGCATAGAGCAGTGCACGTGACTGCAATTGTTTGTTTCAAGCAAATGGAAGTGAGGAGCAAAAGCAGCGATTTGGGAACTCAAGAAGGATATTACAAGGAGTCAGAAAAACAGGAAGAAACAATTTAATCAAAAATAGATTACAGTAGCAGATGTGTATGGATTGTTTTTGGAGTATAAGGAAATATTGTTTGTCACTTTAATATTCTTGCAGGTTGATGAAGTAGCAGAGTATGGAGCTGTCAATAGAGTTCAAGATCAAAAAGCATCTGAGAGAACAGAAAGTGAAAAAGCTCAGAATTATGTAGAATGTGTGTTATGATTATAGTACAACTAATAGCAAACTTTTTTTTAGTTTTTGGACAGAGTGGAGATAGATTAGAACAACTTCCAGTTTTTATTGCTGTTTGTGCCCCCATTAAGGATATTCACCCTCTCTATTTGTCCTGTTTACCATTATCATTGAAAGTCAAAGTAAAAGAAAATTCCCAATTTTGGGTTGTCCACAGCAAAGTAATGAAGGGAGATCTTCCAATAGGGACCTGGGGGTCCCCAAGGGATTCCCTTAATTTTCAGGGATTTCGTCTCACTTCCTGTTTTGGCTATGGGACAGGGAAATTTCCCCAATGGGACACAGATGGCAAAAATAAACTGACTGACTGTTATAACCCTCCTTTACGCTATCCAAAATCAAAAAAACATTTTGCCTGTAGTTCTACTTTAATAGCTATTTACACAAAAGAAGTATTTAATTTTTCCATGTGTTCTCAGCTAATTCTATATATTCTTCAGAAATTAACATTGCTTGAGGTTATATTTAGTTTGTTCCCAAATTTGAAAAATTACAAATTTTAGAGAATTATTTGAAAATAAATGTATGTTTCAAATGGGTCAATTAGGAAATCTGTTACCCAGGGACAAAAAACAACTAGTGCTTTGTTTTAAAGTGGACTAGTCCTCAAAAACTCAGTGGAGTGGTCAGTGCGAGAAGTAACTTTGAGGATGCTCCCTATTGGTTATGCTTGATAAATAAAAATGTTAGCACAGTTTAAAGCTTTCACAGACAACAAAAATGTTTGTTTATTTTTAACATAAACCTGCCAGGATCAACATGCATAATTTTTAGCCCAACTGGTAACAGGTACTCACATTGTAGTGCCTGCAAGTACCTGTGCTTGTCTTCAGGTCAGTTCCTTTGTGGGTGGAAAGCTGTCCTTGAATGAGATTTTGCTTGTTGAGCATCTTGGAACTTCGCACTTTCAGCTACAAGATGCTCAGGTATAAATGAGGCCTCAGAGTCAGACACCTGTGCGTATTGGTCTTGAGAGACCATGGATTTTATGAGATAGGTGCTTATATTAAGTATCTTTGTGAGTTTCTGTAGGATCCAGTGCGCTTTTTGTTTGTTTTGTAGTACTTTTGTGATTTTATTAAAGATTTCTCAGTCTGGAGAGAGCAGTGGGGTTATCAAACTTCTCTTTCACGTGGCAACCAACTTACCTGCACTATTTGCGAATAAAAGTTACCCCTAACTATAAGATGTTATACTCCAGTTACAACCCAACCTTCTGAAAATGTAAAGACCAAATAAACTCCTGGATGAAACACAGTCTTTCCTGGATAAGGAAAATAAAATTATATCCCCAAATATGGCATCAGTTCTAAAATCATTTGGCAACCTTAGTTTGGAATTACAAGACGCCCAGAATTTCTAAATGCAGTAGGTACATTCACAAGCAACAGGTAGGTCTCGACCTCCCTAACCTTTACAAATATTTTCAGGCAGCACAGATTGCCCCATCGACAACCCTCTTCTCCTCTTCACAAGAGGATATGGGTAACATTGAAAGCAGAATGTTGTTCTCCAGTTAACATGCAAGTTGCTATATAACATACTTGGTTGTCCCTAGATAAGTGACCAACACTGGGCACCTTTCTCCATCACATCCTCAAAGTGGATGTGGAAATATTTTAGCAAGTTGATATCCCCATAATTACCACTACTTCTGAAACCCTACATTTCCTTCAGGCCTGCTATCCTCAAGCTGGTGGACCACCTGTAATTTTACCTTGATCATTTTTGACATTAAAGTATATTTGCAAGCACCTAACACAGAATTATTCATACTTATTGTAGCCTGATTGCCACGCCCCTGATGATGTCAATTATGACAAAATGCATTGGGCAGGATCAGCACGCTGGATGCTGGGGGCCATCTTGATGGTTTGTTTACAAGCACTTTTTTACTGAAATCCATGTGACTGGATTACTTTTAAAAAAGGCTTTATCTTTGAACATACTTCACTACAGGATTTTTTTTCATTCTATTTTATCTACATGATGTATATCCTTATTGCTATTCTGGAGTGATATTTCTGGGCTACATTATATGGAGGTTGATGATCAGTCCTTGGAAGTTACTTGATTGACTGAGACAGTTAAAGCCATATGGAGCCAAGATGTTCACTACCGCATCAAACAATTATGTCCACTCTATAATTTGAGAGTCTTAATATCTGGTAAGCTGCTTGGCTCTGTCACTGTGGTGCAGTGTATGAACATCTCCACATTTTGGCTGGTTTTGGGACTTGTTCTTTTTCTTGGATGAGATACTATATGGACTTTCTTTAGTGTATTGAGCACTGCATGTGTGTATATATTCAGATATACACAACTTAGACATTGGATCTCATCTTTAATACGTCACTAGGCTGACCACTTTCAAACATATTTGCTACCATACCTTTTTAACTCCCAAGCTTATTTCTGTTATATATTCACATCTCAACCCACTGCTAATTTCCTCAATTTATGCATATGTCTCAGAGAAAGAGAAGGATCTAAACCTGTCTAGGTCTGGGGAAAATTGGCAGTTAATATGGACCACAGTCAGCACTAGTACGATTAACATTAGGATAACAAAGGATGGACTGCTTTGATAATGAAAAGTTAACAAGCATACTTACTGACTCCTAAAAGTGGTTTGTGACGATATGGAACCCTTGGATCCAATACACTGTAATATCTCACTCTCAATTGATAGCCCAACACTCCTGTATTAACTGCTTTGAGGGTACAGGGTCTAATGGGACTTTCTTCTCTATTTTATTACTTCACTGCCTACATACTTACATCTACTTGCCTTTCTCTTTCTTTCTTCTCTTCCTTGATTTTATGCTTGATTATCTCACCACCTCTTGTCACTCCTGGAATCCTTAACTACCACTCCCCCTCCCTTTTTTTTACTTTTCTCTTCTGATTGAAACTGGAGCCTTCTACATGATGCAGCATTCTTCACTGCTTCCTCTTTTGTATTATGAACATAATTTTTTATATAGCCTTTACTTTTCTTCTACTCACAGTTAGAGTATGTGTAGGATATTTTTGCATTTTGTGTCCAGTTCCTGCAATTCATTTTTTGTTATATTTTGTAAAACTCAATAAAAATTGTTAAGGCTAAAATCTCTGTTTACTGTAGGCAGCTGGCTATGACTCCTTGCAGCATGTGTGAGCCACGTTGTGCTTTGTGAATGGTCCCGCAGTCTTCTGGGACCTGTGAGTGGGGAGAAGGGCATAAATCGGAATTCCCCCCCCCCAGCCCCCCTTAAATACCTCATGCATGCCCCCATAGGAAGAAAAAAAAGTAAAATAAATAAATAAATACATCAGTATTTAAAAAACAAATCTGTAACTGTCCCTTCTCCAAATAATTCACAGATACCAGCAAATATGTCAGATGCTTTTGATAATACTTCATCAAACACTCTCATAAACAAACAAATAGTAATTTGGAATTTTTGCAATCTTAAACCTATGAAAATGTCATCATTCTGTTTGGGTTGTCCTATAAAACAAAATTCACCCATAAGGTGCATGTAGCATTTTTGGCAGCACACTGCATCACAAGGCACTCTGTGCAAGGTGCATTGAGGTGCCATTTATAATGAATGACATCACATCATACCAACACATGTAAGGCACAATAGTGTGAATTAGCCTTTAAAGGTGGCAAAAGCGAAACACATCACCCACATGATGTGTGTGTACATTGCACTGTGCAACTCTTGCATAGTAATGTGCAGTTCCATTTGGAAATGTCAGCTCTGTGTTTCTACTACTTGATAGCTCAGTAAGACAGTAGAGAAGATTGCACTTTCTGTAGATAAATCCTCTTTCATTTGGATTAGGATGTCATTTTATTCTTTTTGAATGAGTTTCTACATTGCATATCTTTCTTCTCAGTCAAATAGAACAGCAGTTATATGAGTAATTTCCTTATACAGGTCTCTGAATTTTATTCTTTCATTTAGAGGGATAGACATTATGGTACAGATAGAATTGTGAGGACTTTGCTGACATTTGCACTATTTCATAGAGAGTCTTTGTAGTAATAAAGCAAAACATGATAATAGCACACTCAATAGCACATTCTCCACATTGCTTACGTTATAGATATTTTGCAGTAAAAGTTAATGATGACTCCCTAAATTGCCATCAGTGTGTAAAATATTAAAAGTAAACTATGAGAATAGATATGATAGATGGAATGGCAAATATGATAAGTACACAGACTTAAAGGCTTGCTCTAGTCAAACTTTTATATAGTGAACCAAGTCTACATGTCCAGTCTAGTAACATTATTACACCAGGCCACTTTACTATATAAAATCCTTTGACTACTGAAAACCAGGCAGCCATCAGAAATTTTGGAGCCCCTTACACAGCTTTAGGCCCGGGCTCACTGGGCCTGACCATCAACATTCCTCAGTGTCCGCCCACTGATCGTTCCACCGAATCCACCCACTGGCCATCCCGCCGAGTTATTCAGTGCACCCACTTATATTTTAACAATACTACAACTTAATATACGACAATGAAAAATGTATTCCAAGTCATCTCTGCTTTCAAGATTTAACAGCAAGGAATTATATTTTGGCCAAAAAATATGAATCCTAAACCCTCAACATTGTAACCTCATCATCTCCATCCCCAGATTCCCTCTCCATGAATATTTTCATCCCTAACTTCCTTCTCCAGAATCATCCTCATCCTTTTCCGTACTGTAACTAAGTCTTCCTCAATCCTGAATTCTTAATACATATCTGTCTTCCCTGTCCACATTGTAACCTCATCATCCTCATCCTCAACACCCCCTCCATAATCATCATCCTTGTCCCTCTCCATAGTCATACTCATCCCCAGATATTATTTACATATCTATCCTCATCCCTCTCCACATTGTAACCTTGTCATCCACTTCAATCTCCATAGTCATCCTCACGATCTTCCTCATTCCTCTCCATAATCTTCCCGATCATCCTCATCCCTTTGCATAATGTAACTCCATTGTCCTCATCACTCTCCATAATCATCATCCTTATCCTTCTCCACACTATAACCAAATCATCCTCATCCCTGGATTCTTATTATACATCTACATCTCCAACTTTCCTCTCCATAATTATCCCCATCCCTTTAAGAATCATCCTCATTCCTCTCTGCTTTGTAACCCAGCCATCATCCTCATCCTTTTATTCTCTATGTGCTCTTTCCTCATCCCTCTATTTTCACCACATGATCCCTCTTCATCCCTCTCTCCGTCATCATCCTCATCCCTCCTGCAGCCTCTATCCTTCCCTTTTTCCATAATCACCCATCATCCTCATCCCCATCATCTTCTTCATCCCTGTACCTCCCCTCATTCCTTATGACAGAGGAGACTCTCCTGATGTCAGGGTGTATGCCTGTAGTACAATGTATTGCAATGTGTTGTGTTGTCCGATCATATTAGTACAGTCAGAGTCAACAGCACACTTACCTCCTTGCGTGTTGCTCCCTAGAGTCGTGCACCAGATGAGGCTGACCACACCCCCTCCCTGAGTCCTGTCCAATCAAAATGCGAGCCTATCAGCAGGCCTTGGCTGCTATGGGTTCTTGTGTTTTGCACATTCATGTTGGACAAATGGTGTAACCTGTACTGTAGCTGATAACCACCGTGGAACTTATTTCTTTGTTGCTGCTGTGTTATCCTTCTGCAGTATTGGCAGGGTTAAACTGAAGTTTCATTAATGCAGAAGTGCAGCAGCCATCTTTGAGGGGACCACTTTGCAATGTTCATCTATAGAATATCTCCGGTGCAGGGGAAAGCCACCTTAGCTAGGTCTAAAAAAAAAAAAAGGCAACTGTCACAACTTATAGCTACCCTTAGCTGCAAGGTGCACATGGAAAGGCAATGCACATCGCAAAACAAACAAAAGATTTCCCAGCAACACTTACCAGCCGGCTTGCAAAACAAGCAATTTGGCCCTGTCTAACAGTATGCGTTAAAAACAGAGGGTTTTGTGAGCAAACATTTACAAATACATGCGGAAGCCACAGTCCTGCGTCAAGGGTCCTCTATATACTTTGAACCTAATTAATATGTCCAAAGCCTCCATAGTGGGAGCACATGTATAAATGGATAGATTAGGGCAGGTGTGCCTGGAGGAGCCCATCCTTCTTTAAAGGTACAGGGATGCACGTGATACCCAGCTATACCAAAATGACAGTAAAGGCATCCAGTGCATCCCTGTATCCAATTCAGCCAACTACAAAAAAAAAAGGCAACCATCCCAACCTATAACCAGCCTTAGCAGCAAGGTGCACATGGAAGGGCAATACACATTGCAAAACAAACAAAAGATTTTCCCAGCAACACTTACCAGCCATCTTGTGAAACAACCAAGGAGGGATGGTCTCCTCCAGGCACACCTGACCTTAACCTATCCATTTATACATGTGCTCCCACTATGGAGGTTTTGGAAATTTTAGTTAGGTCCACAGGATATAGAGGACCCTTGACATGGCACTGTGGCTTACGCATGTATTTGCAAATGTGCGCAAACAAAACCCTCTGTTTTTAATGCATACTGTTATACAGGGCCAAATTGATTGTTTCGCAAGCTGGTTGTTGCTGGCAAATCTTTTATTTGTTTTGCGATGGGTCTAAATCAAGAGGATAGTGATTGGCTGATTAAAAAAAGCAAGGGGAGGGGGTCTGCAGAGAGGAAAGGAGAGAGAGCACCACAAGGTTGCAGGGAAGGGGGAACAGTGGTGTACAGCCAGAGTTCGTTGGAGCTATCTGTTGCTGTGCTGCCCAGGAGAACAGTGCTGATAAGAGCCCGTATATTCTGTGCAATGCTACATGTGAAGGGACCTGGATACTGTGAGCCATCAATGTTTCACATGCTGGATGTGGCCAGTGACTGTGACCAACAGCAGACCCCTGACCATAAAGACAGGACTACTGGCTACTACTGCTGGGTGCTAGCTTGTGAGGGAGGACATTTCACAAACCTACTTGGAAATACTTGGAGTTCAGAGAGTGCCTATTATGGAGTGAGGCATCTTGTCACTGACTTTTCTTGGTTCTGTGAAATATTTCTGTCCCATCTGGGGTTGCCTTAACTCCTGTTTATATGGGAACAATCCAATATCGTTTTGGATTACAAAGATTGTATTAGAGAGCACTTCCACCACTTTTAAGGAAGAAAAAGAGGGACTGTCTCAGCAGGATTGAAAGAGATCACAACAATTTATATCCTTGTCTGGCTTGAACTTGACTTTTACTCAGAAGAGGGCGCCCTGGGTCTGGTAAGAGGCTAACATCATAGAAGTTAATCTTTTGTCAGCTGGGAATGGAATCCAAATTTGCCGGACAAAATTGTTTTCTTTTTCATCATTCACTGGCCAGTGTGGCAAAACGGGCATGGGGTTATAGCAAGTTAGGACTGTCTTTATATATTGTTGCTAACTAAATGCAGTTCTGCTTTATTACTGGTAT